>NC_067399.1:585826657-586173324 GCF_016432865.1 Antechinus flavipes | reverse complement strand
TTTTTTCCCCAACGTCTGTTGTATATAACCAGTTTGCTCTGGCTCTCCTGTATATATATATACATACATAATTATATAATTATCTTGCTACCCAAGAAAAAATCAAATCAAACCAGAAAAAAAATGAGAAAGAAAATAAAATGCAAGCAAACAACAACAAAAAGAGTGAAAAATGCTATTTTGGTGATCCACGCTCGATTCCCACAGTTCTCTCTCTGGGTATAGATGGCTCTCTTAATCACAAGATCATTGGAACCGTCTGAATCATCTAATTGTTGAAGAGAGCCATGTTCATCAGAATTGATCATCATATAGTCTTGTTAATGCCATGCATAATGATCTCCTGGTTCTGCTCATTTATATCAGTTCATGTAAGTCTCTCCAGGACTTTCTGAAATCATCCTGCTGGTCATTTCTTACAGAACAATAATATTCCATAACATTCATATACCATAACTGACTCAGCCATTCTACAATTGATGGGCATCCATTCATTTTCCAGTTTCTGGCCACTACAAACAGGGCTGCCACAAATATTCTTGCACATACAGGTCTCTTTCCCTTCTTTAAGATCTGTTTGGTATATAATCCCATAGAAAAGCAGCTGGGTCAGAGGGTATGCACAGTTTGATAACTCTTTGGGCATAGTTCTAAACTGCTCTCAGAATGGTTACAAGTAATCCTTTTTAATTTTAAACAATGTAGACTGTATAAATTATATTTAGTTTCATGGGTCTTTTGCATAGGTGACTTGTCTAAAGTAAGTTATATCAGAAAAGGTGTTTAAAACTAGATCCTTTAATTACATAGTCTATGTCCTTTTTGTTGTATCACATCATGGCCCCACGTTCATTCTTCTCCAGGACTGAACCATCCTAATACAGTATGTGAGGCAGTTAGGGGCACACTGGATAGAGAGCTGGACCTGGAGTCAAGAATGCTCCTCTTCTTGAAATCTAGCTTCGATGCTTACTAATTGGGGACCCTGGGCAAGTCCCTTTCCTTGTCTGTAAAATGAGTTGGAGAAGGAAATGGTATATTTTTGCCCAACAAAAGAAAATGAAAAACCCTAATGAGGTCAGACATAACTGAAATGATTGAATAACAACAATACACTATATCTCTCCGATTGTCTGCATCCACTGATTTCCTTTTAGTGACATTGTGAGGCAGTTTCTAACTTTCTGTACTACTCTCCTAGAAACAGCTGCCAATTGATAAGCCCTTAGAGCACTTCTCCACCCCCTTGCCTGGCATGGAAAACATTAATGCTCAACACACTTCAGGATTAGTCAACTTCCCACCCACATTGGTCAGAAAATTACTTGCTTGCTCTGATTACATTTTGTTTAATTCATTTTAATTTTGAGGCCAAAGGTTTGCAAATAGCCACTTAAGCTGTTTATAGATGGAAAATGTTTTCTGTACTGTTTAAATGAACTGATAGATGGGGACCCAGATTGCTACTATTACTGTGTGGTTTTTTTTATTTGTTTTGTTTTGTTTTCCCCCAATGCACGCTTATCATCATCCAAAGCCCTTATTATGTGCCTGTCTGCACCTGGAATGGGGTTAAGATTGCACAGAACAAATCAGACAGCTGTAGTCTGGTCTGCCCAAAGATGACAGTTTTATAGGAAAGGCCACAGAGCTGCATGCACAAAGGTTGAGATGATGCATCAAGTCAAAAAAGAACCCTTGTGTATAAAGAAAGGAAGATGGAACTTTCTGAGCTGTAATATATGTGGGAGGAAATGCTCAGAGCAGAAAGCTTAGGCAGAGTAGGATTAATAAGGGAATGGAGACTTCTTAGAGTGATATCCTTGCAGGAGTTTCCTGAAACTGAGTAAAGATTGACCCAGAAGAAGTGGAAGCGATTTTTCAGGACAGATTCATAAAGCAGAGCCCCATTTGGCTGGAGTCATCAGAGTAGTATCCCTCACTATTCATAGAACTCAGATATAACAATATTATCAAGTCAGATGCAGGCAAGTTGTGCTTGATTTTGAAAGGCATCTTGCTGTCAATTGAGCTGAAAGAAGAATGCAAAAAAAAGTGAAACGAAAGTGGGAAAAAAGGCAATGTATTGAGATCTATAAATTTTATTTCATATTCATTTATCACCTTCAGGAAAAGCAAACAAAATTTCTTCTTTCTCTCATAGCCAGTGATGAATGAATGCTTGGAGTTTGGGTGTGAAGCCTTTGTGGCCATTATTGACTTTCCATGAAAAAACAATTCATCTGAAGCTTCAGTGAGGGCAACATTTGCACATTGTGCAAGGCAAAAGTAAAGTGCTTCTAATGACTTGTGGACTGATCCAAGCAAAGAATAATGATCCTCCTTACTTGAAGCTGCATCTTTCCCCATGTCTGCATCCTAGCTATCTCAGAGAAAAACCTCATTCATATTGGGGCTTGAGAAATAGTTTTTTTTAAAAAGTTTATATTGACACAGCACTTTATAGTTTATAAAACCATGAATACAGGTTAGCCATTGTAATTCACATTTTATAAATGGGAAAATGGAGAACCAGGGAAGTTGTAATCTCGATCTAACTTCATAAAGTTAACACCCTTTTTCTTGTGTGCCATCTAAAGGGTGAAACAGTGTTATAAGAAAGGAAGGTTCTGAATTTAGAAAAAATCAGAAATATAAAAGGACTAGAATCCCAGAGATTTTTAACCTTTTAGTCATGTCCTCTTAGATATGCTCTGGATATGTGGTTGTTACTAAAATAATATTCAAGAATTGAAATGCTCCATATGTAAGAGAATTGATTTGATTGAAAAGTATGAATTGTAGAATATTTATAATTTTAAAAAATACTTTGAAGAAGAGACAAAAATTCAAAATAATGTTATTTTTCATTCCATTCAGATCAAATTTCCAGAGATGGCGAATTGGTGGGGTATTTCTCTGAGCTGTCCAATGAGGGGCTGTGTTTTCTCTAGAGGATAAAGGACTCACTGTTTTGTTTAGGTTCTTCCTTTTGGAATATGGCTTATCCCAGTATTGCTGAACACAAGTCAATTGTTTAAGAACAGCTTTAAAAATGAATCACTGAATGACTCAAATTTGCTTTATACAGATTCTCCACATCCCCACTCATCTAGGCAGTCATAATAGGAAGAAGAAAGGAAGGGGAAGAGGAAAGATTTCACTGACTCTTTAAGGATATGTGATGTCCATAAATGTTTGGGGCTGCTAGGAAGACTTTGTAGAACTTTATGTGCCTATATAGATATGATTCAGAGAAAGCAAAAGAACTAACCTGAGTAGAATTATCTAAAACATTTTGTTTGTGATGTGGCAAATAACTCAACATTTTAAAAAAATTGATCAATAAGCCTATTCTTTTCCAATTGTACCTGAGTGTTTGACGTTATGTAGACATAGTTGTATTTATGAGGATATCAATAGCCTCAGATTCCTAGGATAGAAAGCAATATAATTTGAGAAATATTCTGTAGGCCCCAGGGTTTTTGATTTGCATGGACTGGTTGGCCAGCAATGGCATGATTAATATTTTACTATGAGATTTGTGGATACCAGAAAAGATAGAAACAGGGCATACTAAAAGAGAAATACAGAAACAGAAAGAAGAAAAATTCACCTTGCCTCAGTCAATAAGTGCCCTATAAAATTGAGCCTTTCCATATTATCATGGAAATTACTTTTTGGTGGTAGTGGGGAGAGGTTGTTATACATTATTGTTAATTGTGGTTTGAGAAAGAAAACAATATGATCATTTGATTGCATATTCGTTATTCAAAATATGACAGCTTTTATATCCTAGCAAATCTGAAATCTCCTGGATGTGTGCCTGCTAGTTTAGGCGACATCTAAATGGCCTTGCTTAATGTTTGTGATAGATTTTAATGAAGCCGTGAGAGTTGATACTTAGCAGATCACCTGATGTCAGTCTTTGTGACAGTCAGCCACCGAGGGGACAATGGTTGCCTAGCGAGTACAAGAGAGAGGCGTGTAACTTGGTGAGAATTTATCACTGGCAAGCATTATTGTCATTGGACTATGGGATGGAAGGTAATTAAAGTCCTCAGTTCCTTGGTGTGTTTTCCATCCTGCTTTCCACAGAGTTGACACCCACACTACTCTTCTGCTTTCCTGCTGCTGGAGAAGGAGGGAGTGGGAAGACACGGACAGTGCTTTAAATTCATCCTGAAAAACATAAACACAGCTCCGGCTGAGCTTGTCTTATATATGAGCCTCATGTGCCATTTGCGGTGACAGCCCAACATTTTACACTGTGACACTAACTATCCTGAGTTTTTAATACGATTGCCTCCAAATGCTTTTGAAAGCTCTGTGTGTGCCTGGTGCGATGCTCTTTATGGCATAGACTCCCTTCCCCCCTTGCTTTTCTTCTCCTTCTTCCTGGAATAGTCTGTGTCCTTGACTGGTAATCTTTAACCCTGCGACTGCAATGATTTCTCTTCATATAGCCACACATTAGGCCCGTTGCTCATCCTTCTCTGAAACAAACCCACTGAATGTCAATTCATAAGTAGATGGGATAGAAGTCATGAGTCCCCAAATAGGCTATACATCCAGACACTTCATTGAGGATTACATTTCTACTGAGGAAAAACAGACTCATGGGGACATGATGATGCAGCAGCACATTATCAATAATTTCTAGAGGCGTAAAATTAGAGGGAAAAAGGACTGAGTGGAAGCCCCCATCCCCTCTCTCCTAATCCCTTATCTGGTGTAGAACTAGCAATATGCTTTGCATGGCTTCTGGAGAGACTGAACTAACCCAATGTGAAATATTTTGATCTAAGAAATGTTAGCATTTTCCGGTGTTTAATAGATCAAGAACAAGTTCAGGGTTTTAATTATAGTTTCTTGGAGAAACATTTGTGCCATTTACATAAGTGAGGCTTTGGGGAATGTCAGGGGGCATATTGGAAGAAGGGTAATGAATTTCACTTAGTTCACCTTGAATTTGAGGTATTAGCAAATTTCTTAGTGGATGTTAACCTTGCTGGCACTTATTTCTTTATCTTTCAAATAAAAAGGTTTCTTCAAAAATGGTCGCAAGGACTCTCCTAATCTTAATGGTCCATAATTCTGTAGGTAGCCAGGAATGCCTAGCTTTCCTGAATTCTGCTAAGCATGCCTTCCAATCAATCAATCAATCAGTCATTTGCTTTATCATTTCTGACTTTACCCACTCCACATTTAGCTTTTTATCATTCAAATGTAGACAAGTGGTAGCATTTTTTTTTTTTTGGTTATTGTTTTAATGAATGTATTAAACACAGTCCACTTGATCCCAGAGCCTTTAACACTGCTCTTAAGCCAACAGGCTGAAACAGATTCATAGTGACAGACAGACACTATGCAGAATAAACAGGCCAAAAAGAAATGCCATGAAACAGCCCCTTGGAGAATTAGGGTTAGCCATTAGGAGGCAGCACTTAATCCAAAGACTATTTAAATCCTGAAACTAGCTGCTGAGTTTATTGAATTTAGTGGTGGAATGCTTTATTCACATTATTAAACAGTTAATAACCTTCTTGCCAAATCATGGCCAGTCTTAGGAACAATTAGAAATTAGCCAAAACTTGCCAATAGCCTCCTCTTTCAGAATTCCCTCCCTACATTCCTTGTCTCCCACCAATGAAGGGTCCCAGAGCCTTCTAGCCAGTTAAGGTGCCTCAGTGAATAAAGTACTGACATTGAAATCAAGAAAACTTGAATTCAAATTTATCCTCAACTATTTCCTATTTGATTCTGGAAAGAAATTATTTAATCTCTGCCTCAGTTTCCCCAACTGTAAAATGGGGTTTATAATAGCAACTGTCTTCCAGAGTTGTGAGGATCAAATGAGATATTTTTAAGGTGCTTGAACAGATTCTGGCACAATAATGTACTCTTAATAAATGCTTGCTCCCTTCCCTCCTTTTCTCTTGTTTTCACAGGGTTCAGCTTATTGTACTAAAGCAAAATGATTGATGACTACTTTTTTCCTGCTTACAAGGAGGAATGAATTCTGATTCAAAGGAATCTATCTTGAATCTGGAATTTTGTGTGCAGATAGAAATCGGGACCTTTTTGGAACCCCACCAAAATCACAACATAAAAACAATTACTTTTTTCTATCCACAAGAATGTCAGCTGCCTACCACTATGAAAGATTAAATAGGAGATATTAAATTAATAGAAGAAATACATTTTGCTCCAGAGAAACTGATAACTTAGTTAAACAGATAAAATTGAAGAACAGAAACAAGTACTATGCAGTAGAAGACAATATGCAATTCCCTGCTAAATTTTAATGCACACAATTCAGAAAAAGAGTTGTCTAAGAGGCCTAGGGTAGTTCCCTTATTTACATACTTTCTGGGGAAGGGAAGGGACAAAATCAAAGAAATACAGCTGGGCAATCAGACCTCAGAGTTCTGAGTTTATTGTCTTAATAATTAACATAAATAATTAATTAAGTAGCTAAATAACCCAATAATGGAGATCTCTTTCCTAGGCACCCAATTCCATTGTGAGATGATGCAAATTCTTAGTAAATAGCTTTAGGCTTTAACATAAATCAGATTCTTTGTAGCTTACCTTTTTGCTGCTAGACCTGCCTTTTGGGGCCAAGCAAAACAAATTCAATTTCTTTTCAATCATCTTTTCACATATTTTTAATACAATTATCATATTTTTAAGAGTGAACTGGATGACCATTTGATGTGTATATTATAGTGGGATTCATTCAGAGATGTGCTGTTGAATGTTTAATAACTGGCTTTGCTGAGTGGGGGAAGAGGGAAATATATGCATAATATATTTTTAAGTTTACTCAATTATATTAACCTTCTTTATCACATCTTCTTAAGCCTAAATAATCAACAAAACAATAAATTTGCCAATTTACAAAGTGAAAATGATCACACTCAAAACTGAAGAATTAACTCTTATGAACTGTTATGTTGGCTCCAGCATAATCCTGGATCTTCTGGGGGTATGGGTTAGATTGGATGGTTACTGATTTTGTTTTTTTTTTTGTGTGTTTTTTGTTTTTTGTCCTTCTCATAAACATGCTTTTTGTCAAATAATTTATATGAGGCATATTCTTATGGTTCTTCACCAATTTTGCCATTCTCATTTGAATGTATTTCTCAATATGTCTCACTTTCTTAAACTGTCACAATCCAAACTGAACATCATCACTGATGTTGTTCCCTGATCAGTGCCAATGTACCCATAACTTACCTCATTCAGGACACCATTCCTTTATTAATCCCTCTAAGTCTAAGGTTGTATTAAAGTTTCTTTCTACTACACTTTCTACTACAACTAAGCATGAAGAACAATTTCTACAACTATGGCAAATAAGAAAATATACTGTCATTTCTGGAAGTTTAGGACACACCCAGAGTACAGACTACAATATACTTATTACTCTGTATTATAGCTGGCTATGCATGCTATTTATTACCCTTTTAGATTATAAGTTACATGAAGTCAGAGACTAAAATTTATTTAAACTTTGTATTCTTACTAGGACTGATGTATATTCTATAAATAATAGATGGCTTGGTAAATTTTTGATGAATTTTGAATTTGAGCAGAGCTTGAAATATTCCTCTCCTAACTCCCCCTATATAAATCATATCACCTTACTTCAGCAAATCTACTTATTATTCAAAGAAGGAGAAAAGACAAAATTACACAGGAAGAAAAAGAGGTGGAAAAGCCTTAAGTGATAATACAAAGCAATCTCATTGTGGTAAAAGTACTGAAAAAGAAATGTGATGTTTTAATTATGAGAGTCCTGGGAGAGAGCAGATCTGAATTTTAGTTTTAACTCCACCACTAACTTGCCCTTTGACTTAAATTAATTGTTTTCTATCTGTAGACCTCAAGTTTCTCATCTGTAAAATGATGTACTAGGAGTTGGTGATCTCTAAGATCTTTTAATTCTGATTTTCTCTTAAGTACTGAAAGAATGGGAAAGTCATTCTAATGTCCTACCTCTAGTCCAAATATCCTGGTGACTGATTGTGCCTTAAAAATGTAGGCTGGAACAGAAGGGGTCTTGAGTTTGCTTTAGGTCAAGTGTATTGTGTCTTTTTTCTTTCTCTTCAAAGTTTATTTGACCCAAACCTTTTCCTTTTCCTAAGGTAGGTTTGATTTTCTGGTTTTTGTTTCTTTTCCCACCCCTCCAGATCATGTTACTTACAGACCCGGAGATTGAAAGCAGTTTATTGATCAGTTCTGATGAAGGGGCAACCTATCAAAAGTATCGGCTGAATTTTTATATCCAAAGCCTACTTTTCCATCCCAAGCAAGAGGATTGGATCCTGGCATATAGTCAAGACCAAAAGGTGAGTGTGTTCTTTTGAGACAGCTTGGCAGAGCTCTGGAGTAAAAGACCAATATTTAATTTTCCCCAGATTCTTGTCTAATGATTTCTTTTGTAATTCACAGAGGCCTGAATGTTGTGCCAAGAGCCCTGGCAGGGAAAGATGGGGATCTGAGGAAAGGTTTTGTTGATAGGGTTTAGTTTCTGAGAGAGATTCAGTTAAATGGCCATTCAATAGACTCTGAAATGAATTTATTTCAACAAATTGTTGAGAGGTAGAATGACATAGTAGATAGAGTTAGCCTTAGAGGAAGGAAGACCTGGGTCCAAGCCTCTTTCTGATCTGGCTCTGTGACCCTGGATAAAGCACTTAACCTTCAGTTTTCTACCAATATTCTAAAATTATAAGTTGTAGACAAAGTGCTGATCTGCTTTGGCAGAGGAAGTTCTCCACGAGATTTTCCTGTATCAGTGGAATCAAAGGTTCAGTTCTATCCCCATCCCTTAAGCATTTGTTAATTGCCAGTTATTGTTAGGCATTGTGTTAGGTACTCAGATAAAAAGGCAAAACCCAAAATAGTTTCTGTCCTATAAGATTATAGTTTTGAGCTGAAATGAATTTTTAAGTCTATCTAGTCCAGTCCCCTCATTTTACAAGTGAGGGAACTGAGGCTAGACAAGGTGAGTTGTCCAAGGTCAGACAGGGTAAGCTTCAAAGGTAATCTGAATCCAGGTCCATAGACCCTGAGCTTACATCTTATTGGAAGACACATAACACACTCTGTCAAAGAATGGTGCAATGGAGAAAGCTCTGGGGTTAGAATCAGAAGACCAGCTTCAAAACTTGGCATTGCAACTTAGAATATCAGTGACTTTTGGCAAGCCATGTCATTTCTCTTGGTCACTTCTCTTTCTTCATCTGTAAAATTAGGGTTTGGACTGGATGGCTTCTGAAGTCATTTCTAGCTCCTAAATTTGTCATCTTGTAATAAATGTCAAGGAATTTTAGAGGTGAGGCAGAAAGAATACTAAAAACTGGTGGGAGAGGGAAGGAGGGAGGGAGAGGGAGAGAGAGAGAAAGAAAGGGAGAGAGGGAGAGGAACAAGGAGAAAGGGAGGGAGGAAGAGGAGAGGGAAAGAGTGAAGAAGAGGGTGAGAAGGAGGGAAAGGAAGAGGGAGAGGAGGAGGGACAGGAAGAGGAAGAGGAAGAAAGGGAGAGAGAAGGAGAGGAAGGAAGGGAAGTAGGGAGGAGGGAGAGAGAGGGAATGAAAGAGGGAGGAAGAGAAAGGAGGGAAGGAAGAGGAGGAAGGACAGGGAGATGGAGAAGGGGGAAGGAGGGAGGGAGAGGGAGAGGCAAAGGGAGAAGGGAAGAGGTAGAGACAAAGACAGAGACAGACAGAGACAGAGAGAGAGAGAGAGAGAGAGAGAGAGGAGAGAGAGAGAGAGAGAGAGAGAGAGAGAAGGAGGAGAGGGAGAGAAGGAAAAAGAGAAAAGGGGAGACAGAGAGAGACACACACAGAGTTGGGGTGTGAAAGAGGAATGAGGCAGTGGACAAAATGGAAGAATCAGAGGTTGTAATTAGAGTAATGTATGTCAGAATCTGAATTGTAGAAGTGAATTGATCATCTTTTTGGCTGACTGCAGTAGTATAAATTTACTAATTGTGAGAGTTCAAAGAAATTGATTACTAGTAGGTCAGATGTTTTGTTGTTGTGGAAGTGAAAGTGGAAGTGGAAGTGGTGGTGATAATAATGGCTTTTTGTTTTTGTTGTTTTGATTTTTTTTTTTTTTTTGTAGTAGACATCAATTATCTTAACATTGAAGTTTGTTTAAGGGTCAATAGAAAAACTAGCCAGCAACCAGGAATTGCATCCAATGATATAAATGGATGGTGAGAACCTCAAAGACAGAAAGTTTACTGAATGATGGTAGAGAAGAAGCATCAAGAAATGTCCTCAGGGAGCCTAGAATCTGCCAACTGCCTTCTGGAGCAGAATGTCTACAAAGGACTAGAGAAAGAATATCTAACGCTGGGGATGCCATGTTTTCTGGGGAGAACCAAGTTTCTGTGTTTGCAAGAACATGGGAGGAATGTGAGAGGGGATAGTCTAATATGAAAGATCACAGGATTTCCGTTAGACATGGAGCTAAAAGGGAACTAAGAGATCATTTGAGACTCAGAGAAGCTAAGTGACTTACCCACATTTACCTAATATTAAGTAGCATAGGCAGGTTTTGAACTTAAGTCCATTGGTACTAAATCCATCATTCTCCTCCTCCTCCTCCTCCTCCTCCTCCTCCTCCTCCTCCTCCTCCTCCTCCTCCTCCTCCTCCTCCTCCTCCTCCTCCTCCTCCTCCTCCTCCTCCTCCTCCTCCTCCTCCTCCTCTCCTCCTCCTCCTCCTCCTCCTCCTCCTCCTCCTCCTCCTCCTCCTCCTTTTTCCAATTGAGGTGAACTGATTTGCCAGGGTCACACAGCCAGGAAGTGTTAAGTATCTGTGAACAGATTTGAACTCAGATCGTCTTGACTTCAGGGCTGGTACTCTATGCATTGCACCATCTAGCTGCCCCCATTATTCTTAACTATACCATGGGAACCCCATTAATAGTTGTATTAGTAGTCATAGACTTAGTCTAGTAGCAGTAGCAGTAGCAGCTTACATTTGCTGTGCTAAGCACTTTAATTTTTTTTTTTTTCATTTTATCCTCACAACAACTTTGAGAGATAGGTGCTATTATTATCTTTATTTTATATAAGAAAACCATATTGAACAAGGGTTAAGTGATTTGCCAAGAGGCACAAAGCCAGTAAGCCATATAGCCAAATCTGAGATTGGTTTTGAACACATAGTTTCCTGACTTCACTTTCAACACTCTCCATCGGAACTCCTAGTTGTCTGTTTATAAAATACAAGTTGTTCCAGAAGGAACAAAGGGAACATATTGAGGTAAATATAGGTTAATAAGCATTAAGAAATAGCAGAAGTGACTTTTTACCCATATGATCTGCAGATCAGCTTTGGAGAAATTTTGGAGAAGACACAGCAAAAGAAAAACTTTATTGACTTTCTCTTTTAGGATTTAGGGGCAATTTGATTCTAGATCTAAATTCTTCAGCATTGAAGCTATAGAAGGATTGATTGAGGTTAGATCTGGAGAATATCAATGGAAAGAGCTTATAAATAATGAAATAATGACCAAAGAAGGTTGAAAATTTCCTTTCCAGGCTATTCTTGAAAATGGAGTCACTTCCATTCTTCTGGTTTTAATAGGAACGAAAATGCTAGGAACCAGAAGTACTGAGTTTTACTTGGATTTGATACAGCTAGTCCTGTAAACTTTAGGGAAAAAATATGTTTCCTCTACCTAGGCTCTTCTGGACAATGAAATCCAGACTGGATCATTTCTAAGATTTCCTCTAAATCTAATATTCTGTGATGCAGCAAACATTGAATAAGCTCCGGCTGAATACTTGGTAGATAAGAAGTATTTTTATGGTATCTCTGAAGTTGAAGGCTCAGTTGCTGCTTTGAATTGCTCACAAGCTAATTTGGGAAACAGGACACAACAGTCTATGTAGGTTGACAATAATTCAACTTAAGCAGAATCAGAGTATAACCTAGTAAATAATCGATTGATCTCCAAGATTATCTTCTGTTTTGCTGATTGTGCATACGGTTTATAGGTTGCCCCCCATTAGTCCATAAACTCCTTGAGAGCAGATGATGTTTCACTTTCTCTTTCTTTGTATCTACAGCACTTTTTAATGGTTCCAGGCACATAATAAGCACTCAATAAATACTTGCTTACTTGACTTGACCTATATAAAGTACAGATAATAGCATGTGTAAATAGGAATGGGAGCAGAAGTTACAAAGTTAAGGTGTGACGAAAATAGAATGGGAAAAATTAAAGAAGGTCTCTGGTGGAATTTGCAATTATGAACTTTACCTTAAAGAAAGTGTTAGGATTGATAGGGAGAATATGAACATATGATTCCAAGGAAAAGAATAGATTTCATCTGCCCAGGATATTGTATTTGTTTCATATTGCCTGAAGTTAGAGAAATAGTTTAGATGATCTCTTAGGGTCTATTTTGCTGCTAGGATTCTGAGAAAAAGCAAATTGAAATTCTTAGGATTTATACTGCCCTTAGTGGCAAATAAAATGCATGTCAAGTCTAAAAATAGAGAAGATTTGCAATTAGTATTTTATTCTCCAGCAGACCAATGAGCATAATGCCTGATTTTCATTCTTAGAGCAAAGCTGTGGTCCATCTGGCCCAACGTTGTGCATTCAGTGAAAAGCAGGCCCAGTGCTGCAGGAGATTGAATATTTCTCCTTCAACCTGATTCATTATATTAATCAGTCCTTGAAAGTTTCTTTCATCTAACAGTGAAGCAGAGAGGGAGAAGATTTACAAGTTCTAGTTACAATTCTATGCCTCTAATGGAGGAGACACATAAAAGTATAAACCTTCATGGTTGGGAGAATGAAAAGAGTCCCGAATTTTAGAATCCAATTTACCTTAGTGCTAATCTGAATTCCTTTGTGACCTTGAATAAATCAATTACTTTCTCTGGAACTCAGTTTCCTCCAATGTAAAATAAGGGAGATGGAATATTTGACCTAACTTCTTTACCTGTTTTGAATCTATGGTCCTCTGTTTTTCTTCTCCCACTTTCTAGTGGTCTTATATAGAGGACTCAGCTAGGAGTCCTGAGATTTGGAAGTTCTAATCAAGGTTCTAATTTAATCATTAATCAGTTTTTAATTTAACTCACAATGTGATTTAGACCTTAGTTCCTTCCCCTGCAAAATGGGGTTATTTAGTATTGTTTCAGGGTTAAAACCATATGATTTAGATTTAGAAGGGACTCAGAAATCACCTAGTTCAACATTCTTATATATGATTGAAGAGTTGGAAGAGGAAGGAACTTTTAAAAACTACTAAGGCAAGGCACCCCTCTCACTTTATGGATGGGCTTACTGAAATCCTGAGAATGTTAAATGACATATTCAAGATCATCTGGTTTTGGGGGAAGGATTTCAGTACAGTTTCAGCACTTTAGCCATGATCCTCTACTGCCTTTCAGCTCTATAAAAGAGGAAACTATTGAGTAGATAAAATAACATCAAATTATCTTTTAAAAACCAGTGACACTAATGTGCAAAAGTAATTTGTTCACATTTAAATGATGCTTTGGAGGTACAAAGTGTTTTTTATATATCTTTTTATTTGATCCTCTTCCTAACCCTGCAGCACAAATATTGCCATTTTACAGTAGAAGAAACTGAGGTGCTCTCATTTCCTCAGTGTCACATAGATAATTAGTTTCTAATATATAGTGGGAACTACAATTCTAACCTCAGGTTTGTTCTTAGACCACAGTTATTTATTATATATTTCATTACTTAGACTTGTTTTAGAAACATGATCCCAAAGATGAATAAAATTCTTATCCTTTTTGATCTTTGGGAATTATTTATTTGTCATCTCTCTGTTCTCCCTCCTTCCATTTCCTTTGGCATTCTTTCTATTTGGCATTTAAAGCAATTCATAATTTAGCTTCAGTATACTGTCCTATGTGATCTCAACCAATGCACCCTCAGTGACAAATTACTCCCTCTATCCTGTGTTTTTGAACAAGCTCTACCCCATACTTAGAATACTGTCACTTGTCACCTCTACCTCTTAAATAATCTCTAGTTTCCTTCAATGCACAACTCATACATCACTTCTTATAGCAAGTCTATCCCTAACCTTTTAGTGTTTGTTCTTAGTACTTCCTTCTTTCTCTTCAAATGAACATGTGTGTACTTATAAATTTATGTTCCTGTTATGCTATGTTACATTTTATTCCTCAATAGAATGTGAGCTCCCTGAAGAATTCTACCTTTATATTACCTACTGCCCAGACTATTTTAAAAATGTTTGTGTAGATCTGTTATTTCTCTAATAAAAAAGGGATTCCCTTACGTAAAAAAAAAAAAAAAAAATCTTTTACTGATGTGAATCTATGGTTGTTTTGCAATTTACCATCCTACTAAGTTGAATGTTGCTCTGTTAGATTAATTACTTGACCAAATGTCACATAGCCAATATGTGTCAGAAGCAGACCTTGAACCTAGTTCTTTCTGAATGTGGTACCTGCTCTCCATCCATTCCACTCCACTACTAAACTCACATTTTGCACATAGTAGATACTTAACATAGACATGTTGAATTAGATTGGAGAGCCTTTAAAGGTTGTGGAGAAGTCCTGAAAATTAGTGGAGGAGAAGCTGAAGACAGGAAAATAGTTTTGGAAAACACCTGGAACAATCCAAGGGTAGTAAGAACTATAGTGTAAACAACAGATTACAAGTGAGAGTTGAGGTAAACTGTTGCTAACTGGAACCAACTTTATTGCTGAATTCTCCTGAGGAATGAGTATATTGAAAATTTTCTCAAGGAATTTCAGTAAAAAAAGGTAGATACATTATCCATCTTGGGCCCGTATTAATCAGATAGCCTAAATAAGATTGTGGATTGAGCTGTTTAAGATTGTGGATTGAGGTGTTTCCTTGGGGAGGACATACTTTTGGAGAT
The DNA here is from genome assembly GCF_016432865.1 of Antechinus flavipes. NCBI lineage: Eukaryota > Metazoa > Chordata > Mammalia > Dasyuromorphia > Dasyuridae > Antechinus > Antechinus flavipes. Next base: position 586,158,400 of record NC_067399.1, on the reverse strand, counting down.
CTGTTCCTTTTTTCAAGAGTATTTAGTCTTGGAGACCATTCTGCTGCATCCAATGGATGCAATCCTAGATTGGGGCTGTGCTGTGCCCACACAGGTGGGTCAGTGACACAGAAACAATAGTTGTTAATCACCCATGAACAACAGGGCTATTAGCACTGATGAGATGCAGCTACCCTGCTCTGGGGAAACGTCAGTGATGTCCTTGATGGGGAGGCTGACAGCTAATTGCCCAATAAAGAGTGGAAAAAAAACCCATCAACTTAAACTATATGAATAAGTGTCTTCAGTTGTTCATGACAGGTACTGATAATGTTGTTTCTGCTGCAGAATCCATAGTTCAAAATCTAGTCTCAGTTTTGGGGGGATTGCTGTTGGATCAATATAACTAAGAAGGTCCAAGACTGTAGATAAGGGCTATTGTCTTTAGGCACTTCTTAGTCAAATAAAATACTCCCTTAAAGGTTAGACCTAAATACAATTTTCTTCCCCTCCCTCCTGTCCTCCTCTCCTTGTTTCCCTTTTCTTTCTCTTCACTTTTTCTCTTTTGTTTCTATATGCATATATACATGTCTCTCTGTCTCTCTCTGTCTCTATCTCTAACTATGTCTCTCTGTCTCTCTCTGTCTCTCTCTCTCTCTCTCTCTCTCTCTCTTTCACACACACACGCACACACACAACACACACACACACACACAATCACATCACATCCATCCTTATTGTGGCACAGTGAAAAGAGTACTGGATTTGCAGTTAGAAGCTGTTTAATCTTAAAAAATTTTTTTTATATGAATTCTCTAGGCCTCAGTTTCCTCAGTGATAAAATGCTAGAATCTGACTGAATGATTTATAAGATTCCTTTCTCTGAAGCACTCTGGTTTTCTGTGATTTTTTTTCCCCTTTAACCCATCACTCTGCTATTGCTTTCCCCCTTTTTATTGCTCCTCTCTTTTTCCTTATATCCTCAAATTAGGCTGTGGTTTCAAGCTGAGACTGAAAGCTGCTGATGGATGGTGGAAAGATGCATGTTTTTGATTTTTCTCAGATGCCTGGGCCTGTAGAGGAAGTTTGAAAAGTGAACTTTTTCTGTGTGACTTCACTTACTTAAGTGAATCCACTTTTTTCAGCTTCCCATTATTTATAAAGTGAGTGCATTGATCTAGGTGATTTTGAATGCCCTTTCCAATTCTAGAACCTGTCTTCCTCTGAGTAGTAGAGACATACTCTATGAAATAGGGCAAACATAGCCAGTGATTGTTGTTCACACAAAAAATTAGTGTCATTGTCCTTTATCCTTTTTATATCATGGAGCCTTTGGATAATCTGGTAAAGATCTGAAAAACCTTTCTCAGAATAATCTTGATGTTCTAAATTCAAAATAGAAAGAAATGAGAAAATTTACTTGCAATTTAATGAAAATAAAGATCCTGTTTTTCCTCAATTAAATTGAGACGCCTTGAAATTACTCATGTAAATGAACTGAAGCTGAGTGAAATAAGCAGAACCAGGAATACACTGTATACAGTAACAACCATAATATGTGATGATCAATTATAAAAGACTTGGTTCTTCTCAATTGTTCAGTAATCTAAAACAATCCCCAAAGACTTTGGACAGAAAATGCATCCAGAAAAAGAACTATGAAGACTGAATGTAAATCAACACCTACTATGTTCATTTCTTTTTTCTGTTTTTTTTTTTTTTTAATCTCTTCCATGGGTTTTCCATTTTGCTCTAATTTTTCTTTCCCAACATGATTCATAACGCAATGTGTATTACAAATAAATATATTTTTTAAAAAGAAAAAAATCTACTTATGTACCTGGTTCCCAGATAGAAGATTCTTGCATTGTAGCTTAATGAACCATTGGCTTCTTAGTATTGTAAAAGTCAACTGTGGTGAATGCTTGTAGAGAGACTTCAGTTTGCTTCTCACCTCATACACTGATTAGCTGTGTGACCATGTATGGGCAAGCCATTTGATCTATCTGAACCATAACTTTCTGATCATTAAAATGGAGATAATAATGCCTGAAGAACCTATGACACCATTTTGTTTTGTTTTTGAGGATCAAATTTGATAATGCATATTCATTGCTTTGCATTATAAACTCTTATTATTAAGGAGAGATAAATGTCTAAGGACAGATCCATTAAAAGCTTCTGTAGTCAGGTAGTTTCCTATTGGATAAGGGGATTTGGTGACTGTCTGAATTGGACATAAAACTTGAATCCCTATAATTACTCACCAAGGAGCTCAAAGATGTTCCTGATGATCTTTCTTTGTAGGATGGCTGATAGATGCTTATGCTTAGAGCCCATGCCCCCCTAATCCATTGTGCAAATTCTTTTCAAAATCTCTTTGCATTGCCAGGAAAAAAAAGACATTATGTAAATGCCAGCAAAATTTGAGAAGTGGGGTAAGATGAAAGATGCTGGAATAAAGGTAAACTTATCTTGCTAGACCCTTCACAAAGGAACAATGGGCCACCCAGTACTGAAGCTATAGAATAGTTCTGAATATTTATAAAGGACGCAATGAAAGCTTTGTTTTTCCTCCCACTTTCATCTTGTGCACTTAAGCTGTAGGCAAACCAAGCATTCAGATAAAAAGCTGTTTCCTTTCTTTGCCTTTGGATTCTGAGAGGGAGATAGGAGACATAATCCTTCACCTCCATTCTTTTTTTCAACTTCTTTCTTGCTACTACACAGGAAACCACCCAAAGAAGGTTTAGTGGTAGGCTATGTCTGCGAGATTACATCTTTATTTTAATTTGATAATAAAGTAATGCACAAACTGTGTTATAAACCATTGCCTCCAAACACATCTCACTCTGTCTTAAACACCTCACTAAACAGGATGTGTGATGACACATTTCAAGAGAGAAAACAACCAAAAAAAACCAACTGTGACTGAAAGAGAAAAGGATCCTGATATTTCAACTTGATGAAAGTACCATGCACTTGTACTTTAGTCATTCCCAATAGGAGATTGCCTGAAGCAGGGCAGATTTGGATTCCCACTGAGGTTAGTTACAAAATTCCAAGTGTCACAAGGGACCTGAAAGATAATTCCAGCCTTTGTGCAGGCAGTTAGGTGAGATTTTCTTCTAGTTGGGTCATGGAATCAACCCTTCTCCTGCTTTTCAGGGTTCTCCATCAAAGCTTCCTAAAATCCATGTACCAAAAAACTGCCCCCTCTCGTTAGTTTGGAGGCAGAAATGACTCTTCCATTACAGTATCATGCAGTTTTATTACTTCTAATTTGTCTAACTATATAAAAAATTTGATACTCGGGAAAAAAAGAAAGTGGGAAAAAATAATTGTTGTCTACTCCTTAACATATGTACCTTTCTTTTTAATTTTCTGTTTTTCACTCTTTCTTTCCCTTATTTTGCCCCTCCCCCACCTCCACCTTTACTGTTTTTAATTTATTTCCTAACTGGTATAATAAATAGAATGTTGAAATCAGAAAGACCTGAGTTCAGATCCTTTCTGGACAAGTCAATTAACCTTTTTGAGATTCAATTTTTTTTAATCTGTAAAATGGGGACAATAGTACTTATCACTTATGTATTGAATGAGATAATATATCTAAGACACTTTGAAAAACTTAATCTTTATATAAATGCTGATTAAGATATTAATGAAGTACCTATTATGAAGTCTCTCTTCTTTCCCTTCTTTCTTTCTTCCTTCCTTCCTTCCTTCCTTCCTTCCTTCCTTCCTTCCTTCCTTCCTTCCTTCCTTCTTTCCCTTTTTCCTTCTCTCTTTCCTTCCTTCCTTTCCTTTTTCCATTAGTATCTTCCAAGTAAGAAATATTTTCTGTCCAAAACACAAACTTGAACAATTCAGGATCCCACATTACCATAACACATCTGGATAAATTAGTGAAAGTCATCATGCTAAGGCATAAAAATCATTTAATATGTGTGGAATCCATTTTCTTTGCAATGTAATCTTAGAAAGTTGTTCAGTCTTGCCCAAATCTCCATAGCCAATGTATGCTAGAAGTAATACTTGGATCTAGGTCTTCCTATCTCTTGAGTAGAATAACTCTTTAGCCAGTATGCCATATTCTCTTTCAAGTATGGAATACAAAGATGCAAATGAAATAATCTTTGCCATTGATGACAAAATTGATTGTTTGTTCTCCTACTGTCCTATTTTTTATTTTTTCCCCTTTCTTTTCTTCTCTTATCTCCTCATCTCTTTGATTTGTACTCATAGGCATTGCTTAGTTCACTTGATGGCTCTGAGAATTTGAGAGGTTCCTTAGAAAAGGAAAGGGATTATAAAATAAGCAATTTTATATGTTGGAATTACTACTGAAGTATGAACAAGATGACCTAGGTTCTAATTATACTACTTCTTTCTCCAGATTCAGTGTGGCCATTTGGGTTACACAACTTCTAGTTCTATTCCTGATTAAATTGTAGCACTATAAAAAGAGACGCAGAAATTCAGTAAGTAAAAAGATGGATGTGAAAACATTAGAAAAACGTTAATTTTCAAGTGAACCTGGTAGCAACATTATTCTTAGCACTTATAAAATAATTACTCCATATATCCGATGCATTTAGGGAATTTATAATATAAGTACTCTTTTATCCATTTGGTTTGACATCATAATACAAAAAGGATACAGTTATTTTGGGCAGGTCTGATGCCCTTTTTTCATTCCTCATTCTTCATTGACTTCTCTACAGCTTTTGAAATTATTTTCCACACTCTTCTGAGTATTCCTTCCTTTCTTTCTATATTTTCATGTTACCATTCTCACTTGATTTTTATAATCATCATGCATACCTTAGCCATTGGTCATTCCTCTATTCTCTGACCCTGTGTCCAAGCAGTCATAAGGTTTAGCCAATGGAACTAGGTCACATCAAGTTCCAGAGCTGCTTTTTTTTTTTTTTCTTCTCTATTGCTTGGCTTTGTGACTTTTGTACAGGAGCAAATTCCACCCTTGCCCATACTTGGAAAAACTCTACTTGGAAAGACTACTTGTTCTTCTATAGACCCATTTGTACTGCTCTTTGGTCCTCCAGTATCATTATGACTTTGTTTAGGGAAGTGGAATTAAAACTATACCATCACCTATACCTCATACCCTCCTACATGGGGCCTTTTTTGATCCCTTTAGTTGTGAGTTACTTCTTACTCCCTCATTCCCCCAGTTTGCTTGTATCCCTTCTCTACATACTTATTTAAGGGTCCATGTTATCTCCCACCTTAGACATGAGTTCCTTGAGTATATGTTCACTTTCATTTTTTCTTTATTTTTTCTACTAACCAGCACAGTGCCTTACATTTAATAAGTGTTTGATAAATATTTGTTTAGACTAACATCAGTGGTATAACTTATGGTGGAATGTCTTTTGGAATTTCTTCCCTAGATATCTCTTCAACTGACTGACTATGAATCCTTGGTTTGGGGAAGCTATACCCATGCTTCTCTAACATAAACCTTTTCTGCTCCTTCTTCTGACAGTAATCCTCTGCTTGTTTAATTCATGTCCTCTTATACTTACTGCTCTGGCTCTAACATCCCTCATTTTAAATTAGGCCCTCCTGACAATGATGCTTATGTCAACCACACTATAGAGCTAAGCCAACCATTGTGAGAGCAATAATGACTTTTTATTTTCCAATGAGTGATAATTTTATAAACCAGATATTTTGTAAAACAAAATAGAACAAAACAAAAACCCTCAAGTTTGTGCCTGTTTCATAGTCATGATCTTGTCTTCTTTTATATCCTTAAATAAATTATTTCCTCTCTTTGGTCCTCAGTTTCTTTATAAAATGAAAGGCTGGTCTACATGGTTTTATAGAATCATAAAATCATATAGCTAGAAGAGACCTTTGGGATCTTCTATCCCAACCCTTCATTTTACATATAAGGAAACCTAGTTCCAGTTAGAGGAAGTGATTTACTTAGAGCAAAGCAGTTTGGGAGTCTCTTAAGTACACCAGAAATCAGATCTGTCTCCCAAGCCAGTGTTCTTTTTCTTACGAAATGATCCCTTCTATTTCTATAGTTCTGTGTCTCTTGCAGAGTCCTGCTAGCTCCCAAAACACATACTTGTCCATACTTTCTTGATCCATCACCAAGCTATTGTGTTGATGGGAATGAATAAGGCTATACTGATTTAGATTCTTTTTATTAGCAAGTGATATTGATAATAACAACAGTGAAATAACAAGTATCTTCTTTCTTTTTATATTAGATGGAATATGAATGGATCCAATAGATAGATAGATAGATTTTTTAATTGGCCTATCAAGCCCTTAATATTGAAAGGGCAATACTGAAATAGAGCAAGAATTAGTCCTTGAAGTACAGCCCTTTGGGGATTTTCAAATAATTGCTACTCCAGCATATCCATTAGGCAATTTCTGGCTACCTAATGCATTCACACATCCCCTTGGAGCTGCGTTAAGTAAAAAGGCTCTCAGTTATTTATAAGAAATATGTTGAACATTTATATACCATGCTATACAGCTTTGGCATGATTTTCAAGTGCTTGAAATTTCCCAATGTCATAGCTGATTTCTAATCTCATGAATATTTAAATGATTTAAGTATCCAAGTACAAAACTAGCAATTAGAGTGGAAACTGGGGAGCTTGCTAAATGTCAACCCTGATGGTTGTTTATAAAACAAATTCTCAGGCCTAAATGCCATCATATGCAAACAAGGGAGCCCTGTATTCACCCTTAGATATCATGTTTACTCAGGTTGTATCATTATTTTTCACTTGCTACATGAAATGGCTCTGTCTGCCTCAAAGAGTTTTTTTAATGGGGCACTGCAGGGGAGAAGATCAGACCAGCATCAAAAACTGGCCTGGGTGTAAGGGTTATGTTAGCTTACACAGGTTGTGATTTTAATCTTGGGATGACTACAGAACCTTGAATTTTTAACTCTGAGACTATCTCATCAAATCTCTCCAAAGGTTTCCATATGACTTCTTAAAAAAATAAATAAATTACTGTGGAGTGACTTGAAAGCTACGAGAAGAGGTTCATTGTGTTTTAGTAAGAATAAATTCTTGTGTCTTTCAGCTCCCAGCAATTAATGAGAATTTTTTTCAGATTCTGACACTGCTATTTATTAATCTCTCCCAGATTTATGTCAAGTATAAATGATCTTAGTCACTGATGAAAACAATAAATAATCTGGTGCCAAGCACAGATCTCCAGATCATTCTAAGGGAGATCACCTTCCAAGTCAATATTGAATCATTAATGAGTAACTCTTTTAACTCATTTAATGAGTAAGATCTTTTAACCAGTTCCAAAATCACCTTAATATAATAGAATATTTCTTCCTTTCTTTTCCAAAAGAATAGCTTGAGAACTTAGCCAAATGATTTGCTAAGATCTAAGTAAATTATATCTATAGTCTCCTCCTTATTCATCAGTGTCACTACACTGTTAGAAAAGGAAATCACTAGCAACATTTTCCCCTTTCAAATACACCCCATAACTTTTCTGATTGTATTTTTTCCTACTAATCCTGTTTAGTTAATTAATATTTTTAGAGAATTTGAAGTGTGTTTTGTTTATTTATAACTTATTTATAGTTATATTATAGTAATATATATATTACATACATATAATATAGTTTACTTATATTAAAAAATTTCAAGGGAAGATTTTTCTTTATTTTAGCACAGAGTTCTATTTAATATAAAACTAATCTGACTTGGGAAAGAAAAGTAAGCAGGACCTTTGTCTTCAGAAAAAAAAAAAAAAAAAAACTTGGGAGAAGAGGAAGGGGCCTGAGTTGGTTTCTATTACTATTTTGCCACAGTGGAAAGTGTGGTGTACTATTAAATAGAAATGCCCAGGTAACAGAATCTGTGCTCAGATTCATAATAAGGAACCTCAAAAATCTATTTATTTCAATCTATAACTGAGCCAGAATCCCTTCTATAATATGACTAGCAAGTAGATATTCTTCCTTTTCCTGAAAACTTAAAAATTCTTTGACTTCTGAGATCCTGTTGTATGACCTCCCCACCTTCCTACCCCCATCCTATTTTCATACTCCTTTTGCTTGTTGTCTTCTGCTTTAGATTGTAAACTTTTTTTTTGTTGTTAGTTAATTGTATTCCTAGTACTTAGCAGTCATTCACACTAGGCATTTAATAAATGTTTATTGAACTTACTGGAATAAGATATAGTATGTATACAAAATAAGTAAATACAATGTGATTTTGAAAGTTGGTGTTATGTGCAATCCAGGGAACAGTAATAGTTTAGTTTCTGTGAAATATAAAATGTGTGAAGTCAGAGAAGGTGAAATTTATCTGGAAAGGAAAATTGGACACATTTTATAGAGGGCATTAAATGCCAGACTGGAGATTTTGCCTTTTTTCCTAGAGGACAGAGAAAATCACTGAAGTTGAGTGAATAGTTAGACTACTTTATGTAACTTCTCCTTTCAGGCTTAAGGATCTCTACTGCAGCATCGGAGATTCCATTCAGATAATTATGCCTTCATAAAAATCTCTTTAAAAAGCACTTTAGAGTTTCTTGAATCTTTTCATACTTTTTCCCCCCAGAAAAGGGATTTGACCCACTCAAGTCTTTTGATCTTATTTCTTCAACTACATAGCAAATGCTAAGTTCAAGAACTCTGTATCTTATTTTTCCATGATGATGAGTACTTAGTGGCTATATAGTAAACACTTGTTAAATTGAGTTCCTTTGGTTCAAGATCATATATTGATTTTTCTTATAGAGATAGTTCTAGGCACAAAGTATGCTACTGCATGGTACACTGGATAATGAAAACTACAGATTTCAGTGACATCTTGGGAATGGTAGGTGACTATTTTGAGGAATCTAACTATATTGGAGTGACTGAAGGACCTAGATAAGTAACCTTGCTAACAATTCTTAGACTTTGGGAATCAAAATACATGTTAGTCAAAATAGTTGGCTTTGATGCAATTTTCATTTAGTTACAAAGAAACAAAAGAATAATTTCTTTTTGTTCATTTATTTATTTTCAAAATTTTTATTATATTTTATTTTTCCAAATAGATGCAAAGATAGCTTTCAACCTTTGCAAAACCTTGTGTTCCAAATTTTTCTTCCTTTCCCCTTTTCCCTTTCCCCAAGGAAGCAAGCAATCAGATATAGGTCAAACATATCTCCATCTTCATCATGCTGTGTGAGAAAAATCAGATCAGCCAAATAAACATAAGAAGGAAAAAATCGCAAATAACAACAACCAAAAGATGAAAATACTATGCTTTGATCCATATTCAGTCCCCATATTCTTTCTCTGGATTCAGGTAGCACTTTCCTCATAAGTGGATTGGAATTGCCTTGAATTGCCTCATTATCGAAAAGAGTCAAGTCTATCACAGTTGATCATCACATAATCTTGTTTCTGTGCATAATATTGTCTTGATTCTGCTCATTTTGCTTAGCATCAGTTCATGTAAGTCTTTCTAAAATCAGCCTGCTTATCATTTCTTATAGAACAATACCAATTTATTACATTTATATATCATTACTTATTCAATTATTCCCCAGCTATTGGGCATCCACTCAATTTCTGGTTCTTTGCTACTACAAAAGCTGCCATAATAACAAGAATGTTCTAATGAGTTACAAGTATCATCCTCTCATGTAGGAATGTAAACAGATAAACCTTATTAAGTCCCTTATGATATCACATTCCTGATTACCTCCTTTTGATCTCCAGTGTTCTGTATTTGAAAATCAAATTTTCCATTCAGCTCTGGTCTTTTCATCATGAATGCTTGAAAATCCTCAGTTTTTATTGAATAACCATCTTTTCTTCTGAAAGATTATACTCAGTTTTGCTGGGAAAGTGATTCTTAGTTTCAATCCTAGCTCCCTTGCTCTCCAAAATATTATATTCTAAGTCCTCTGGTCCTTTAAGGTAGAAGCAGCTAAATCTTGTGTTAATCTGACTGTGTGGCTCTATTATACTTGAATTATTTCTTTTTGGATGCTTGTGATATTTTCTCCTTGACTTGAGAGTTCTGGAATTTGGCTATAATATTCCTGGGAGTTTTTATTTTGGGATCTCTTACAGGAGGTGATGGGTAGATTTTTTTCAATTTCTATTTTACCCTCTGATTCTAGAATATCAAAACAGTTTTAATTTCTTGAAAGATGATGTACAGGCTCTTTTTCTGATCATAACTTTCAGGGAGACCAATAATTTTTAAATTATCTCTCCTGGATCTATTTTCTAAGTCAGTAGTTTTTTCCCATGAGGTATTTCACACTTTTTTCTATATATATATATATTTTGGTTTTGCTTTATTGTATATTGTTATGTCATAAACTCATCAGCTTCCATTTGCTCAATTCTATTTTTTAAGGAATTATTTTCTCAGTGAACTTTTGTACCTCCTTTCCCAATTGGCCAATTTTGCTTTTTAATACATTTTTTTCTTCATTAGTTTTTGTATTTCCTTTTGCACCTCTCTAAATTCTTTTCCCAATTTTTCCTCTAATTCTTTTACTTGACTTTTACTTCTATTTTTACTTTGAAAAGGTCCCTTTTGAGCTCTTCTGTGATCTGATCTCAACTCTTATTTTTCTTGGAGGCTTTGGATGTAGGAGCTTTGACTTTGTTATCACCTTTTGAGTATGTTTTGATACTTCTTGTCACTACAATAAATTTAAATGGTAAGAAATTTTGTTTTGTTTTGTTTTCTGCTCATTTTCCTAGCCTATTACTCAGCTTCTTTTTAGAGTGGAGGATACATTATCCCAAGTTTCAAGGGCTTTGTGCAACTATTTTCAGAAATCTGTCTAGGAATCTGACCATAAGTATTCTTTTCTGACCTGGAGCTATTAGGAGTATCCTGCTCCATTGTAGCTGTAAGATCTAGTGTGCTGGCCAGGGATGAGGCTCTGCTGACCAGGTCTTCAATGGGACATACAAAGCAGACTCCCACCCTGTTGACACAGACCCTCTCCATTTGCCTTCTGAATCCTGGTGTCCCCGTACTGAGAGTTGCCTCCAGTCTTGCTGCTGATTCAGATGTTCTGCCTTGTTGATGCTGGGGTCTGGGTTGGATCTGGGTCCAGGGCTGTGCTGGTGTCCACTCTGGTTCCATAGACCTTTTCTGCTGACTTTCCAGATCCTCTTTGATGTCTCTGGGCTGAGAGGTCTGGGAATCACCAGTATCTCTGCTGATTCAGAGGTTGGCCCAAGCAGGGCTGGGGCTGGGGCTGGGTCTGCACAATGTTCTCCCAGCTTTTGTGCTGAGTTTCTAATTTGCTTTTAGCTGGAAAATGTTCTACTCCATATTTGTGGGTGTTCTGATACTCTAAAATTTGTTTAGAGTCATTATTTAAAGGAAGTTGGAGCAGTTTGGGGGAGAAGTTGGACAAGTTCCCACCTTATTCCATCATCTTGGCTCCACCCATGTCATCAGTCTTAACACAGACTCTGGGGAGTCCTAAATCCAAAAGCCCAGCCTGGAAAAGGCGGCAATCTTCCTTATCTGTCACTTATTTTGAAAATGGGAAACATGACAAGAACCTAGGCTATGACTAGTCATAGCCCTGTTATCATCAAGGAGGAGGGAGCTCACATTGAGAACTTTGCTCTCTATATCCCCTTAGTAAAAAGATTTGAAAGTCAAGTGTGGCTGCCAGTTATTTAGTCACTACTTTGGACAATGATAAATACTTTTTAAAAATTGATTACTTTTTTTCCACACACACACACACAAAAACACACATACACACACGTTTCATACCTACTCTGTCCCTCCAGTGCTTGTCCCACCCATTAAGACATCAAAAATACAATATAGCTGCGTTTTATTGTATGATCAGAGTTGGTTCATCTTTCACTTTGCTTACAAGAAGGGATGTTGAAACTTATATTTACATCTATTTGGAAAAATAATACTATTGAGGAAAAAAAAAAACTATTTCTGTATGTAGTTTGTTCTTCTGATTGTGTTCACTTCATTTTGCATTGGTTCATATAAGTCTTCCTATGCTTTTATGCAACCTTCTTTATAATTTTTATAGCACAATAATATTCCTTCCCTCATATGTCCTAATTGGCAGCTAAATGGTATAGGAGATAGAGCACTGGGCTTACAGTCAGAAAGAGCAGAGTTAAAATATGGTCTGAGACACTAGCAGTGTGGCCCTGGGCAAAGTCACTTAACATTTACCTGAGTAAAACTGGAGAATGATAATAGCAGAGCATTCCAATTTCTTTGCCAAGGAAACCCTATGGACAGCATTGGTCTTCTATGACTTGCAGGTTCATGAAGAGTTGGTTGTGATGGAACAATAACATGTGATATCCACTTATTAGTACAATTCACATAATTCTGCTCAAAGACCTTAGGTGGCTCCCTCTCACTATTTGATTAAATAGAAATTCCCTTAGCTCCCTCTCATGACTTCCCATGGTCTCATTCCAATCTATCATAAAAACTTGTTATTATTTGTCTTTTGCTCTGGAAGACAACCAGTGACATCAGAGAGGTAAAGTCATAACATGCAAGTGAATTGGATTTAAGTGAGGGAGGCTCTAGAGCCATCTGGGTCCAATGGCAGCTAGATAGATCAAGACTACTGGGAATGGTTCTGTTTTTATACATGACATCCATTCAACTGAGCTATTTATTATCTGTTCCTGGCTATACTTTGCTTCCTTCTGATACATTCATTCATGTGGTGCACCTATGATGGCTGCAATATACTTTTTTCCCTGTCCGCTCATTGAAATCTTGGTTGTCCTCTTCTTTCAATGCTTAATTTATTAGTCTTATTCACAGAATGGGGATAATATTTCCCTCACATGGCTGTCCTGAGGATTAAATCAGATAACAAATCTAAAGCATTTTGCAAATGTTAAACATCTCTCTCTCTCTAGCTGTATATATATATATATATATATATATATATATATATATAATACATAAAATATATAGATGTTATATATAATATTATTCTTTTTCTATATATGTATCTATATGTAGCTATAATATTATCCCTCCAATATTATATAGAAACATCTAATATTCTTCTGTTTCTGTGACTATGCAATATCCTGATTATTGAAAAATGATTCCATTGTAGGCCCTAGAATATCCTTGCTAAGGCCATCAAATGGATTTAATCTTGTCCACAAGGGATTTTTTTTTTAAATTATATGTTCACAAGACATTGTAATTAGCCAGAAAATTCAAGCATTCTGTCCTTAAAAATTTTAATATATTTAGTACGAATGCCTCAAAGACAGAAGAAGAGGAAGAATTAGAGTATAAAATAAAAGGATCATAAAGAGATGGTTCCTAAAAAGAAGTTTATAGACATTTTCTTCTAGCAACTCCCATATAATTTTTCATTTCTTCTCTTTCTCCTCGTTCTCTCTTTCTCTCTCTCTCTTTCTCTCTCTCTCTCTTTCTCTCTCTCTCTCTTTCTCTCTCTCTCTCTCTCTCTCTCTCTCTCTCTCTCTCTCTCTCTCTCATTTCTCTCTCTTTCTCACTGTAGAAAATTGCTAATACTCTCTCTGATGTAACAGATTGTAATGATAGTGTTTGGTGACTTGCTGTGACATTCCAAAGAAACTATAGAGCCTAAGACAGACAGGGCTGGAAATAGATCTTATTGAGGGATTGCCAGAGCACTGACTTTTAGTAAAAATCTGGTTGGTTTTCCATGAAAAAGCTTCCATTACAGGCTGAAACTGTTATTCACTGGAATGCTTTGACACCCCTCCCTCCTTTACAGAAGGAAGCTTTGCTGTCAGGTTGGATAGGTTTAATTAACACATTAACTTGAGTTGTAGTGAGATTTTCCCCTTTCCTCCTGTAACCAAAGTCTAACAATTCACTTCCTGTGGAGAAAATGTTTGAAGTAGTGGGTGAACTTGAAAAAAACTCCCTCCAGTGAGGGTTAATTTATATTCACCTCTTGCCTACAGCTACAAATCTCCTGAAAACTTCAAATGCCCCAATATATTTAATCTTTAGGAGCAGGACTCTCTTAACACATCATAGAAAACTACACTGTCCTATAGGATACAGGCACAAACTATCTATTCCATGTGGAATGTCCAGATGACTCTAGTTCAGCCCTAATAACATTGGTACAAATTCTTCATCCCATGGGGAAGTGCTGCCAATTGGGTCATGACATTGCTTGGGGTTCCTTAGAAATTCTATTGTCAATTAGAAAATGTTTAATGAGTACCTCCCTTATTCTCAGCACTGTCTTAGACACTGTGAAGATGCACAAGAAATATAAAACACAGTGTCTGCCTCAAAGTAGTCACATTCTAGTCAAAGAGATTAAAATAAGACTCATAAAATTGTATCAGACAAAAAAATACAAAAGACAATACAAAGAACATCAAAATTATAGAGTAAGTCCTGCATTTAAATTCCTTCCTCATTATTTCAATTCAATAAACAGTAAGTATTAGGGACTAGTGATAAAAAATGAATATTATCCCAGCACTTTCTATGAGGGTGTAATATTTACATGGATAACACAAAATTTAAGGAGAGTGAGTATATTTATTGATGTAGTGATGGAGGAATTCAGGAGGGTTTCATGGAAAAAAGGGGCACTAGAGATGAGCATTGAAAGAAGAAAGTGTTCCAAGAGGGGAAGATGAGAGGAGTGGATGTGTATTCCAGACATGAACAATTGCTTTTTCAATTCACTGTAGTGGAATATAGAAAAGAAATACAATTATGGAATTGCTCTCTGAATAAACCTCAGCAACCATCTTGTTAAAGACAATTGTGTGGCCCAGTGGATAGAGTATCACCAAGAGTCATCTACATGAGTTCAAATCTAGTCCCAAACTCTCACTATGAGATCCCAGGCAAATCATTTAGCCCAATTTGCCTCAGTTTTCTCATCTATAAAATGATCTAGAGAAGGGAATGCCAAATCATTTCAGTATCTTTTCCAAGAAAATCCCAGTGGGTTCAAGAAGAGCGGGACATGACTGAAAAACAACTGAACAATAATAAAACCCCATCTTGTTTAACGTATCTCCAAAATAATCTTTTTTCTGAAAGATATATGTTAAGTAGTTATGCAGCCATTTCTTGTTACCTCAAATGACTAAGAATCTTACTATCAGCCCCTTCTTCCTTATCTCCACGGTGACCCAGTTAATTTTTTAAAAATCTTGTAATCAATTCTGATGAACATGGTTCTTGTGAACAATGATGTGATTCAGTCCAGTTCCAATGGTCTTGTGATAAAAAAAAAAAAGCCACCTGCACCCACAGAGAGGACAGTGAGAAATGAGTGTGGATCACAACGTAGTATTTTCATTCTTGTTGTTGTTTGCTTGCATTTTGTTTTCTTTCTCATTTTTTCCTTTTCAATATGATTTTTCTTGTACAGCATGATATTTGTAGAAATATGTATAAAAATTGCATATGTTTAACATATATTGGATCACTTGCCATCTAGGGGAAATGGTAGGGAAAGGGAGGAAAAAAATAGATCATAAGGTTTTGTAAGCATGGATATTAAAAATTATAGATCTATATACTTTGAAAATAAAAAGCTTTAAATAAAAATATTTTGAATTGTTAGAATGTTTTAAAAATCTACATCCAGTCTGTATTTGCTTCTTTATACCCTTCACCCATTACTCCTGGTTTTGAGGTATTTGTTCCAATATAAAAAAAAAGATCACTCCTCTACAAAACAGCTTTTTATAAATGGAGAAGGCTGATTATATTTTGAAAACTGCCCCCCATTGGGTAACCATATTATTATTTCAGAGCCCAAGAAATCATTTTCCACTTTTAGGAGCTATGCCTTAATCTAAGTGACCCTTAGATGATTTTTAAGTCTTGTCCATACCATCAACTACTCTTTTTCAAACTGGCAATGTTGTTTAATAAAACACTGAGCAATCTGACCTGCCAACCAGAGACATCATCCAGAGACAGACATGTTATATTGATATATATCAAATTTGCATTTCACTAAGCTCCTTTTTGTTATTTCAAACAAAACACTTTTTAAAAAAATTATTTTATTATAATTTTTATTTACAAAACATATGTATGGGTAATTTTTCAACATTGACCTTTCCAAAAACTTCTGTTCCAAATTTTCCCTCCCTTTCCCTCCTCAGATGTCAGGTAGTCCAATACAGCAAACAAAATTTTTCTAGCCATGTCTCTACCACTAGTTGTTTCCACAATGCTGCATTGCCACCTGTTCTAGTTCTTTGATGCTAACTTGAATACTTTAAGTTCAGATATGTATATAACTCAGAGGCATGAACTCTATGAGAGTGGAGTTATATGATGCTCTCAGGTTCAAATACAGAATGGATAAAATCTTATACAGTATGAGAGCATTTATCTTTCATTTTTCTTATGTGTTCTCAAGGAAGGAAGCCAAGAAAACCTCCCCAGGAATAGTGGGGAATGAAACAAAACCTTAAATTGAAATAGGTCTTCTTGGCTGGTTCCCAAATGTTTTTCAGTTTGGATCAATTGAGTTGTTTGCTTTAGTAGCTAGTGATTTGAGCCTCTTATTTTGTTCCGAGAAACACTGTCTCAGAAAAAATAAAAAAAGATCCTTCAAGGTTCACTGAGCATGTGACGTGGACTGGCTTAGTTTACCTGGAATTGCCTGCTCATCTGCAGGCTAAATATGAACTTAGCCATTGGATAAGCCAATAGTATTGATGTTATATCTATGCTCTATACAGTATACTCTATGTTCTATATAGGCTAGCTGGCAAGAAATACTATAAAAGGGATATAGACATAGTTGAGAACATTTTCTGAAATCTATGGAAGCTCACCTTCAAAGAGAAAAGTGTTGAAAAAACCTCAATCAGCACCATTAAGGTCCTGAAGGAGACAGACAACCAAAGAAAGCTCTAGCCTAACTTTAATATGAGGTTATGGTCTCTCCTGGACCTTTCTCTCAGTTTCTGACAACCTATGAGGAAAACCGAAAATCCTTTTATATCTCTTTCTTCAGCCTAGAATATCTTAAGATGTTGCATCTCAGGAGAAGCTAATGGACTAGGTCTGAAGTCAGGAGCACCTGAGTTTAAATCCAACCTTAGGCACATAGGTATATGACTCTGGCAAGTCACTTAACCTCAATTCTCTTAAAAGAAAAGAAAGTAGAAGATGTAATAGTAAAAATAGTAGTAGCAGTAGTAATCATAGTAGTAGTAGTAGTAGAAGTAGTAGAAATAGCAGTAGTAATAGTAGTAGTAGCAGCAGCAGTAACAACAGTAGTAGTAATAGTAGTAGTAGTAGTAGTAGTGCTGGTGGTAGTAATAATAGTAGTAGTAGCAATACTAGTAGTATTTGTACTTGCATCCTTCTTTCCTCTCTTCATAGTTTCCGTTCTAAACTTTCCACCTTTTTAAAACCAAAAGTATTTCCCAGACAAAAGGCACTATTGAGGCTAAAGATTATAATACCTCTAAATTACATTCCAACCCAAATACCCCAGTGAGTCAAACTTTCTTCTTGGTCTAAGAGGCATGCTAGATCAGAGGTCTGCCAAAACTTCAGTCCCTTTGCCCAAATCTACCTTTAAAGAACAAGTAATTTTACCTCTTCTACCCTAGATGAATTCTACCTTTGCTAGAATAATTTTAACTTGTCTAGTTTGTCAGTGACTTCTGTAAAGTCAGATCTAGCTTTTTGGAGCACCTCGGGAATAGCCCAAGTCCTTGATCTTAGTTGAGGAGTTAAGAAGCAGTAGAGCCACGTGGGTGATCAAAGATGGAGTCTGGAATCTGGCATCCTCTCTTATGTCTGTGGCTGAGAGAGAATCTTCTGTGTCTGAGATTTCATCATACTGATCAAGTGCAATCATATCCATTACTGCACAAGTGCTAGCTATAGTAGCATTACATCATCACAGTACATTAAGTATATTTACTTAACCAGAGTGATTACATCATTAGCTAGAGAATCATTATCTCATCAATCATACTCAATTTTAAGCACACCTTTTCAGAGTTCTGGCCCTCTACATCTCCTGCTTTCTTTGGTTTTAGAACACAGGTGGTCATGTCCTCCCTGACTTCTCAGGAAGGTGAGAACCCCCAAAAGTAGATGATCAAACCCTCCCTGACTTCTCAAGAAGTGGGGTGAAGACACAAAAACAGAGGTGATACTGTTAGCAGGTTTACTCTGGGCTGAAATTGAAACAGATAAACATAAATCCATCAGCATAGGAGATATTACACAAGCACATAGTAATATAATTCAGACTTGTATTTAGAATTCTCCCCACAGCTGGTGCAGGCCCAGTTTGGTGTAACAAACATTAATTATATGTGCAAATAGTGATGTAACAAACAGTATGAATCAGGATGAGAGGAATCACACAGGCTAGTAATGATATAACAAAAAAAAATGAATATACATTCCATATGTCCTAGAAGGAGGGTATATAAATAATAATCACACATAAGCCTCCTTCAGTAGCCAAGTGATAGTCCAAAACCAATCTATTGTCCATCACTTCACATGTCAAGGAATCCAGTGATTCCTAAGGGTTTTGAAGTCCTGCAACAATCTTATCATGTCTCAGAGAATTCAATGATTCCTGCTGGTTTTAAAGTCCTGCATCAGTCTCAACAATTTGATGTCCATGAGTCAAACACCATAACTGTCATGCTCTTTCAGTGGTGGGCACAATCAGCACTGGAACCATCTGATGTTTCTTGGGTCTTCTTCATTTCAAGGGTCTGCTCAGTCTCTCTCTGATGGACAAGGCAAATACGGTTCATTGGCACCCATCTGATTTCTTCTCCACCTGTAGAGATACAAGCAAACCCTTTGCTCCAAGCAGTTAACCTATCTGGTTCCTTCCATTCACCACTTTCTGGGTCTCTCCACATCACCTGGTGATTATCTAAAGATAGTGGAGCTGCTTGCACAAGACACTGCCCTTCTGGTGGGTTATAAAACCTGTCTGCCAGAGCCAATGCATCTTTGTTCAAAATCAAAAAAATTAATAATGTAGAGAGCTAAATTTAGAAGTTCTCTAGGGTTACCTGTGGCCCCCCTTTCTTTTGTTTTTGGAGGAGCATCTTAATGTCTCTGTTTCTCCTCTCTATTATTGCCTGTCCTTGAGGATTAAAGGGTATGCCAGTGGTGTGTAAAATCTTATACTGTGCACAAAAGTGTGCAAAAAGTTTAGAAGTATATGCAGGTCCATTTTTTGTTTTTATGGCTTGTGGCACACCCATGATTGCAAAAGCTTGTATAAGGAATTCAGTGGCCACTCGGGCTGTCTCTTTTGCTGCTAGTATTGCAAAAGTGAATCCTGAAAAAGATATCTACCACAACATGGATAAAAGACAGACGACCAAAAGATATATAATGGGTCACATCCATTTGCCAAATTTCATTGGGTCTCAAACCATGAGGGTTTTTCCCTGGACAGAGTGTAGGAGTGTGGAAACAAAGGCAAGCTGTACTGGCTTTTACTATGCTCCTAGCTTCCGCTTTTGTTATCCCAAATTGCAAACATATATAATAAGCAGCCTGATGGTATTTAGAATGAAGTTCTTGGGCTTCCTGAAATAAAGGAGTATTGGCCAACATGATTAGAAGGCTATCTGCTTTTGAATTATTATAAAAATAGGACCTGGAAGTCCACTATGAGAGTGGACATGCAAAATATAAATCTTACCTGGATGCCTTCTCACTTGCTCTTGAAGTTCCTTAAAGAGCTGATATACATTAGAGGCTACAAATTTTATTTGGATTGTGGCAATTCTTTGTACCTACTGAATAGGCCGAATCAGGTATTATAATTATATCTCCTGGATAATAAGTAAGAGCTAGCATGGTTGTATACAATTCATTCTGTAGAATGGACTGAAAAGGAGTGCTGACTACTCTCTTTATAGTTAAGTCACAAGCGTATACAGCACAAATATCATGTTTGGGTGCATCTGTAAAGATAGTTGGTCCTTTAAGAGGAACCTTAGAAACATTTTCTTCAAAAATCCATTGCCAGTTATGTAATAGTCGGGTTATCTTTAATGGAGACCCATGTGTAAAATTTGGAGCTGTGGCCAATAAAATTTGCCACTCTGAGAAGGTTTCAAAGCATACATTAATTTGTGCATTAGTATAAAAGGTGTATATCTTGTCAAGTCTTATCCCAGATAATTATACTGCTAGCTTAATGGCCTTTAATAAAATTCTAGCCACAAGCACTGGATAAGGAGTAAGGCTTTGTTCTGGTTGTTCTGGGAGGTTCACCCACTCTATCACACTGTGTCCTTGATGAAGAACTGCTGTGGGTGTCTTTTTTGTAGCAAAAACTGTTATTTCCAAAAGTTTCTGAGTAACTCTTTCAACCACATTGGATAAAGCCAGTTCAACTTTTCTCAAAGCCTCTTGAGCTTCTTTTGTAAGCTGGAGTGGTGAGTTTAAAGCAGTGTCTCCCCTTAAAGTGTCATATAATGGTTGTAATTGATAGGTAGTCAAGCCTAACACTGGATGCATCCATTGGATATCTCCTATCAATTTCTGAAAGTCATTTAAGCTGTTCAACTTCTCTGTTCTTAAAGAAAGCTTTTGTACTCTAAGCACCTTAGGATATACTTCATATCTTAAATATTGAAAAGGAACATGTCTTTGAATTTTTTCTGGAGCTATATGCAATTTGTAATTCCTTAGTGTTTTTATGGTCTTTTGTAGAGATGATTTTAACATTTGATCCTCAGGTGCATACCCCAAGCTGTCATCCATGTAATGTAACAACATAACTTTTGGAAATGCTTTTCTTATTGGAGCAAGAGCAGCAGCCACATACATTTGACACATAGTAGGGCTATTTTTCATTCCCTGTGACAAAACTGTCCATTCATATCTTTTATAAGGCTCAGCTAAATTAACTCTAGGTACTGAAAAGGGAAATCTTTTTGTATCCTCCTTATCTAGAGGGATAGAATAGAAACAACCCTTAATATCTATAACCCAAAGAAGCCATTCTCTAGGCAATTGAGTAGGAGATGGAAGTCCAGGCTTAAGATTTCCCATAGCTTCCATTTATTCTTTTACTTTTCTTAAATCAGTCAACATCCTCCATTTTCCAGATTTCTTTCTTACAACAAACACTGGGGAATTCCAAGGACTTAGAGAAGGTTGTAAGTGTCCTGGATAAAGTTGCTCCTGTACTATATCTAATAAGGCCTGAATTTTTTCTCTTTGTAAGGGCCACTGTTCTACCCACCCTGGTGTATCATTTTTCCATTGAATGGTAACAGATGAGAGTACAAGCAGGCCTCAACAGCAGCCCTGCCTAAAAAACCGAAGTACTCATTTGGAATCCTAACTATTGTAAGATGTCTCTTCTCCATAGATTGATGGGGATTTTTTCTACTACAAAAGGAATAAAACTACTAATTCACCTTTAAATATCCATCTCAAAGGGGTAATACTAAATTCAGTTGCTATTGATCCTCCTATGTCAGAAATATATGTGTCTGTCTTAATCTTTGGCCAGTGACTGGGCCAGTTAGCACCTCTAATGACTGTACAATCTGCACCCATGTCTACCAATCTTTTCAATGATATGCCATTTACATAGATAGTGAGCATAGGTTGATCAGCTGTAACTGCTGCTGTTTAGAATATTCCTGGATTCTGTTGTTGGGAGTCTGTGCAACTATCACCAAATTGCCTTTCAGGAGTCTATAGCAGTAAACCTGATGCTACTACTTTTTTTTGAGTGATAAGTCACAATAACACACACCTGTATTAGTGACTGGGATATTATCTACACATTCCCCAGTTTCCCAAATCAGTGTATGGATTGACACTGTTTTGCAAGCACTCTCAGGAGCTGAAATGGTTAAACCTACTGTGACTAGAGGCAAAGGATCCATAGTTCAGACAGGGATAGATTTCCCCTCTCCAGGGGATATCTCAGTTGTCCCAGTAGCATATAACTCTACCCTCCCCAATTGTAATCACTTTCTCCCATTAGATTGCTTCTCGTCTGATTTCTCATTAATGAGTACCAAACTTCTAAAGAGTCTCTGGGTGTAACAGCAGCTGCCATCATGCCCCAAGTGTTTTTTTTTTTTTTTTTTTTTGCCTGGGGCTCTGAAGCTGAGCCCTGCTTCCCATTTCCCTGAGTCAGTCTACATTCTGATGCCCAATGGAAGCCTCTGTTGCATTTTAGTCATATGGTTTTGAGTCTTGTTCTCCCATCCTGTCTTCTATGCCAACATTGAGCTTTCAGATGCCCTACTTTACCACATTGAAAGCATTGACGAGTCTCTCTAGAAGTCCCTTGTCAAAAGGACTCCTGTCTTCCCATGTTCAGATTTTGAGAAGTCTGTATCATAGCTTGGGTATAAAAGGCATTTGTGCTCACTGTGGCACAGCATCTTATGATCTCCTCTAAAGAAGCATCCTTGGGTAGCCCTAGTATAATTCTCCTACAAACCTCATTAGCATTTTCCTTAGCAAGTTGTTTTATCATTATTTCTGTTGCTGCATTTTCACCAATAGTTCATATGACAGTTGTCTGCAGACATTCCACAGAATCAGGAAAGGGTTCATTTGGACTTTGGTCTATTTTTGTGAAGGCTTCCCCTCTATCTTGTCTTCCTGGGAAGGTGCCCAGTACTTTGATACCAGCAGTAGTAACTTGCTCATATGTTATCAAAGGGTAATAAATCTGCGCTAAAACGTCTACATAAGGACCTAAACCTGCTAGTTGATCAGAGGTGATTGGTATGGTAACTCCAGGTTGCTTATTTTGTTGGTCTTGTTTTCTACAGAGTTCACTATACTCAGAAAGCCACAGCAAGTTTTGCCCAGGTTCTAAACATGTCCTTGCTATAGATTTCCAATCATTAGAACTTCATAAGCCAAATTCTCTAATCTTAACATCTTAACATAAGACAATGTAGACCCATAAAAAGTGCAAGCCTTTTTCAGATCTTTGATAATTTCTAGATTAAATGTAGTGTATTTTCTTTTTACTTGACCCTAAGAGTCAAACTCTTCAATCACAGGGTATGCTTCTATTTTTAAATCAGGTATATCCTGTCCTTCATTTTTAGCTTTAATTAGTGCTCTTTGTAATCGTATCATAGGGGGTGGACAAAGCTCCTGCATGGGTGGTGCTGGTGGTGTCACTGCCCTTCCTCCTCCCCCCTCTCTCCCCTTCCTCTTTCTCCTCACACTCCCTTGTCTGGCTATTCTCCTTAAAACTTTTCCTTTTTTTTTTTTTTTTTTTTTTTTTTAGAATTTGTGGGATTCTTTAATGCCAATTATATTATATTGTACATAAGGAATGTTTCCTTGAATCAGGACCCAAAGCTTCATAATATAAAATTAGTTGCTTTCCCACTAGTTCCCACATATCTGGCTCTAATTTTTCTTCCTTAGAGCCCCAAGGAGACATGCACTCTAATATATTTAAGAGCACAGTGATCTGCCTCTGAGTTACCAACAAACCTTGCTTCTTTATTAACCTAACTATGCATTCTACACACTCCCCTCAGGGTGAGGGAGGCTCTTTTCTTAGTATTTGCCCTATTTCAGCTAAAAAAACAAAAGTGACTAGTTTAGTCCTTAGTTTCATACTTGTCTAGTTTCATACTCACCATATTTCTGGGTCATGGAGATTTCTCCACTGAACTCGGCCGATTGCATCAGTCAAGCTGATTTGTGCCCTGATTTTCAAGGCCCCGCTTTTCTGATTAAAATCAAGCTGATTTGTGTAGGATCTCACCTACAGCCCCATGTTTGGGTATCAAAATGCACAGGTTGAATTAGCTCTCTAGAGGAGGACTTCGGGATCAGCCCAAGTCCTTGGTCTTAGTGGAGGAGTGAAGGAGGCAGGAGGTCCGTGTGACTGGTCAGATATGGAGCCTGGAATCTGATGTCTTCTTTTGTGTCGAGCTGTGGCTGAGAATCTTCTGTGTCTGAGACTTTCTTTAAATACTCACTATATCATACCTACATGTGCAACTGTAGCTATTACTGTGCAAGTGCTAGCTATAGTAGCATTACATCATCACAGCACATTAAGTATATGTACTTAACTAGAGTGATTACATCATTAGCTAGAGAATCATTATCTCATCAATCATACTGTGTCTTAAGTGTACCTTTTCAGAGCCTTGACCCTCTACAGACTTCCCTTCCCAAAAAGGTCCCACTCCCTAGTTTTGTAATCTCTACCTAAAGTATGTTTGTTGGGTGATGGGGGAAGAGTACCAGTGGAATCTGAATGGAGAATCTTATCCTTTATCTGCCATTGTCATTTCCTATCCCTAATTGGCCTCTAGTGTTATTACCTCTCTCTATACGCTTTAGTTGCCATTCATTTCTCCCTTCTACTTACATATTACAGTTCTGCTTCTGTGGGAAAGAGAGTATATAGAATAGATAACTTACCAAGGTTCAGAGAGGAGGAACGAGAGTTGTTGGCTTTCTTCTCCCGTTTTAGTGACCCTCAGAAGCTTTTCTCTTCTGTCCTTCAACTTTCAGCATGTGTCTTTGATGGTTCTCCAAAATCACTCCCTTAAAATGCAGAATTAGGGGGAACTTGCAGAAAATGGTTCAGACATGAGATGCATATGATAGTGCTAGTAAAATGCTGAAATCACTATAGTTTAAACCTTCCCATTTTGTTCTAAAATCATTGAGTTGACCAATTTTTTTTAATTACAGTTTTCCAATAATATTTTATTTTTCCAAATAAATGTAAAGATAGTTTTCAACTTTCATTTTTGTAAGACTTTACATTTCAAATTTTTCTTCTCTCACTTATCTCCCCCTCCCCAAGACAGCAAGCAATCTGATATAGGTTAAATATTTACAATCCTTTAAAACTTATTTCTACAGTTATGTTTTGCAAGAAAAATCAGAACAAAAGGGGAAAAAACACAAGAAAGTAATACAAACAAATACATGAAAAAAAATTGAAAATACTATCCTTTGATCTATATTTATTTTCCATATTTTTCTCTCTGAATGATTGCCATTTTCCATCTCAAAATCCATTGGAATTGCCTCAAATTACAGCATTGTTGAGAAAAGCCAATTCCATCATAGTTGATCATAACATATTTTTGTTACTGTGCACAATGTTTTCCTGGTTCTGCTCATTTTACTCAATCTCACTTTATGTAAATCTTTCCAGGGTTCTTTGATATCAGCTTTGAGCTCATCATTTCTCATAGTATGATAGTGTCTCATAATATATAACTTGTTTAGCCATTCCCTAATTGATAGGCATCTTGCAATTCCTAGCTCTTTGCCATCACAAAGAAAGCTGCTTTAAACATTTTAGAATAAATAGGCTCTTCTCCATTCCATAAATTAAAAATAAAATTTTAAAAAGAGATTGTATTTATAAAAGATGAATTTAAATCGAATATATTCATTTTTCTTTGGATACATTAAAGTCTTAATATTAAAAAAAGAAATCAATAAAATTAATAAAATTTTAACAATGAGTATGCATTCTAGAGGATTCTGAGATCTGGAAATAATTTAAATAAATAAAACTATACAGGATATGTTTCTTATAGGAGTTAACAATCTCTCTCTTCAAGATAAGTAAGTTTTTTAGAAGCCAGCATATGTACATTGTCAAAGAGAAAGATAGCTGATGAATGGCTAGTATACAATAGGATTTGCAGAATCACATTAAGGAATGTTGGCGGGGGGTGTATAGAGGAGGAAAGGGGAAAATTAAATGCAAGATATGTACAAAGTAATATTTGAGGAAGTACATTACCAATTGAGAGGAGAGGAAATCAGGGTATGTATCCTAAGAGATGGCCCTTTCCATTGTTTAGCCTGGTAGTCTCAATTAACTAATTCCAACTGTTCTATCCTTATTTTTCTCTACTTTCTTATGCAAACCCAAAGCTTCAGCCAAAGGAGACTCAATTGAACATTGTAATTGTTGATGGATTGAACTGATATTTTAACTTCTGATGCTTGCATAATTGATAGTTTACACAATTGAAAACTCTTTCTTTTCTCTCCAGTTATATAGTTCTGCGGAATTTGGGAGGAGATGGCAACTTCTCCAGGAAGGAGTCGTCCCAAACAGATTCTACTGGTAAGAATATGGAAATGTTTCATGTTATATACCGAGAAAACAGCCCAAATGGCCCTGGATGAGGCCTTCAGATTTTTGATGCATATTTATTGCTCTAAAGGGAGCTGCTGATTAGGGAATGTTTTGATTTCTAAACAAGCCCAAATGATGCTTTTTTATGTGCATTCACAATTGATTCATCTACTATTTATTTTGTCATGTGCTATGTACCAAGAACTGTGCTAGAATCCCTAGCTTTCTAGAAGACTTAAGTACTGGCACCTTCATGAGCAGACCCCCAAATTAATGATGCTGTTTCCCAAATTCCTTTGTACTCATTTCATATATATATATATATATATATATATATATATATATACACACATATTTTTTTTTTTTACTGAGGCAATTGGGGTTAAGTGACTTGCCCAGGGTCACAAAGCTATGAAGTATTAAGTGTCTGAGGTCAGATTTGAACTCTGGTCCTCCTGACTTCAGGGCTGGTGCTCTATCCACTGTGCCACCTAGCTGCCCTTATTTCATATATTTTAAAATTTATTTATCTGACTATGTGAAATATCTTTCATCAGAAACGAGAAAATATACATAAAAGCTCTTTGCAACTTGAAAATACTATGTAAATATTCACTATTACTATTATTGCTACTTCAATTATTAGTAATATTAGTAAACTAAGTTTAAACTGAATATGATTCAGGGGAAATGACTATGGTATTAAAGCAAAAGGAAACAATAAAATCAAGCTCATTGAAGATAGAGACTGATTTTCATCTTTTTAATATTTTTTTGTAATTTGCAATTTTAATTTCTTTTGTCTCTCTGGTTTCTAGAATATAAGAGTCTATAATAAATACTTGTTTATTTGAATAAAATGTAAAGAAATCTTTAGACAGAGAGAAATGAAAAAATAATTAAAATCTGATCCCTTCTGTCTTGGAGTTCATGGTCTAGAAGGGGAATTACAAGGAAAATGCACCTAAGCAACAGTAGTTGCTTACCACTGAAGTATGAAAGGGAATAGCATATAGGTAGGAACTTTATGCTGAGTGATTGGGACAAAAAGGGAAGGCCAGGCCATCTTTGAGCCCAACCTGTCAAACAGAAAACTAAGGTTCCTATTAGTAGTTCTTTTCCCTTTCTCTTCCTTCCTTTTCTCTTTCCTCTTCTCCCGCCATCCTTTTCTTTATCATTTTTCTTTTGGTCAGTCTTATGAACTTGACTCCAGAAAGACATTTTTGAAGTGGCCTCTAAGTTGGAATACGACCTTTAGTTATGAGTTTAGAACCAATCTTTTGAATATTCCTTTCCTCAAAAGTCTGGGTTCATTGTCAGAAGTGGGACATTTTGGAAGAGCTGTTCACATGAGCAGATTGTGGCTGGGCCATTGAAAGGTTCCTACCTATTCTCTTAAAAAAGAACGCACCAAAGCAAAGCAAACATGCTGTTCATTTTTCTACACATCTGTCTCAGGATGTAATATGACATGATACCTTTCACTAAGGCCTACCATTTCTCTGCTGCATACACTTAGACACATCCATGAGAAATACATTTTTATCTCTCTCAGTTTCAAATGCTACACTAAAACCCCTTCGAGAATTGAAAGCTAGAGAACAGCATTAGACAAGCCGTTAAAACTATTGATGCTTCCTGAAAAGGCAGCCCATTTGGAGGCAAGCCTGGTGAGAGATAACACAGTTGTACTTCTGCAAAGCTGGCCCTTTGTTTTCATCACTAGGGAACATGAACACTAAAAAGGGGGTTTCTGTAGCTTGAAAGTTTATCCTTCTTTCCTCTGCTACTGCCTAGATCTATGTGGTACCATTTTTAAAGATCAAATCAAATGAAGTCTCTTCTATCAGGAGAGATATCTCTAACCCATATTGACCTCCTTTGCTCTCAAGCTTGTAATATATTGGTGTAAATGCATGATACTACTTTGAAGTGATATATGACTGTGTAAAGTCCCTGGATGTGATTTTTTTTAACCTAAATAAGTTGCTTTTTTTAATCCCTTTAATGCCTAGAATAATGCTATGATTGACTGACTGACTTGATAGCTCACATTTTATATTAATTTAAGTTTAAGATACATTTTCCTTTTCTTTCTTTTCTTGTCTTTTCTTTTCCTTTTTTTTTTTTTTTTTTTTTTGATCCTTAATGCCTGGTATGATCAAAAGAACAATGACTTTTATATTTCATTTATTTATGTATTCATTCATTTGTTAGCTTGTTTTGTGGCAAACAAAGTTAAGTAATTTGCTGGGTCACATAGCTAGTAAGTGTCTGAAACTGGTTTGAACTCAAGTCCTCCAGACTCCAGGACTAGTGATTTATCACCTGTGTGACCCAACTACCCCAAGAACAATGATTTTTATTTAAGAGGACTTGGGTTTAAGTCCTACCTGTGTGATTTTGCCTGTGTGATCATGGGACTTTTCACGGCATTAGTTTTTCTCATGTATAAAAATAAAGGCATTGGACTAGATGGCCTCTGAGATCTTAGATTTATAGTAAGAAGGTTGATACTATTTTGATATCCCTTTAACAGATGAGAAACTGGAAAGTTGGAGGAGTTGTGCCTTGCCAAAAATCAAATAGCTAAGTGTTTGTGTTGATATTTGAACCCAGGTATTCCTGACTTAAAGCCTGCACTCTGTTCACCATGTCAAGCTGATCAGATGTATTTAGGCATGTATTCTTATACGTGTGTATGTGTGTACATATGCATGCCTCTTTATGAAGCTCTAAAATAGATTTGTAAATTTTCTTTAGGATCCATTAAAATGTAAGCATCCTAATAGTCATGTCATAGCTAATCCTTATTTAAATTCTACAACATGACAACTACTATGCTCATTCAGCTTGGAAATATAGGTCTTGACTTGAAATTTGTGAAAATTTAAGACTAGGCTTGTTAGGGTGAAAGGGAATTTTTCATGTACATGAATATTGGATTCAAGCATATTGAAGCTGTTTTGTAAACCTTAAAGTACTATAGAAATTCTAGTTAGTATCATCATCATCATCATCATCATTATGTAAACAGTACATTTGTAAGTAAGCAGGAGCTTAGAATGGTGATTATTTGAGATCTTTCACGTTTGATCATGGAAGGAGGGCAACTACCAACTAACACTAAATTTGCCTTATTCTCATTACTAAATGTATCTGAAAATAACAGTTCTTGTTTCTTTCTGAATATTCCTCAGCTCAGACTTTTGACTTTCTGGATGCACTGTTTTCTAGTTATTCTGAATTAATTAAGTCTGCCTGATCATTCTAAGGAGAGGTAGAGTTAAATCACTAGTTTCTAAATTAAACTGGATTTCTCCACTCACAGGGACATGTGAAGGAGAAGAAAGCAACAGTGCATCAAAGCATCTCTCGGGGGAAGCTGTCTAGCTTGACTTTGTACACAGTAATAAAGACTACTGATTTAAATTTTCCTAACTCTCAAATTAGCTTAAACTTTTGTAAATAGCAAAACATTTTTCTTTTTTTAATTTTTTGGTTGATGAAAATCACAAAGTCTTCCCTATATCTTCAATTGCTTATTATTTATTTATTTAAAACATTTTTGTTTGTTTAAATTTTGAATTCAAATTTCTCCATCCCCCTTCCATTGAGAAAGCAAACAATATGATATCAATTATATTTGTGAAATCATGAGAAACATATTTCCTTATTAGTCATATTGCAAAAAAAAGTCAGAAAAGTTTACTTCCAATTGCACTTAGAAGTCATCAGTGCTCTCTGGAGTTGAATGGCATTTTTTTTTTTATTATAAGTCCTGTGAAATTGTCTTGGATCATTGTATTAATCAGAGTAGCCAAGTCTTTCACAATTGATCATTGTGATAATATTGCTGTTGCTGTGCACAGTGAACTTCACTGAACTTCACAGTGAACTTCTCACTTCATTTTGCAATAGTTTATATAGATCTTGATATTTTTTTTCTAAAATGACCCCCCTTCACTTCTTATAGCACAATAATGTTCCCTCACAATCTCCAATTATTGGGCATATCCTTGATTTCCAAATCTTTGCTATGACAAAAAACTCATACAGATATTTTTATACATGGAGATCCTTCTTTTTTGGTTGATCTTTTTGGGACACAGACCTAGTAGTGGTATTATTGGGCTGAAGAGTATGCCCAGTTTTATAGCCCTATGGGCACAGTTCCAAATTGTTTTGCAAAATGGGTTGGATCAATTCACTATTCATTGAACAGTCCATTAGTGTACCTATTTGCTTTCATTCCCTCCAGCTTTTGTAATTCATTAAGTCTGAGCTGGTACCTCAGAGTTTTTTCAATTTAACTCTGATAATCAATAGTAATTTAGAACCCACTACTCTTTTTAAAATTTTTCTGATGCTCAGAAATTCTTAGGTGCTAATATGAAAGATAGAGATGAACCCAAGTTATTAGTAATTTTCCAAATAAGTTCTTTCAAATTGCACAAGAGTTTTAAGTATAACTAGAATTATATGGAGACTTTTACTTTCAAAACAGATTGCTTTGATTATCTTGTATAAATTCAACTACAGGTATTTAGAAGGGACTAATATAAGCACCTTCTTAGTAAAAACACTTGTCAATTGGCCCTCAAGGAGGATACAGTCTCTTCTTTGGGAAATTAAGAATTGTAACAAAGCTGGTGCATCTCTCTCTCCTTAGTATAAAGGCATTGGAGCTCAAAAGATAAGGTATAATCCCATTCCATCATCCCATGTCTACCATTTTCCTTGATTTCTTGGGAATCACTAATAAGTCATTTGGGTATCCTCCCAAGTTCTACAATCTTTGGAAAGCTCTGGGAACATTAACATATGTCATTTTTCAAATGTGGCTAGTTAGTGTTTCCCCTTATAAGTATATAGGTTCATAGTATTTGAAATATTAGTAGATTTATTTAGAAGTTAATAGAAATACAAAAGATTTAAATCTGAGCCCACGGTGAGCAACTATATCCTCCAAAGAACAATCTTCCTTCAGAGAGTTATATAGTCTCTATCACTTCCATTTTGACCAGAGAGGACTCTTAGTTCAAGTGGTCAGGATCAAGGGCTCATAAATCAGAGTTCTTCTTTATATTTTTGTTGTTGTTCAGTCATGTTCAAATCCTCATGACCCCTTTGGGGTTTTTCTTGGCAAAGTTACTAGAGCAGTTTGACATTTCCTTCTCCAGCTCAATTTATAGATGAGAAAACTGAGGCAAGCAGGGTTAAGTGACTTGCTCAGAGTCACCCAGCATAATATGTCTGAGGCTAGATTAGAAATCTATTCTTTCTGACTTCTGGCCCAATATTTTGTTCACCGTATCATCAGGCAGCTTCCCTCCTCCTTATATATATATTTTTTTTCTGGATGAATTCTTGTTTCTTACAATTCTCCTCTGATTATTGTTTCTCATTGATGAACTTGTTCAGAGCTCTTTTCTATCATAGCTCTTTTATTCTCATGAAGTGTCATAAAGGCTCTCACTACCATTGATGTATTCCATACCCCCTCCTGATGATGATGATCATTCCTCTCAACTGTATTGCCACTTAGGTCTACCTTGTGGTTGCCTTGATTCAGTTCTCCTTTAGTTGAGGGTGCATCTCATCCATCTCCTCAATTTTTACTGAAGGTACTTATCACTCACCCATTCACTTTCATGGGTCCTCTCCACAGTTCAGCTTTATTCCCATAGGATCAAAAATTTATAACTGGAAGAGACTTCTGAGGTGATCTAGATCAACTTTTTCATTTTAAAGATAAGGAAAGTTTAAAGGATTAACAGAAGTTAAATGGCTCTCCCAAGACTACATCATAAAACAGGTTTGAATTTAGGTCTTCTGACCCCCAGGGCCACTGTTTTTTTGGTGTTTTCCCTTCCCTTTCAGTGCCTTTCAATTGATGAAGTTAATGCCATTCTTTAGAATGCTGGCTCCAGGAGCTGACTTCGCTTTTATTACCCTTCATTTTTTCAAGTCATCTTGCAATCCTAGAATTTCCTCTTGTTTCAGTCCCGCCATTGAACACTCCTGTTTTTTTCAAGGCTTAGTTCATGTTTCAGTTTGCTCCATGACAATTTTCTTGACATCCCTAGTTTATTATTGTATGTGTCCTCAAATGACCTTGCTCTTACTGATCTACTACCGTGTTCCATCTCCTGAGGAGAATGTGACGTTTATATGGGCAGAGGTCATTTTTTTTTTGAATCTTTATATTCTCAATGTCTAGCATAGTGTTTCACATGTCACAGAGGTTTAATAAATGTGAATTAGATTGTTTTGAATGACAGTTCCTTCACATTTTTATCTATAATCTTTATGTGTTGCCATGTTTGAAAAAAAATATTTTTTGGTTACTAGCCTTTAGAGGTATGTGGTAGATGTGTGGTGAAAATATTTTCTGAATCAAAAATGTGGGACAAATAATTTAACCAAAGGTTAAATTTTGGAAATTTAGATTTGGAAAAATCTTATTAAAAATCTTATTAAAATTATATTTATACTTTTTTTTTCAAAATTGGGACTATCCTAGAAAGTCCAATATATATGATTACCACAGATAATCCGTGATTCGTGCTCTCTTAAATGGCCAGTTATTAATTTTTTTAATTTTGGAGTTTTTTAATAATTAAAAATATTATGGCTTAGCCTCTATCCAGATTTTAGTCTAGGGATGTCTGATTTAGATCTGTTTGCTTTTCTAGGATATTGGTGCCTTGTTAGCACTTAACTTAGAACAGATTTATTAAAGAATAGCAATGACAGTAAAAAACCAAAGACTATCTGCTTACACTTTAGTACTATTTTACTAATGTTAATAGCAAATGTTTATATAATACCTACTCTATACAGACCTTGTGCTAAGTGCTTTACAAATATTATATTACTCTATCATTATAACATTCCTTGGAGAGATAGATCTTTTTATTATTTTCATATTACAAAATGAGGAAACTGAGGCAGAAGTCACATGACTTGCCAGTGGTCACACAGTTAATATCTCAGGCTGGATTTGAATTCATGTCTTCATGAGTACAGTTCCACTCCTCTATGTCATCTGGCTACCTGTAATAATACACTATTTAGAAAATAATTTAGCAACATAAGTATACATAGCAACAGACTTAGCACTAGTTAATATGAGTTTTTCAATTGAAGGGTTAATGTCTTCTGGACTCTTACTTACTTCTTTTAGAAAGGAGTCTACATATTCCTTTGCCTACTACTATTCCCACTTCTACTGTACTCTTGGACTGTATTTCCCATTTGTATATAACATGATACATTTTATATACTGACAGTCTTCATAAGGGATGGGGTGGATTTGGAAGGAAGTAAATAAGTATTCATATAGTGCCTGTTATGGGCCAGACACTGTGCTAAGTGTTTTACAATATAATCTTATTTGATTCACAC
This sequence comes from Antechinus flavipes, assembly GCF_016432865.1. Taxonomy (NCBI): domain Eukaryota; kingdom Metazoa; phylum Chordata; class Mammalia; order Dasyuromorphia; family Dasyuridae; genus Antechinus; species Antechinus flavipes. Next base: position 586,124,866 of record NC_067399.1, on the reverse strand, counting down.
AACACTTCTGCCAGGCAGATGCTATTATTATTTCAGTTTTACAGTTGAGGTAACTGAAGAAAAAAGAAGAATGAATTGCTCAGTTAGTGTCAAATGTGGATCTGACCTTAGGTCTTACTGACCCCAAGTATAACATTCAATCCACTGTATCACTTGCTTCTAGCTAATAGGTCATTATTAGGGTATAGACAAAGTCCATTTCTAAAAACCGACCTGTGGTAGAATCATTTCCCTGGGTTGGGCTGACTGGCAAAGTGGTCGGGGGTAACTTCTCCAATTCCATTTTTCTCAAGGGTATAAGACAGCTACTCTAAAGAGCATCCATTCAGTTTGAAGGAAAATATAAACAACTATTCTCCAGCTATTCTCCCTTGAAGGATATTAGTACTTAAACTAACATCATTAACATAGAACAGATTTATTAAAGTATAGCAATGAGTGTAAAAAGCCAAAGACTATCTCCCTATACTCTAGTACTATTTTCAATAGCTAATGTTTATGTAGTACTAATGCTAATAGCTAATATTTATGTAGTACATATTCTGTACCAGACATTGTGTAAAGTGCTTTACAAATATTATCCAATTATTATAACATCTCTTGGAGAGATAGGTGATATTATTATTTTCATATTACAAATGAGGAAACTGAGGCAGAAGTCACATGACTTGCCAATGGTCTCACAGCAATGAATGCATTAGCCTCTTTCTGGCTTGTGCAAAAAGAGATTGAATTGCATAACTAAACCTGTAAGGCTCTTCAGAGCCACTGGAGCTACTGCATTTAGAAATCAGTTTAAATTAAGGACAAACAACTATGAATAAGTATATCATACAAATAGATTTTCAATAATGTGTTCTAAGTTGAACAAATAATGGCCATATTAAATTTTTTTCTTAGAAAAATGAAACTAAGAAGAGCATACTTCAGGGGCCCACTCCAAACAGGGATTAAAAATTAAAAAAACACATAAATCAGTAGGAAAGATGGGCCTGGATAGTTGCCAAAGAATGCGATAAACCTTACATTTGATGCTCTTCACTTTAGACATCTGAAAAGCCAGGACATTGAAACAAAGGATGTTATTACAGTACTCTAAGGGTGGAGGTTACATGCTGTCCTTTAAATTTTCTTTAGAGAACATTTGGACTTAAGAGCTAAACAGAGGCCTGATTTTGACATATGAGTCATTTTTTGTTGTTGTTATGCTAAATTAAAAAGCCATATGCTTTTATTTTTTTCCTATCCTATTTTCTGTTTCTTGTCATTCAGATATCTCTTAGTGGAGGCAGAGATGTACAACCAAGTTCCATTTCCTTTGGGTTAGAAGAGATGCAATTGGTTTAAAAAAAAAAAAAAGGAAGTAGTGAAAGAATGCAGGTTTCATATAATAAAGAAAAATACAAAGTTTAATTGTTCCCATTAGTTGATGAAGACAAAGATAGAACCATCAGGCTCAGATTGCCATAGAGAAATTTTAGGTTAATTTGTAGGGATAACTTGCTTATAATAAGTTTAGTTCAAATAGTGCAGGAAGTAGCCAGGAGGTGAGCACAGAACCCTTACATAGGAACAATAAAGACCAAGGTTACACACCCATTTCTTAAGGGTAATGAAATGTTTCTTGTCAAGTGAAATGCATAGAGTAGTGCCAGAAGATAGTCTGGGGAGCAATTTTTTGCAATGGTCCTCTGAATTGTTCAGCTAAAAGGGTGCTAAGGGCCAAGTATTCTGCAAAGAGTAGGGAAGTAATCTGGAAGCAGAGACTAGAGGGAATATTTAGATGGATAAAGGGACAGTATTTTGAGATCTTTGGGGATTACTGAATCTTAGTGTTGGAAGATACTATACAGGTCATATCTTGTAACATCCTTCTGAAAACAAGAATCCCTACCAGATGGCCATCTATCTTCCCTTAGTTTCAATATCTGCAGTGGCTTAGTGCATATTATCTCTCAAGATGGCCCATTTCAACATTATTAAATTATTAGAAACTATTTTCATCTGCTGTTGAAATCTTTAGTCTCATGATTTCTATCCATTTTCCTAGTTTAGCCCTGTGGAACAATGAAAAGATAGATAATATTCCCTTCCCTAATTTTGCCCTACAAAGATGGTAGTCATATAAGTCTTCTATGCTCCAAGTTAAATATTCTTGGTTTCATTGTTAATTGTGCAGATACTACAGTTTTGAGTTTGTAAAACTTCAAGGACATCTTCCATTGGGCTTGCCTCATTTTGTCAATACTTTCAAAACATGACACTAAAAGTTAAGCAAAATACTTGAAATATTTTCAGTTTCTAAAAGAATACAATTACTTCTCTGGATTCTTTCATAGCAATAGACTAGCACCCCAACTTATGCTTCACATATGATCACTGATTAAGTTCCGAAGGAGACTGGCTTTTTTTTTCTCTCAACATTTTTATGAGCCTGACCTTTAAGAAGATAGACCATTTCTCACTGCAGATGGTTCTTTACACCCTTTCTCTGGACTCACCCCCAGGGAAAATTTCCTAATAGTTGTCATCTTCTTTAAAAAAAAGTATAATAGCAGAAAATTCAGTCAATTCTAGCTGAAGGAACTAGGGGTTCCCAAATTCTCTAAATCCTGAGGACATTTCTAAGGCTAGAAACATCCTCTATTTTTGTTTTGTTACCAATGGTCAAGGAAAATAATGAAGAAACAAAAACAAACAAACAAACAAAAAACCCTACTCAAAATGCCACACAAGTAGAAGTAATATTTAAGGTCCCAAGTCTAGGCTTAAGTACTACTGAGAAGAATGCTTTTTGTGATATATGGGCTGTCCTCTTTGCCCCTTTTTAGGAAGTTCCAGAAAGAGATTTCCTGGCTTCAGAAAAGAGTAAGAAGAAATAGTAGGAAAGAATTGTTTTTCTCTTAAAATCTTTGACTAAAGCTATTCCTGACTCAGCAACCATTCCTCTTTTAAAAGTTCTCCCACCCCCAATTGCTATCCTATGGACCAAGATGCTGTTACTTCATCCCAAAATGTCAAGGACTTTAGGGTAACCCATTATACATGTGGTCCACCAGGGGTGGTCTAATAAAAATAGCCTGGGGGAGCCAGACTCAGTTTCAAAGGAGTATGCTCTAGAAAGAAGGGATAGGAGTTGGGTGATTATACTCATTATACTTCCATTAATATATTTTAGGAAGGTATTGAGAAGAGAAGCATGAAATCACAGAATTTCCAGTTTTGAAAGACACTCAGAAATCATCTAGTGCCTAAGCTCAAACTGAAGCATGGGCTTTTGCTTCAAAAATCCTTCAAGAAGATCTAAGGTCTGTCTGAGCACTTCTAATAATAGGGAATAGGTAATTCCATAAATAAGTTCATATTTATATTGAACAAAAATGGACCTTATGAGGAATATTCCCCACTGGTCCTAACTATGCTCTCTAGAATTATGTATGATTAACATGTTTAAGAGAGATGGATAGTATTGTAATTTAGGAGACTAAAAGAAGACATAATGCAAAGGGAAGTTGTTCTAAAGTAAGAGAAATTCAGAAATCAAGAGAGTTGTCAAAGAAAGATGGCAGCTGAGAAAAACTTACCTTGCCTGGGAGCAAAGAGAGACAATGTGGGACTCAGAGATTTAATATTCAGAGACAAACCTTAGAACCAGATGGTAGAAATGTGCTTCCATTTGTGATACTGTCAAAGAGAGCAGGCAAGTACAAACCAGTTACCTAAAAAAAACATATTTTAATATTGGAGGGGATGGGGGAGAAAGAAAAAGGTGACTCAGATAGTACTAATTCTACCCAAAGCCATTGGAATCAAAGCTGTCATTGTCTATCTTTTTGTCCATTCTGGACTTTCTATCTCTAAGATAAGTATAGCCAGGGAAAATGAATCTGTACTAACATCTTTTATCCTTATCTCTGCTGTTGGCATTTAAAAAACCAACAACTTCAAAAATAACCATTCCATAATTTTTAAAATGCTGTCAAGGTTTGAACAGGAATGGCAAGATGTGCCCTGAGGTAGGGGACAGAACCTGCTGGAGCTTTTATGAGATTTATGGTAAGGGGTTTTAACATGAGTGCAGAGGTTTAGAGCAGATAAATCCTGGAAGACAAATACTACCAATAATTGAATTACAAAGCCATTATCATGTGCTGAACAGAGCAACATTATGACTCTATTGTGACAAGATGAAACTTGTTAGAATATTTATGCATTGTAGACAGCTTGAGGTTGAGGATCAGGGAGCACAAATTTGTTATTTCACCTTTCTCTGGTGGGAAATTGGCTTTTCCCAGTAAATCAGTAGCTGAGGAGATCAAAGGCCATTTTACAAGCAAGACATTCTAAAAACAAAGACTTCATTGGCTCCCATAAGAGTGATAGTTTTCTTTGGATCCATATACCGTGGGTCCACAGGATATTCATATTGAGACTTGAAATCTACTTCCTTGGTCACTGGTAGGGCTACTCCCAACCTATCTTTGCCCCATAAAACCCAAACCAAATCTAACCTTATTGTTGTTTCTTCTAAAAAAGCAGAACAACTGACATTTTTATTTTAATTGGTAACTACTTTATTGTTTTGGGATAGAAATATCTAACTTCTTTTCCTTTCTGGGAAAAAAACCCCAAACAAACATAAAACCAGTGGAAGTGGCAACAAGCCTCTCTATGCTTTTGTAGTTACCCAAAAAATACAAAGCACTTGTTTTGGGGTATTAATCTGTATAGTCAAATGTTAACAAATTTAACATTTGTTGTCAGAGTTTAAGCACTTTTGACATCTAATCCTGGGAATTGGCAAAATTGTTTTGAATGAGGTAACTGAATGGGATTATTGACAATATGATTTATCAATCAAGTTTGTCTTTGGTGCCTTTTGTTCATCCCTATTAATATTGAGTTTTTCATGCAAGAATTGCCAAATTTTGATACTTTCTCCCACCTTTTTTCCCTTTGTCTAAAGCTTGCTTTGGTTCTTTGAGAATTCTAATAATTCCCATGAGAAAGTTTAACTCTTAATGAAGATATTAAATGGTAATTAAGGTTTTGCTGTTAACATTTTAAGGTGTGGCACTAGAGTAGGTATTTATATTTTTAGAAGGTATTTTAAGGTCTGTTTTCCACTCTTACTTCATCCAGACCATTGAGTTCCATTTATCTTCCAAAGATGATTTCTCCAGTTATTTCCAACCATGTCTACCAAATTAATGGTTCATCAAGGGATTCACAATATACACAGGTATATTTTGGGGGGTTTCACTTGGAGGTGTCTCTTTCCCATGAGACATCAAGAAAGAGGATATAGGTTCTATAATTGCCCAATTCAGTTTCCAGAGGAGAAATAATTGATCTTCAAATTTCTTTTTGGTTCTAATGATTTCCATAGTTGATAGTAATTTCCTTCTGAGGAGAAAGTACTTTAAAGAAATAATAATAGCTCACTTGTAATGTTTTGGAGTTTACAAAACAATATATTTCTCTCTTATCTATCTATCATCTATCTATCCATATATCAAATAATTTGATTCCTAGGCCTATGAGGTAGATATTATTAACTACATTTTTATAATTGAGAAAGCCAAGGCTTTGAGTTCTATTATACACTTTGCTTCTCTATCTGATGTTTATAAAGCAGCAGAGTGGAGTGAATAGCTTGCTGGCCTTGGAATAAAGAAAACCATAAGTTAAATATCATCTCTGACATTAGCTTTAATATTTTGAGCAAGGTAACTTTATTTCTCTGAGCCTGAGGTAAACAAATAACATATATAAGTTCCTTAATTAATTTATGAAGCATGTTAAGGTTTTCAAAATACTTTATATATATAATATTATCTCATTATCCTCACAGCAACACTTTGGTTATTGTTTTACAGTTGAAGAAAGATTCGGAAACATCCCTGCCAGTAATTTTGCTTTGGTAATAAAAATAATAAATGCAAGTGGTAACTTTTGATTCTAGATCTCTTCTGACTACAATTCCAATGCCTTCATCTATTATACTACATTTGAGAGAGGTACTAGAACCTCCCTTGAGCAAAAGATTTATACTTTTCATTGATAATATTTTCCATATGAGTCAGAGATCCAAAATTCAGAGGGAAGTAAGATTTAAACAACCACAGTCAATTAAAGTGTTGATGGGTTAAGAGAAAGGAATAAGAAGGGGCAACCATGGCAGTTTTATGGATGTAACACCCTAACCTTTTCCTGAGTAGCCTTTAAGAAAAGAATTTCAAAAGGCTGACAAAAGATGTCCTTTTTCCTTTCGTTCCCCCTCTATCAGTTTTTGCCACTACTATCATAACTTTTAGGATTGAAAGGGACTTCATTGGTCTCTAGAACTTCTTGATTTCAGATCTGGCATAAGGTACCTAATTAGCTGGGTGAACATGGGCAAGTCATTTAATCATGTCTGTCTAGTTTCCTCATCTCAAAATGCCCTACAAAAAGAAATAGCAAGCCACTCCAATAAAGTCAAGGAAAGATCAAGAAAGCCTCAGATGAGGTCACAAAAAGTCAGAAACAACTAAAAATGACTGAATTTAACTGAGCTTAATCTTTTCATTTTACAGAGGAAGAAACATGGTTAGAAAGAGGAAATGGTCCCTTCTAGATCATATAGTGAGTCAGTGGTAGAGGTGGAATAAAAGTCTAGATCTCCTGCTTCTGACTTCTTTCCATAATATCTTATAATGAACCTCATTTAATCTGCAATGACAATTCTCATGGATTCTCAAATCTCTTGTTTGTTTCTAAAGTTTTTATGTTGAAGTGATAGCTTAATGAATTAGAAGAGTTGGAAGAGATTGATTTTAGTGACTGTTGGAATAGGAACCTAAAGTGAAATTTGTTTCATAGCTAGGACATGGCAAAAGGAGAAATAGACCCCACTGCATTATATAATGGATTAGGATGCAGGAGTCCTAAGTAATCTAGATTCTGCTACTAGTAGTTGTGTGATATAAGTAAGTCATTTCAACATTTAGTCCTTCACAGTCCCCATTTTTTATAATTTAAGCAGAAGAATTAGATGATGTTTAATGCCTTTTACAATTTCAACAGTTCATTACTCTGTTTCTGAATGACTGAAAATGTCAATCTTCCTTTGCTTCTCTACTTTTAGTCTCTTAGTGATCTTTTTAACAAGAAGGCCCATTTTAAGCTGGGGGAAGCAGAGAAAGGAAGTAGGGAAAGAAAGGAGAGAGATATCTATATCTTGGACAGTTTTCCCTGTATTTTTGAGAAGAGATATTGCAATGAGTGAATGAGATACATCTAGAATAATTCACCTATGAAAATGATAAACCAATATAAATAGCAGAGTAACTGTGAGCAGCTAGAAGTAAGTAGGATGATGTCTTCTTATGTAGCAGAGTAGTGATGGTAATGAGGTTATGGCATATCTAGATCACTCCCATAAGGCACTTGGCAGGGCTATTTTATATCAGCAAGCATCAATGTGCTTCTGTGCTGCCACTGGCTTTTAGTGCTTTGAAGAATGACATAGGCAGTTGCCTTCTTCAGCAGGGGAAGTACTTTTCATTTTGTTCATTAAAGGGCCCAGGATAGATGAGGAAACAGTCTTAGATGTTGGAGAATCAGACCTAAAATAATAGATATAGAGCCTTGAATAAGCTCTGTTTCCAGGGCTAAGTTAGATCAAATGATCTGAATTTATTTACTAGTAATCTAAATGGGAGGCGGGGGGGGGAGAGATATAATTGGAATTGTTAATGGGATTGTCCTCAAGCTTTCTACTTGTTTACTAAGTTTTTTTTTTTTTTTTTTTTTCTGTTAATTCTGACCCTAGCCATTGGATGGTGTTAAATTGTGATAAGTGGACACCTTTTCTAGCTGCCCAGATACTCTCTTTTTGCTGTGAGGAATTATAGATGCCATGTTGTTTTGGGGTTTAGAGGCCTTATTTATTTTGGGGAGAATCTTCAGGTTTCCTAATGATCTGTGATCCAGAGGAAGGTAGAGTTAAGAGTCTTTAGTCTGAGGGTGCTTTTTGATCAGGATATCTTAGTCATGAGAACTATGGGCATGGGAACATCTTTGTTAAGAAAACAGAAATCCAGGAGCAGCTAGATGGCCCAGTGGAAAGAGTATCATGCTTCAAACATACTTATTAGCTATGCAATGTTGGCTTAATTCCTTAATTCCCAATGTTCACTTAATTCCAATTGCCTCAAAAAAGGAGACATCCAGATACATGGGGTTCATTGTAGATAGAGAAGAGAGATTTTCTTCTAGGTTGTCTAGCTTAGATTCCCTGGATGGTAGCAGAGGCAGTGATTTCACCAAAGGAGAATAGATATTGTGCATCTAGATAAAATTTTCTTTGAATATATGGGTGTGAGGGATAGGTCACTAGAGTAAGGTGATGACCAGTATCATCTCTTTCAAGCCAAAGGAGAAGAAGGTCACGTATTTTGCTTATTTTCTTTAGGATCATATGTCCTGTTTAGTAACACAGAAAACTGCTAAGCATCAAGGTCAAAAATTGCTCATATTTGCTTGATTTATGGACAGTGTCTAAGAGAATATACCTTTTATTGGTACTAAGTAGGAAAACTGGGATTCAAGGTGCTTTTATTCTGCAATCCTTCCTGCTTCCTATGAATGTCATTAACTAGGAATTCTAAATCTGAATAACCAGCTTCCACTCCGTCACAGTGTTTATTTTTTAATATTTGCTCTGCAGTTATCAGCATCAAGACATTTTGTGACTTCACAGCATTTATTAAGCACTATATTAAACTAGTATAAACTGAGACAAAATGCCACAAGAATGATAAACTGGTGACATTTTTGAGCCTCTCTATAGAACACATCTACAAAGGCTGCATTTGGCTGATTATATTTTAAAAATCTCAAAGTCACATAACTGACATTACCAACATAGTAGTTCTGAGTGATTATTATTATTATTTTTTAAAAATCTTGGTGAATTTTGTAAGCTTCTCTGTTACAATCATCAATTATTTCAAAAAAACCTTTAACCATGAACTCCTCCCCTTACAATCTCAGAAGTTTAGACATATAGGCTATGGATAAAAAGCAATTGGGGAAATGTTTCACATTTGTCAAACAGAAGTCATATCTTCTCTCTCTGAATTTCTAGTGCAGATTTTTTTTTTTCCTTTTTCCTTGATGCGGGGATAGTAAAGGAGAGATGGTAGTTACGTGACAATGCAATACAATGGAAGAACTCTGGCTCAGAGAATGGGGAACCAAATTCCATTTTTGATCTGAGTTTCCTAATCTGTGTAATAAGATTATTTGGAACACAAGGACTCTTAGGACTGCTTCAGCTCTAAATCTACAATCCTGTGATTTTGTTTTATTTTGTAGTTTTCCTAAGTATATTTTAACCTCTATGAGGTTATGTAAATAACCTCTCTGAGGATTGGAGTTATTTAATTCTTAATTATCTCTCTGTCAGTACCAAATAAAGTGTTCTGAACATAGGGGACACTTAAGAAATATTTACAGAATAAATATAATATATCTTTGTTTATTAGCCAGAAAAATGGCCTATTTCTAATAATGAAACTTGATTTGACTCTTTTTTAGTACCATACCTTTCAGTAGCATGGGTGGATTTCCAAGAGGCTAGAACATTGGATTCTTAAGGACACACAGTTTCCAGTAGTAGGATCATTATTTACCAAAGCTATATCCTCCTGGTCTTTTCCTTAAATAGCAGAGGAGGTATTCTAAAGACTTGATTGGGTCAGGAAGTTAAGACCCATGTAATGTTGTAGATACAGCTTGCTAGTGGATATGGGTCATGTTGATATGGATTCCCATTCACTTAAAGGCAAGAAAAGTCCCACCTACTTAAGGTGGGATCTTTTCAGACTTATTCCATGTAAAAAGGCAGAGGAGTCATCACATCCTGCCCTGATCAGACCAGCTTCAGAGTCTGTGCTAAATGCAATATTCTTGTTTATTATCTTTTCTAAGATATGGCTAAGTAGGCTTTCATTTATTTGTTCATTGTTATTTGACTATTCATAATCAGATGTAAACTGTCTTGGGGCCAGACTATTTTAAGCCCAGCCAATGACATCTGCTTTCACTATTCTCATGCCTCAAGCGTCCCTGCAGTTCTACACTCTGACGAGGAACCCCAAACCGAGACACGTGCTCACAGCCAGCAGTGTCCCTGTCCTTCACTCACCCGGTGCTAGTTCCTTCTCTCCCATTGCTGTGCCTCAGAAGCACAGCTGGGCCTGGAGTTCCAATCAGCCAAGGTTCACTCAGTCTTCTGGACTCACATGGTGACTCCACATGAGGTGAACGTCTCTATGGTTCCTGCTGAGGCTCCAGCTCCCCCCAGGGCTCCTCACTTGTTTCTGTGGAGCTAGCTGGTTTGCACTATACTCAGATTAATCCAGGCTGGTGTCTTCAGATCTTGCTGGATTGTATGAGAAAGTCCTGTGTTCTCTCCCCAATCTTCTTGATTTTTCACCAGTCTGTGTTTGCCCTGAGGTGCAAATTTGTTCTATTTGTGGGGGGAATCTGGAGAGCTTGAAATTTACCAACCTGCTCCACCATCTTTTCAGAATCCTCCCGGGAATTCCAGTCATGAGAACTCCTTATACCTGTTTAGATCACAAATTGTGTATGACTTCCAGTATCGTAGGAAATTGCTTAAAGCACATACATAGTTACCTGACTTTCCCAGAGTCACTCAGCCTTGTTGTTCAATTATCCTGGCTCAACATGACCCCATTTGGGGTTTTCTTGGAAAAGATACTGGAGGAGTTTATCATTTCCTTTTCAGGCTCATTTTACAGATAAGGAAACTGAGGCAAACTGGGCCCAGAGTCACAAGTCTAGTAAGAGGAATGTTCCTCACTCTAGATCCAATATTCTATACATTATATCATCTAGCTGCTTTTTTTATTCAATTAGTAAGATTAAAAATGATATTTTTATCCACTAGGCCATACTGTTTTTAATTCAAAGCATTAAATGCTCATGTGAATTAAATAAGATAGTCTTATCAAACTAGTTTGAAGAGCTAAAAGCCCCATGAAGTTAGAGTGATATGACTATTCTGACTGGAAGCATTATTATAGTTCTTATCAGCATAATACAATGGAAAGAGAGTTTGACCCAGGTTCAAATTCTTTCTCAAAGTTCTTTAGCTAAGTGATCCTTGAAAGTATATCAGTCTTATTTTCCCCATATGTAAAATAAAGCTTTTGGACTTTTGACCTTCAGTCTTTGCCACCTTATAATCCTATGGTAATAAAAGTAGCCAATTTTTATATATCACTTTACAAAGCAATTATCTATAACAATCTTAGATGTTAGTGCAAATTCTATTCCCTTATGTAGATGAGAAAGTCAAGGTGCAAAAAGGTTCTGACTTAGCTGCAGTCATATATCAGCAAAGCTTGAGGCTGGAACTTGAACCCATCCTGCCAAACTGCCCCTCTAGTCAATAAGTAACATTGATCCATTATGTGCAAAGGCATTACAATATACTGTCCTGGAGACAGGGGAACAAACAAACCACACTCATGGTCTATATTCTTGAAATTTTGGGGAGAATTGTGGTTACAGTAAAGGAAGATGCTGAATCTATCATGGTTCTGTGTCCCTCCCAAGACTGTGCTGACCACCTGTGGATAGAAATACAAATAGATAAAATTCAAGCATGAACTTTTCCACATTTTTTTTTTCCTGAGAGTTAAAGACTACGCTAAGGCAGAGAGCAGTCTCTGCATGTGGGAGGCAGCACACTAATTAAGAGGCCAGAAAATATAGATCTGAAAAGTAAGCCAAGAACCTACTGCCTCCCCCTCGTAGCTCTCACATAACAGAAGTTAACTAGTGGGCTTGTCAGCATGAGGGATGTCAGGCAGGCTTCTTTTCTTCTCTGATAGTGATGGATAGCTGAGGTCTCGTCTAGAGAGATCAGCAATGGATCCAATCGATCAGCTTTTCTGAAAATGGAAAAAACACTCCATGCCTTTAACCAACAATAGTCAGAGCACTGAGATAAAGTGATAACACTTTTTTAAAAAGCCACTTTACTGTCCAGCCTATAACCACAATAAATTCTAACGATATTAAAAAAGCCCTTTTTTTCCTGCCTTTTGAGGAAATCACAAACTTATTTTTTCCTATTTCTGAGGACATGTTAACCAATGAATACTTAATATTTCTTCAGGAAATAAGAAAAAAATAAATGAATGTGAGAAGGCAAACCCTGAAGAGGTTGTTTTACAAAGAAAGGAGCCTCACCATACATTTGTTTATCTGTCAAGATTGATCAAAAGTGTCTGTGTGTGTATATGTGCATGCACATTTGTATGTGAGAACTTGTGTGCACACACACAGGGGTGCCTTACCAAGGACAAAGCAATAGGAAAGTGAATCAGTAAGAGATAATATAGCAGTATAAAAATAAGCAAGCAAATAGTGACTGAGAGGCAGGAGATGGAATGTTAGAAAAATGATAGACAAGTCAAAAATAGTCAGTTTGGCCATCATTGTATTAATTTTCCATTTCAAATCACTTTACCAGCTTGGTGGCACAGAGCATTGAATGCCAGTCCCAATGTCAAGAAGACCTGAGTCCAAATTCTTCCTCAGACATTTACGATCTGTGTGACTCTGGTCAAGTCATTTAATATTGTTTTCCTTAGTTACCTTATCTGTAAAATGAGTTGGAGAAAAATAAAATGGTGAAGTACTACAGCATTTTTTCTAAGAAAACCCCAAAAGGGATCATGAAGAGTCAAACATGACTGAAATGACTATAAAACAAAAATGAGCTAGAGTCAATGATTAAAAAAAATAAACAAACAATTTGCACCAAGCATTTTACACCCTAGTAGGGTACTACATGAATATAGATAGATGAGTAAATATGAGATTGCCTGAGGAGAGAGAAAGAGCACTAAAAGCTTAGGACATTAGGGGAAAAAAAAAATCTTCCTGCTGAAGGAAACTAAGCTAAACATTCTTAGAAGTAGAAAGAAGTATGGAGAGCAAGTAGTCTAGTCATGGGGCAGTTTTTAATATTTTAAGTTCATATCTATCTATCTCCCTTTCAGGTCAGTGATGAGGTCAAACAGGGAGCCAGACCTTGTGCATCTGGAGGCCAGGACTGTGGATGGTCGTAAGTACCCCAAAACATTATTATATTAATTGAATCACTCTTGGGGGGAAATTATTGTGGCAAAATTTTGACTCACTTGGGCATGAATTCTTTTCCCCATTTTTTCCAAGTCCTGATTTTTCTTGTGATAATGGCGGGCCTCTATTTAGATATCTCTACTCCAACCCACTTTGTGAACAACTTTCTTGGGAAGTAGAAAGACAACTAAACACATGGAGTTATCTAAGTTATCTGCATGTTAGTAACTCAGACTCACAGGCTCACAGGAGGGTTTCACTTTGATACAGAAATTTTTTGTTACTAAAATAAGTTTTTCTACTGGTATTCTTAGTTCCGTAAACAGTAGGTCCATTCAATGCCCAGTTTCCTTTGTAGGTATTCACAGAATATTTTTCTTTTCTTCTTCCTCCTTGCATTTTGCTTTTCATTTGATTCATTACTTTTAATTTTCTCCTTCTGGGGTGAACTAGGAAAGCAGCAGCAGGATAAAGTTGTATGGAGGAAAGGAGAGAAAGAAAAGAAGGAAAAAAGGAAAGAAGGAAGGAAGGAAGGAAGGAAGGAAGGAAGGAAGGAAGGAAGGAAGGAAGGAAGGAAAGAAGGGAGACATACAAACAGAGATAAAGACAGAGAGAGAGACAAGTAGTATTAGGTATAATAGTAGCAGGAGCGGGGAAAAAAGGAGGAGAAGGAGGAATACTGGCCCTTGGAGACAGAAGACTTGGGTTTGAATTTAGCCATTACCACTAGCCAGTTGTATGACATAGGAGAAATTATTTAACCTTTCTGATTCTCTGTTTTCTAATCTACAAAATAGGATTGTAATAACATCTTTATTTCTAAACTCATGGATCTCTGAAAATTACTTGAAAACTATCTATTTCTATTTCTATCATACCACTATATGATATATAAAATATTATGTAAACAGGGTTTTTTATTTCATAAGATAAACTTCAAGATACTAATTATCAAAGGAAAGGTTCTGACAGTTTTTTTTTTTTAATTGTTGTTGTGATTGCTAAGTTATCCAGAAAAAAGGGAAATCAGCATGTCCCTGCCCTCTAGGAGCTTACATTCTGACAAAGTACTTATGAGTCATGTAGCTACATTTGTATGAGAGTATTGCGGTTTGAGAGGGATAGGTGCTCAAGTGCTTTGCAGCTCTAAATCTGTGATCTTATGGCGGGGTGTATTTGGGAGGGGGGGGGGATTGGTATGATCTTCTTATATACTTTTTACTTTCCATGCTTTTCAATACTATACACACATGTATTGCGTTTTTATAGATGAAAATTCACTTTTTCTCTCCTGAGAAACAGGTTTGTTCTCTGGCAAATTTAGATTGGGGCAACCTGGATTCTTTATGGAATATCATACAGGTGCATCTCTTTATCTGGATTTAAAAAGAACACTAAGAAGAATTTCTATGGATATTTTTTTGGAATAAGGGAAATAAATGATTTTTGAAATAGTGCCCTCTCCTGTCCTTTATATTATTTCCTTTTTCCATTTGAAGTCTGTAGTATATGTCTGTATTATCCCCATCTTGTCTCTTATATGGATTTTTGTTTCCCTGTGATGAATGCATTTAGTGTGATTCTCATATGTCATCACATAGTAGACATTTTATTATAATATCCAACCTTGTTTTGTGTGGTTTATGAAAACTCCCCAACTTTTATTGGTTTAAATGTTCTCTTCACATTACAGAAGGAAGTTTTAAAGAATGTCTGAGTTGGAGGGATCATGTGATTTAGAATCAGAAGAAAGAAAAATGAATGTTAGATTTGAAGCCAGACCTTAATATTTGGATCAACTTGAACAAGCCATTTAACTATTCTGAGACTTAGTATCTTCATCAGTATAATAAAAACATTGAACTAGTTGTTCCTATGACCTCTCATGTCTCTTCCAACTTGAAACCTATGAACTTGTTAAGTCCACCATTTTTTATTAAAGCTTTTTATTTTCAAAAGATATGCATAGACAATTTTTCAATATTAACCCTTGCAAAGTCTTGTGTTCCAATTTTCCCACTTTCCTCCTAC
Source organism: Antechinus flavipes (assembly GCF_016432865.1). Lineage (NCBI taxonomy): Eukaryota > Metazoa > Chordata > Mammalia > Dasyuromorphia > Dasyuridae > Antechinus > Antechinus flavipes. The sequence goes on along the minus strand of NC_067399.1, from coordinate 586,109,665 downwards.
CTTTTCCCTTAGATGGCAAGTAATCCAATATATGTTAAACAAGGTAACAATGTATGTTAAATCCAATATATGCATACACATTCATACAATTATCTTGTTGCACAAGAAGAATCAGAACAAAAAATAAAAATAATGAAAAAGAAAACAAAATGCAAGTATACAACAACAAAAAGTGAAAATGCTATGTTGTGATCCATACTCAGTTCCCACAATCCTCTCTCTGGGTGTAGATGAAAGCCCAGCAATTTTATTTTATTTCATTAATGTATTTTCCTTTTAATTCATATTAAACACTCTTTTCTTTCACCAACAAGTAAGATTTTCCTTGTTAATAAGAGGAAAATACAATTAGGTAAAGCTGGCTGATTCATGGATCTCATCTTACCATATATATAGTATTCCAGATCATTAGCACCCTCCAAACTAATGAAAAGAAAGACACATATTTCTGAAGTTTTTATTATTATTATTATTCTCTCTTAGGACCAAGATTAGTCATTATCATTGTACATATTCTGATAATTCTCTTAATTTACATGTTTTCACTGTGAATATTATTTGCTTGGGTTCTAGTTATTTCACAGTGCATCAGTTCATACAAATCTTCCTGTGTTTCTCAGAATTTCTCATATTCATCATTTATTAAAATGCTGTATTATTATATTATATTGTTTACCAATTTTTCCTTAACTGTAATCCATGTGATTAGAATCTACTTTGTTTCTAGTTTTGTTTTTCTTCCCTCTTCCTACCATAATTTATCCCTGTTCAGATTAAAGATTTTTAAGAAACTCCAGATATTCTTCCTATCCAAAATAATCCCTTCCATATCAAAGGTCTATTATAGCTCCTTGGAATCCTTTGAAGAAAAGTATGGTGGGCAGTGTAGAAGAAGTTTGTAGTGATCACAGTTCATCACCAAAACAATGATCATAGTTAGAGTTCACAAAGGGAAGGGTCTTCAGGAATGGAAAATCTAAGTGGAAAGATCAGGACAATGAACAGTTACATGGATATCTCCTTCTAGCTTACACAAAAAATAAAAGTCCAAATTTTCTATATTACCATTGCTCAAAAATAAAGTCTATTGAATCTGGCATAGTGAATAATTTTGGGCTATATGTTTATAGTTTTTTTACTAATATTGTATCAAAAATTTGTGCACCAATAACTTTAGTAATATTGATCTCTAGTTCTTTTTCCCTGTTGTATCTTTCATTCATTCAAATATTAGGGATCTATTTGTCTAATAAGATTTTTAAAAATAATTTTAAAAATATTTTTATTTATTCTCAATCTTTGAGAAAAAATTGTATTGTATAGTTATAAATTGCTTTCAAAACTTTTGATATAATTTATCTTCACAACCATATGTACCAAGGGCTTTTTTTTCTCTTTTGCTAGTTGCTTTATGTCCCTTATATGTTCATTTTATGATATGGAGCTGATGTAGATTAGAATTTCATGTTTTGTTATTTGGGGCAATTTATATTTTTATAGATAATCATTTTTCCCTTCAAATTTCCTATCTTTCTAACATATAATTGTATTTAATATGTCTGGAAAACTTTTTTATTTCTTTTCTCAGTTTTTTGTTTTATTTTGTTAATGTCATTTTTCTTTTTTTTTTTTTTATCAGATTAGTTAAAAGTTTATGGGTTTTAAAAAATCATTTCCATGAATCATCATTTGGTTTTATTTATCAGTTTTACAGTATTTTTATTCCTATGATTTTTTATTTCTGTAACTTTCAATAGTTCCCTCTTTCTGCATATTTTTTAATATGTTGATTCTATGGCTTTACAATTGCATTTTCAGGTCATTAATTCACTCTTTTTCAATTTTGTTAATGCATGTTTTTAGAAATATGATTTTTCCTCTGAGAGATTCTTTAGCTATCTCTCCAACATTTTGGTATATTTTCTCATTATCATTCTCTTGTATATAATTCTTTTAAGAATAAATTAGTATTGACACAATATGTTTTTAATAAAGGGATAGTTTCTCCTAGCATGCCTCCTTTTCTCTCCTTCAAAAGATCTATCCCATATATAAAACATATTTTCTTTCATGACACAAAGAGAAAAAAATGAATAAGACTGATCAATGCAATGAAAAATCTAAAAATATGTACAGCATATCAGATTGATACATCTCTTTTCTTTACAAAGATGTGTGGGTGGGGTGTCTTCTCACACATCTTGGTCCTAAGAGAGAATTCATATTGAACACTCTTTTCTTTCACCAGCAAGTAATTTGTTCATTGTCCTGATCTTTCCATTTAGATTTTCCATTCCTGAAGACTCTTCCCTTTGTGAACTCTAACTATAATCATTGCTTTGGTGATGAACCGTGTCACTACAAACTTCTTCTACACTGCCCACCATACTTTTCTTTTCTTCAAAGGATTCTAAGAAGCTGTAATAGACCTTTGATATGGAAGGGATTATTTTGGATAGAAAGAATATCTCGAGTTTCTTAAAAATCTTTAATCTGAACAGGGATAAATTATGGTAGGGAGAGGGAAGAAAAACAAAACTAAATTCATTTCTTGGCCTTTGTAATTTTTCAGCATTACCTTTTGATGGTTTTGTGGATGTTCTTTCCATTTATATTATTATAGACTTGGTGTATATTGTTTTCCTGATTGTTTACTTCACTCTCTATCAGATAATATGGCATTTTCTTAGAGTATCATTTCTTAGAGTACAATAACATTCCACTATATTAATGTATTCTATTTTATTTAGCCATTCTATACTTAAAGGGTTTCTACTTTGTTTCCAATTCTTTATTACCATGAAAACTGCAGCTATAAATATTTTGCTCTTTGTGTGGACAGTTTTCTTATTAATGCACTCTTTGAGGTATAATACTCACAATAGAATCTCAGGATCAAAAATTATGTACACTTTAGTCACTTTATTTCCATAATTCCAAATTGCTTTCCAAAATATTGTGCTTATTGACAGTTCCACCAATAATGTTTTAAAATAGTTATCTTTATATATTTCAGGTAACTCTAAATTATTTGTTTTTTATTAAAGGTTTTTATTTTTAAAACATATGAATGGATGGTTTTTTAACACTCACCCTTGCAAAACTTTGTATTCCAAATTTTTTCCCTCCTAAATGGCAATCAATCCAATAAATATTAATCATATGTAATTCTCCTATATGTATTTCCACAAATATTATGTTGCATAAGAAAAATCAGATTGAAGAGGATAAAAATGAGAAAGAAAACAAAATGGAAGCAAACAACAATAAAAAGAGGTAAAATATTATGTTGTGATCCCCACAGTCATCTCTCTAGGTGTAGGTGTCTTTCTTTATCACAAGATCATTGGAACTGATCTGAATCATTTCATTGAAAAGAATCACGTCCATCAGAATTGATCATTTATAATCTTGTTGTTGCTGGGTATAATGATCTGGTTCTGCTCATTTTGTTTAGCATCAATTCATGTAGTCTCTTGAGACCTCTCTGAAATCATTTTGCTGATCATTTCTTAGAGAACAATAATATTCCATAATATTCATATACCTAACTTATTCAGCCATTCTCCAACTGATAGGCATCCTCTCAATTTCCAGTTTCTTGTAAAAAAAAAAGAAAAAAGACTGCCACAAACATTTATACACATGTGGGTCCTTTCCCCTTCTTTATAATCTTTTTGGGATATATCCCCAGTAGAGACATTGCTGAATCAAAGAGTATGTGCAGTCTGATAGTCCTCTGGGCATAGTTCTAGATTGTTCACCAGAATGGTTGAATCAGTTCACAACTTCACTAACAAAGTGTTAGTGTCCCAGTTTTCCCACATACCCTCTACCATTCATCATTATCTTTTCCTCTCATCTTAGCCAATCTGAGAGGTGTGTAGTGGTACCTCAGTAACTCTAACTTATTTCAATGGCGTATTCTTTGATATACTTATTTTTCAGAATTCTATTATTAATTCTTCATTTATCTATCTTGTATTCTCAATATCATTAATTTTTATTGTTTTATGGTCTGTAAATAATGTATTTGTTATTTCAAGTGAAGTTATCAAACATTTGTTAAGTATCTACAATATTCTAAATACTGTGCTAAATTTTAGGGTTTTTTGTTAAGGTCATTTTTACATTTATTTATTGCCTCTGGAAGTTAATATATATTTTGTTTTTGTAAAGGTATCATGTTATTCTGAGAAAGTTATTTTAAAATGTTTCTTCAGGTAAATTTATTACTTTTTTCTAGCTCTATAAAGTAATTTTTGACATTTATATTAAATAGAGATTATTCAAATTTAATTTTCTAATTATATCTTCCTTATTTGTTCAAATAACTATTGTTTAATATTAGTATAGAAATGAGTAAAATTTGTTTCATTTTTTACTTTTTAAAAAATAATTGTACTTAACTTTCCTTGGGACTTTTTGTTGGCTTTTTGAAAATTAAGTTTTCTAATAACTTCTAAAAGTGATTAGTGATTAGAAAATTCTAGTGATTAGAAAAATTAGAAATTAGAAATTCTAGTGATAAGAAAAAAACCCTTTATTTTGCATAAATGCCTGAAATGTCTGTCTTCTAAAGAATCTCCATCATTTTCATTGGCTATCAGTCTCAGATTTGATGTATTGAAACTTGAACTTCATTGTTTATTAATGCACAATACCTGGTTAATATGTTTTTAAAAGAATAAATATAATTTCATTCTCATGACATATCTATTTTCTTCTCTCTAGGAAACAGATTAGCAGTTCAGTAAGGGGCTCCAGATGAAGGAAAGAGAAAAAGCAAAAAAGCAGCAGGGAAGAGAGAGTAGAGATGTCAGAGAGGAAGGTGTTAGTAGATGTAGTTGGCAGGATTTGTGAGATCATTTATCAAAATCAAACTCAGGGCTGACCAGTTGCTGCTGGAATACCAATATCTTTATATTGTCTCTCCCCCTTCCAGTTTCTTGATAATTTTTTTCTTTTTTCTCCACCCAAGAAAGTCTTTAAATATTTGGAATGGGAGAAGGAAATCTTGATATATGAAGCATATTATTTCAATATGAAATCACATTTACTATGGGCTATATGACAAGATAATATTTTGGTTTTATACATGGACATAGTATATTGGTTTTTTTTAGCATGTCTGCTTAATGAAAAACCAACCTTTACAGAGATGCTGCTGACAGAAAACAGAAATCAAGGACCAAGTTGAAAATCTCTTGTATTCTATCTACTAAATCCTTAAAAAATCTCTGATCCTTTCTTAGGGTTTGCTTTTGAGAATTCAGCCTGGCCCAATTATAAATCCCCTCATCCTTTGATTTAAACATCATGACTTATTATAGTTTATATCGCAGCTCATAAATTTTAATGGATTTGGAGAAGATCCTGCTCCATTTCCCACACCCACATCCTGGGATGAAGTGATAGTCTGTGGCCAGGTAGAAGTATTGCTGATTCCTTTGAAATTAGCGTGCCTAGCATGTTACTGTTGTGTCAGAGATGCTGCTCTTACTTGTACTCTCTGTCTGCGTAGGGAGATGTGCTGAAAAGAGCAATCTCAGATATAATTCATCATGGGCAGTATTATTAGAAGATTTTGATCATAGTTATTGAAAGTGACATTTGCCATTGGACCCAGTGTTTATCCAAAGGCAAACTCACAAATGAAAACTGTAAAAATGTCCTCTTCTCTGGATTAGGGAGAAAAATGAAACAAGAAATTTAATTTTAAGATGTGTAAATCATAGACATATGCACATATAGGAATGTATTATGCCTTTAATCATATCTATGGTTATCTTGTAATATATCTTGTACTATATAGATTACAAGAATCCGAGCTATGCAGCTTGTCCTTTATCACTTCTTCCATTGACTTAAAAAAAAATTCTCTCTTCATTGATGAATCCAGTAGATCTGTAAGTGTTTGAGCATCACAGGAGACAATTATTCATTTCCATGTACTTTGACTCAAGTTGAATAATCTTCTCTAACTTTCCCCTGCTGCTAATCTTTTTCACTTGCTGAGATTCATTGGATCAACTCTTCATGGGGGAAGTTTATACCCTGTGGTTTTATTGCCACTTACATTTGAAGTCCTTATTCAGAAAACGTTGCTTGAAATAAAACCCAAACTGGAATTTACAAACCATTCCTAATGAAAGAAGCTTTTTCTCTACTCATTCTCATGTATCCAAGTATACAAGAAGGAGAATTTAGAAAATGTCACTTATTCTCTTCACCTATTCAACCTGGTTCCCATCTTCCATGGTATGGACATGCTCTTTCATTTGTATGGGAATAGAATAAACAAAGTGCTAAGAAGATATAAAAGTTACCTCAGTTGTCATAATCTTTCCATTCATTTAGTTTGGAGTTCTCAAAAAGTTTCTTTAACTTAGCCTTCAAGGGCCCCAAAATAATTTTTATATGCTTCAGTCAGTCAGCCAATAAAGATTTATCAAGGGCTTACTGTGTGTCAAGCACTATATTAATATAAGCCAAAAGAAAGCTATTCCTAGTCCTTGAAGGTGCTTACATTTTAATAGGGATGGGGGATGGAAGATGGAGGTAGACAACAACTAAAAAGAGGGGAGGGTAAAAAGGGAATAAAGTACCTGAGTAGGGTTATAATATTGAAATCTAGAGAGCGAGGCAGAAGCAGACCTGGAGAGGTTTGGTTGGCCTGGGGTCCTTCTTCAAAATGATATTCCAGCAATAAATCAGTGAGCCATTCTCCAATTGATAAATGGTCAAAGGATATGAACAATTTTCAGATGAAAAAATTAAAAACATTTCTAGTCATATGAAAAGTTGCTCTAAATAACTATTGATAAGAGAAATGCAAATTAAGACAACTCTGAAGTATTACTACACACGTCTCAGATTAGCTAAGATGACAGGAAAAAGACAATGATGAATATTGGAGGGGATGTGGGAAAACTGAGACACTGATACATTGTTGGTCGAGTTGTGAAATGATCCAGCCATTCTGGAGAGCAGTTTGGAACTATTCCCAAAGGCTATCAAACTGTGCATACCCTTTGACCCCTCAATGTTTCTACTGGGATTATATCCCAAAGAGCTCATAAAGGAAAAAAAAGGCACCCACATGTGCTAAAATGTTTGTGGCAGCCTTCTTTGTAGTGGCAAGAAAATAGAAATTAAGTGGATGCCCATCAATTGGAGAATGGCTGAATAATTTATGGTATATAAATGTTATGGGATATTATTGTTCTATAAGAGATGACCAACAGGATGATTTCAGAGAGGTCTGGAGAGACTTACGTGAACTTATGCTGAGTGAAATGAGCAGACCTAGAAAACTATTGTACACAGCAACAGCAAGTTTATATATGATGATCAATTCTGATGAATGTAGCTCTTTTCAACGAGATGATTTAGATCAGTTCCAATGATCTTCTGATGAAGAGAGCCATCTACACCCAGAGAGAGGACTGTGGGAACTGAGTGTGGATTACAACATACCATTTTCACTCTTGTTGTTTGTTTGCATTTTACTTTCTCATTTTTTTCTTTTTTATTTGATTTTTCTTGTACAGCAAGATAATTGTATAATTATGTATGCATATATTAGATTTAACATATATTTTTTTAACCATGTTTAACTTGTATTGGATTACTTGGTATCTAGAGAAGGGGGTGGAGGGAAGTGAAGGATAAATTGGGACACAAGGTTTTACAAGGGTTAATGTTGAAAAATTATCCATGCATATCTTTTGAAAATTAAAAAGCTTTAATAAAATGAAAAAATAAAAAAATGATATTTCTCTGTAGAGATATTCCATTTCACAATGAAAAGAACACATTCTCACACCTTAACCTCCTCATTCTGAAAAACTACCACAACACCATTCACAAAAATTAAATGCAGTCATTTTGATATCTGGGGGGGGGAAAGGGATTTATTTGTAAAGATTATGATAAAGATTATGTAAACATTACCATTCAATGTTTATTGAGGATTTTTGGGGAAAGGAATTAGTAGGGGAAATATAGTTGGGATGTGAGAGCTTAATACATAAAAGACTGACAGGTCTTAGAGAGAAATATGATTCTTTCATTTTACTATCATTATTTTTGCTGAGGATATATTAACTGACTTCTCTCTTGTTTCATTCACAATCCTGGTGATTTGTTTCATGAAAACATGGCACTCTAGCCACTATGTCCTTATACTTGTTGCTTCCATCGTTATCATGGAAGCTCTGTATGTTTATTGCTTGATCTAATCAATCAGTAAGTGTTAAGTATTTACTATGTGCTGGGCACTGTGTTAAACACTCTGTATAAAAGAAAGGTTTTAAAAAAAAAAGGCCTTGTTTTCAAGGAGATTACACTCTAATTGAAATTTGAAAAACTAGACACTTAAGTACAAAAATATAAATATAAGATGAAGTTAAGATAATCAACAGATGGAGGACACTAGACTTACGGGGAATTGAGAATGTCTTTTTAATCAAATTCAACTGCTTTATTATTCTTACTTTCTTAGACCTACACATTTCTACAGTGGGGAAAAGTATAGATCAATAACAAATATTTACTACAGTTAGTCTTTTATTCGATAACGTTCTTATAGAAATTGGGGGTTTTAACTGGAACTTAAAGAAAGTCAGGAAAGTCAGGAGATGGAGATTAGGATGGAGAAAATTACAAACATAGAACCAATGAAAGGTTTATAACCAATATAACCAATTATATCACCGATGAAAATTCATAGAGTTCCATGCATGTAAATGCTTCATAAATGTTTTCATTTCATTGATTCATTCATTTACCTCCCAATGCACTTAATCACTTAATTGTTAGAGAATTCTTTTCTGATTTGAAGCCAAAATTTTCTACTTTGTGCCTACTATAACTTAGATTTGTATTATCGAGAGCAAAACAGGAAAAGTCTAATCTCCCTTTTCTGTGTTAGCCCTTCAAATACATGCAGATTAATACTTTCCTACTCAGTCCATCCTGCCTTTCCCATCGCTTCTATTTTCTTTTTATCCAGCCTGATCATCTTCAGATTCTTTAATCAATTCTTGAATGATCATAGATTCCTAGAACTAGAAGGAATAATGGGCAATAGTTGAATTCCTGATCTAGAAGGATTTTAAAATTTAGCATTGCAACATGATTAATGTGGAAATATGCTTTATACTATTGCACATATATAACTATAAAATGAAAGAAGGGAAAGGATATATAATCTTTATGGTCCCTTCCAATTTTAATGATCATTTAATTTGTTTGAACCTTAAAGATTATATATACCATTAAGGCAAGTATGATAGCTGTACTATGTTTCACTTCTCTGTTGTTAGGCACTGGATATGCATCACATACATGTACAAATTACCTTGCAGAAGAAAAAAATATTTATGGCATGTTGTCCCTGCTATAACTTAATGAAAAAACAGACTCAGAAAAATTATCCTTCCCTGTCACATATCTTATTAGGTGCAAGTCTTATAAATATTACCTCTACAATAGCTCTTGCCTATTCCCCTTTCTCTCTACTCATGGTCATCCCTGTAACTAAGGACTTCATTCCTTCCTGCCTAGACCACTACATAGAGTAGTCTTTTCATAGAGCCCTTTTCATAGAGTGCCTTCTATCCAATGAAGACCAGGAATTCATGCTATTTACCAGTCATTTTATACACACACACACACACACACACACACACACATACATATATACTTACATGCACAAATTTACATATTAAACATGCACATAAATGCATATGAATATTGTCAATATATGTGTATACATACAGTGTGAATATTTAATAATCAGTTCTTGTACATTATACATATACATATATGTACATATGCACTACAAACATAACCATATTTATGTGTATAGTTTTATTTATTCATTTATATTATTTATGTGTTTAAAATACTTTTAATTTACTTTGCATTATTGATGTCATGTCACTTTCTTAAATCTGAACAATAAATGAAATAATTTAAGCCCCAATTTATAGTATTTGCCAATTTATTAGGATTTAAGGATTAAACTGAAAACTTAACAAATAACTTTCATGAGCTAGTATGAGATGACTCTAGCAAATTACTGGATGTGTTGTTTGAACATATGTATATATAAAATATACATATGTGTGTATATATTTTCTGTTTCTCCATCTGTTTCTCTAGTTCTTCCTTTCCCTTTCTTCTTTTCTCTCTTTCTCCTACATGCATTTTAATAGAAAATATTTATTATAATTACTATAAATTAGGAAACAAGACTAATAAGCAGAAATTAACGTGAGAAGTGATTCCATTTACAAATTTTATATACAGTATATTTGATTATTTTAAACATAGAAAATCTTACATAGATTAACTGAAATTTACATGAATGATGTTTTCTATATTTTGATCCCATCTTTGCCTTTTCTATATTACTTCCTTAAAACCTATTCTTTTTTCCCTCTTTCTTTCTCTGTTGCCATCTCTCCATCTCCCTGTCTCTCTATTTCTGCTTCTGTCTCTCAATCTCCCTCCTTAGCCCTTTCTCTCTCTTTCTCTTGTCTCTCTCCCTCCATTCTTCTCTCCCTTTTTGCTTCTTCTCTATTGTTTCCTAATTTTCCCCATTCTTAAACAAAACAAACCAAAAAACCTCCCTATATCCTATCTTCCTAGCTTGCTACCATCATATATTTATTTTTCCTTTTTCAGCCAAATATGAAAATTTATGCTTTTCCTCCTTGAAAGCAAAGAATTTCCTTTTTTTCCTTTGTTTTCCTAGTAATTAGTACAATGTTTAACGTATGTTAATTGATTAATAAAAACATGTTGATTAACAATAATACCTAACATTTATGTGGCACATACTGTGTTCATTCTACCTCTAACATTCTTTTATTCCATAATTCTATTCTATGAATGAATGAGATTCTATTATATAAATTAATAAATGTGTAAGATCCATTTCTCTTTGTGGACAACTTATGTTTACAGTTCCCATGAAATCACTTATTAGGCTCTAAACAGAACACCCATATTTCTCTGTTGCTGTGTTTCTGTCTCTGTCTTTCTGTGTCTGTCTCTCTCTCTCTCTCTTTCTTCCTTCCTCCTTCCTTCCTCTTCATCCCAAATGTTAAACTAAATAAATTCTGGAGCATTTTGTGTTCTTATGCATTGATCTCTATTGATATTCTTTATTTATTTAAAGCAAAGAAGTTTGGTAAATAAACTTCTTTTTAAGCTTTTGGATTCCTTTCTGCATTCAAAATTAGTGTGGCTGAGAATAGCATTTTATTAAAATTTCCCTACAACAATAAAAACAAAAATGGGAGTTTCCATCAGTCATAAAACTTTATATCTGGAAGAGACCTGAAGAATCATTTAAATTCAACTTTGTCATTTTATAAATGAAATCACAAAGTTAATTCTTTCAAAATTGGGAGTAGATACTTAGCCAGGAATTCAGATACTTGAGACATATTTAATTGAGTCTTGATCTGGAGTCTCAGAAGAATGGACAATCACTGTCCCATTAGATGCTGTGTCATTGAATACAATTTCACCAAGGGGTTTGCTAACAAATGTTTATCCACAAAACTATTCAAATGTAGCTTTAAATTATAATGTTTGTCCATTTCCTAAATCCTATGAATTATTTACCCTGATAATTTAACAATCAGATCTATGAAGAACTGGTTTCAGTTGGTTCTTGCATATAAACTGCATCTACTGCAGTGGTGCTGGAAGTATGCAGGCCCATAAGTGGTATGCCATAAAAATTGGATCCAGGCTCAGAAGAAGGGGCTGGATCTGAATGAGGGAACCAGGGTGATCAAAGCTAATATGTTAATGAAATGGTATGTCAGAAAGTAAATGGATCCTGAAATCAACTACCTTTAGTGTCTTTGGGCACAGTCCAAGTTTTTCTATTCCTATTACTACTTTGATTAGGACCGAAATCCAAGTTTCTGATTCCCTTGTTTAGTATACTTCTCTGATTACACCAAACTGATGTAATCCATACCTTTCTAGGAAATTTTAATATCTTTGAGGATGCTTCTAAAAAAACTAGAAGCACTTCAAAAAGTGTCACCCACCCCAGCATTTGTTTTCTAGTACCGATATAACTCTTCTCTCCCCCTCCTCAAATAAAAAGAAAGAAAAGAAAGAAAAGAAAATATATTAGAGGAGTCTTTTGAAATTCATAATGGGATTGAGTTGGATCATTAGCTATTGAAGAAGGGGGATTGACTTGACTTTCTTTTTGCCCCCTTCCTAGGTATGCAGCAAAGTTTCTTTAAGAGGAACTGGTTATTACATTATTCAAAGCAGCAGCTGTTGTAGAGGGTGAGAATGCTTGAAAAGAGAAGCATAATGTCCTAATTACCTATGGCAAGGAAAACATCTGTGCAGGAAAAGTAATGAAATTAATTCTGAAGCTTAGCAGTTGCATATATTAATTGACGTTAATTAATGCCAAATTACAAGACACTTCCTATGGAATCACAGCATATATCCACAGGAATTGAATATGGAAAGAGTTCATCATACTTAATGCTATTATGATGAGCCTCAAGGGAAATAAGAGTGATTGGTCTCTCATTATGAAGTACAGCCAATTACTTTGTATTTCCATTAGGAGGAGAAGGGAACCAAATTGGGAACATTTTACCATAGGGGCAGCTATTGAGCATATTCCCTTAGAATCGATCATTTCACTTCTAACTTCACATTGAGTAAGAACTGGATATAGGGCCAAAGCCTTGGGCCTTTCTTCCAAGAGCTGCTTGAGGAAATCTTATACCCTATAACAAGGAGCATTTCAGGGAACCACATTTTAGGAACAGGTAAATAGTTTTAACCATTCAGCTCAGTTTTACAAGTAATTATTAAGTACCTGTCAAGTACAAAGTGTTGTGCTTATTAAGAAAAAGAAAAAAAAAAAAAAACAAGACTGAGAACTCCTCAACCTAAAGTAACTTACATTCTTGGAGAAAAGGGATAGAGAACATGGGCATAAGGAGCAAGGATAACAGTTATTAAGATTAAGAAAAGAGAAGAGAATTTGAGGAAGGAGAGAACCCTAACAACTAGGGAGCCTTAAAAAGGAAATTAAGAATTCCATTAAATCTTTCATATATATATGTGTGTATGTATATATATATATATATATATATATATATATATATATATACACATACACACACACATACATATATATATATATATATTCCTCAGTTACATGTGAAAACAATTTAACAGATTTTTTTAAAAAAAGTTTTGAGTTCTAAATTCCATTTGTCCTTTCCTCTCTGCTCTCCCCCTTTTCTGAGATGGTAAGGCCCTACTTTGTGTTCTAAAGTATAGATAAAGAAGGGCTGCATCCCAGGCAAGAGAAAAATTAGCCATTTTTCATGGAAATCTTTATTAACTGTAGTACACCCTTTCTTACTTTCTTGTCCATAAATAGCTTTTCCTTGATTTTTTTCAGGATCATAGCTATTCAAATCCTGATTCAGGTATTATCTCTCTGAATAAGTCACTTTCCTGAGCCTCAGCTTCCTTATTTCTAAAATGAAAGGACCAAATTCAATGGTTAATCTCTAAGGTCCCTTGCCACTTTAAATTTATGAACAACTTATAATAAATTATTGCATTGTAATATTACAGAAAAAGCAACATGGTGCAGAGGAAAGTGATTTTAAGTCATTAGGATGATGGTTCAGTTCCCACCTGTGGCTCTAGGAAAATCATTTAATCTCCATATGCCTCAATTTCTTTATTTGTAAATGAGAGATAATAACTCTTATCCAATCTGTATTATAAAAGTTTTGTTATTTTCTGTGATGCCTTCTAGGTCTGCTATATACGTTTATTTTCCTCCTGTTAAGAGGCAGAATGTGCTGTTTTTTTGAGTTGTCTGGTTGACTTTTTATAGTTGTTCTAAATCTTTATTCCAAGTAAACCTGTCAATTGTCACTTTGGTTTTCATTTCCCCTTTATAGTTAGGTCCTTTACTCTCTTCCAATTTGCTTCTTCTAATATGTACTAGATTTAGTTACCAACTGATAATCAATTTAACAAGAACTAATCTAATGTAAAATTATAGTCTGAATTGGTATTTGAAGTGTTCGTATATAATAGAGATACACGAACTTTGTGATATTTATTTCTGACTTTTTTTTTTTGCTGAGATCTTTTTTTGCTTTCTTCCTGACTTCTACATATGTAAGATGTTGCTGTAAATAGTATGTATTGTCTAGGTGTCTTTGAGGAGATGAAACTGAGTGTTGAAAGAGAGAAAATGGCAAAGATAATTGGCTAAGAATCATTTCCAATATAGGCATATTTAGGAGAAGTTGACCATTAAGCCATTTTAGGTCTGTTTTTTGAAAGAACTAGACAGTTTCTAGTTGAAAAGTTGATTGGCATGATTCACTTAAATTAATTTCATTTCAATTTAACTTTTTAAAACTACCTTATGTGTATATAGCATTCTCTTCACCACTGAAGATAAAAGATAAATGAGAAAGAAGAGCTCACACCTGTATGAGATCTGCAGCATAGAAGGGAATTTTCAGCCTGTATTATAAATTAGAATCTGATCAGTGCACAGAAGAGATATAAGGACAGTAAATTTTTAGAAGAGGGAGAAACCATTTGCCAATGAGAAGACCAGGAAAGAAGACATGGAGATAAGAACTACTTCACAGAACCTTGAAGTCTGAAATTGGGTCCTTGGAGAATGAGAAAGACCTCCACAGCCAGGATATACTTAGAAAGCCGGATAAGAAAGTTAAGTGTAATTCAATGCATAAGTATTGTAGGGATCTGGGCAAAGGAAGATCATTAGGCATTGAGTGTTGAATTGGCTCCCATTTAAAAAAAGAAGCTTTTGGTAAATGGAAGAGAAATTCTGAGCCCTGATTTCAGGATAAGAACAAAAAAGAAATGGTTCACTGGGACTAATTGAATAAATCAGAAGAGAATTTACCTTCAGTTCCTCACCAAGGGCTTGTGAGTAAGTGAGGAGAAAAAGGACTGATGGGGCACATAAGCATTTTGTAAAGATGCAACTGCCGAAGTATCCTTCAGAAGCTTCTAATTGGTTGGGTAGAATATATGGGCATGTTTCCCCCTTGTGGCTGACATCTAGAGTGCAAGGGATCCCTTCAGTGGCAATGTTGTTGGAAAAAGTTTTGCACATGTGAAATCTGGAAAGGAAATCTACAATTAATTCTTTTGTAAAACGAAAGGTTCCCTTGGTAATGTGAATTGCCACCCAATCTTTCTGTTTTGAAATTTTGGAATTTCATGTAGTTTGAAGTAGAATATACATGTATATTATATTGTATATTATATGATTAATATTATATGATATATCTCAGTTTGTTTAAAGCACTTCAGAAAGCAAGAGGTATATGGAGTAAAGGGAAGGATTGTGATACTGCTGGTTGTAAAGGTTTCCTGATGTCTTATTTAATGGAACTGTCAAAGTAGAAATGTCCTTATTTTGGTTGTACTTGACATTGAAGGCAGAATCCCAAGTGAGTTTCAAAATCTTAGTTTGCTCATTTTCAAAATGTAGGTAGTGTACTTGAAGTCCCCTTTCCCCCTCTTCTTCCCTTTTTGTTATGGAAGGGGAAAAATAATGTCAACATACCCTTATTGTGGATAGTGTGACAGTAACAGCCATTGTGTAGGGGTCCCCCCGCTTTTCCCCCCACATGTTCAACCAATAGTGAAATAGAGCTTGGGAAAGAAAAACATTCATAGAAAAAAACCTGAAATCAGCAAAAGCTGTCCATTTCTGTGTACTCCTGTTTCTATTTCTTACTTTCTTCTGTCTTTCTATCTCCCTGCCTCTGCCTACTTCCCCCTCCATCTTCACCTCACAAAGGGAATAATTATTCTGACCCAAGAACTGTGACAATCTACTAGGGTAAAAAAAAAAAAAAAAAGAATATTTGAGCTATAAGTAGAATTGCTGGAGGAAAAGAAAGTAGATACATGATGAGAAAAGAACCCGCAGAATGGATAGCTATTGGTCTTTGGTGCAATGCATTTTTTTTCCTTATTCTTTTTGTTCATCCCTTCTTTCTTTCCAGATTCACAGTACTTAACCTGCCGGATGCAGAACTGCACTGAAAGCAACAGAAATAAACCTTTCCCTGGCTACATTGACCCTGATTCTCTGATTGTTCAGGATGATTACGTTTTTGTTCAGGTGTGTAGTATCTACTTCTATGCTTGGTTTCCAAGAATTTTTTTTCCACTCACATATCCCCTGTGTCGTTTGGCCCTTTACTCCCTTGATACACCGAAGGATTCTTAAAAAAAAAAAAAAAAAAAAAAAAAAAGAAGACATAATTTTCAATGAAAGGGACAGAGTTTAGTGTGTCAGTTTCCAAATCACCAGAATACTAATTGGCTTCTTTTGAATAGACCTGGAGGACCGTATCACCATATGATCATAGAGATACTACTCATAGCATCAGGAATAGGATCTGAATCTACCATCAACTTCCTCATCCTGTATTCCATTGCCAGCTCCCTATTATCATCGAGCTGGGCAGATATGTCAGTCTCTTGTTATCAGGAGTACAGCAGACCAATCAGCCTTTTTTCTTTCAAAAAAAAAAAGTATTTTCTTAAAAAAAAAAAAAAACAGACTGGAGGGAGAGACTATGAAACAGCTAGAGGTGGTATAAGGGGAGATAGAGATGTACAGAAAGAATGTAATCAACCATTATTGTCATGCATTGACTATTATTAGGGTAAGAAGAATTTAGATGAGATAAAATAAAGCAAGTTTCTCACCTCAGAGAACAGTTTTTGAAATTAGGATTTCATTTGGAAGGCCAAACTTTCATTTGTAAGGGCAAGAAAGGCCCCTTATCATATTTTTGCTTATTGCTGTGTGCAGCATTCATTTGAAAGAAGGATTTTTAGAAATGTTTGGGTTGTAGATTAAAAGTTATCCAGTAGCATTTCCTGTCCTTAATGACAAAGGGAGCCTTTAACTGAAAATAATAATAATAAAGGAGATTTCAATGAAAGGAGCAATTCCCAATCCAAAATGTACTTAAATATATACCATGAATAAGGCAATATGCTAAATATGCAGAAAATAAAGCTGAAATTTTTAAAATAAAAAATACCTTTTAAGTTTCTAGTCAAGTGTTACCTAATTTTAATTTTAATAATTTTTGTTCCTAATTTTATGAAGTTCATATTTCACAACATGAGTTGAGAAAGAAGATAGAAGAATGGCTTTGACACATGTCATACTCTCATTGTTTAGCCTCCATATGTTTTGTTACCCTACCTTATTATCTGATATTATGTTCCAGATAAATGTAAATTCACTTCTACCTCAAACTGGATCATGTTACTTTGAAACACAGCTAGAGATGATTAAGTATAAAAGTTCATTCCCCTAGTCTCTTGAGCACCTTAACAACATTTTTGTATTTTTAATAACTCTTTAAAATCCCCTCACTCATTTAAATCCCCTTGCTCATTTAAATTCATTTTGCCATTTTGAATTTCTACCTTTTCACTAAAGTTGGAATGATGCAGTCAGTAACACCAACTTATTATCTCATTACAGTTGTAAATTTACTACCTGTCTTATCACCAACATACTTTAAAAAATATGATGCCTTGAAACCACTGGTATTTAATGAATAGAGATGAAAAAAAAAAAAAAAAGGTGTTTGGAAAGAGGAGAGATTGATGACATAGCAGTTTGCCAGTCAGTTGGTGCTCACATAAAAGAGATAGTTTTCCCTTTCCCTTTTTTTATTTAATAGCATGCACTCTTATGTAGAGTTACTTTCAGTGTATTTTGGGGATATCTATAGCTAACATAGTTTATAATCCAACGGATTAACAAATGTTTATTAATCACTAAATGTAGGGTACTGGGCCTATGTATTAGAGATACAAATTAAAAAAAAAAAGACATATTACTGGTCCTTAGGGAGTTTATATTCTGTTGGAAAAATAAAACATTTAATTAGCCCATGAGAAAATACAAGATAATTTGTGGAAAAAGAGAGTATCAGCTACTTACAGGATCAGGGAAGGCTTCTTTTTAGGAGGTGACACTTGTACTGAGTCTTGAATGAAAGTCTTTTTTTTTCAGGGGGTGAGTGGGTGAAGATTTGATGGGTTTCTTTTCTTTCAGGATAGCTCCAATTATAAAATTATGATGACCAGACTCCCAGAAAAGAATCTAGAAGGCTTGAATGCTTTAGGTCCTTATTCTATCAACGCTATTTTTGATCCCCTTTTTATTTTTTTATTTTTTTTAAATTTTAATAATTTTTTTATTGATAGAACGCATGCCAGGGTAATTTTTTACAGCATTATCCCTTGCATTCACTTCTGTTCCGATTTTTCCCCTCCCTCCCTCCACCCCTTCCCCCAGATGGCAAGAGTCCTTTACATGTTGAATGGGTTGCAGTATATCCTAGATACAATATATGTGTGCAGAACCGAACAGTTTTCTTGTTGCACAGGGAGAATTGAATTCAGAAGGTATAAATAACCCGGGAAGAAAAACATAAATGCAAGCAGTTTATATTCATTTCTAGTGTTCTTTCTCTGGGTGTAGCTGCTTCTGTCCATCTTTGATCAATTAAGGCTCTCTTTATCAAAGAGGTCCACTTCCATCAGAATACATCCTCAAACAGTATCGTTGTTGAGGTATATAATGATCTCCTGGTTCTGCTCATTTCACTCAGCATCAGTTCATGTAAGTCTTGCCAGTCCTCTCTGTATTCATCCTGCTGGTCGTTCCTTACAGAACAATAATATTCCATAACGTTCATATACCACAATTTACTCAACCATTCTCCAATTGATGGACATCCTTTCATTTTCCAGCTTCTAGCCACTACAAACAGGGCTGCCACAAACATTTTGGCACATACAGGTCCCTTTCCTTTCTTTAGTATCTCTTTGGGGTATAAGCCCAGTAGAAACACTGCTGGATCAAAGGGTATGCACAGCTTGATAACTTTTTGAGCATAATTCCAAATTGCTCTCCAGAATGGCTGGATGTGTTCACAATTCCACCAACAATGTTTGATCCCCTTTTTAAAGTAGAAATGGGAGTCTGGTCTTAGGTTTATTCTTCTGGAAGTTAGACATCTAAAGATCTGGATAACTAATTCAATCTATATCATAATCCATTATGTGCTGCCAATGTGAGAGAATTTATTGAGGTTTTGCACTTGAAATATACATTGAAAGTTGAAGGATCTAATTTTTGACCAGAGATACATACCTGACTCTAATAGATCCCCATATAGTACTTCATATTTTCTACCTTAGCTTCCCAATGATTATGAATCACAGACTTTCACATTATTGTATTGGAGACTGTTTTCTTGCCTCTACTTGTTCACTGGCTTTAAGTAATATTTGTAAAATCTCTTATTATATTCTTTTTATTTATGCCTCAGTTGACTTCAGGAGGAAGACCACATTACTATGTATCTTACCGTAGGAATGCTTTTGCACAGATGAAGCTCCCCAAGTATGCCCTGCCTAAGGTACAGTTGAATAATCTTCTATATATAGTTTTTTCTCCCTTTCTTGCTTTCAACTTATGGATAGCCCCCCTTTTTCCTCTGTCTATTTATCTTTTAATCCTATAGAACTATATAAAGATTCAAACTAGAAGGGGCAGAAGGAATTGTAGACTTGCAAAATAAATAGCATAGGGAGGGAGCTTATCTATCATCTAATACAACTTTTTAAAATTTTATTTATGAGGAAATTGAGGTAAAAAGAAGATAATTTACCTGAGTTGATACAACAAACTAATGGCAGAAGTAAAACTAGAATTGGGGGGCTTCTTTTTTATTAAACCTATTGTTTCTGCTAAACCGCACAGCTTTGCTGAGCTTTAGAGATTATTTTGTTTAGTTCCTTCAAGTTATATATGTAGTACCTTAGTAACCCTGCCTGTCAGGTCCACAGAAAAGCTACCTCTGGTGCAAAGTAATCCATGATTATATATTTGCATGAAAACCTCAGCTCATGAGCCTTCGTTAATATGCTTAGATTTAATAGTCATCCAGAGATCACAGTTCAAAGCAAAGTTATTAAATGAAATAGCATAGTAAAAATATTAGCAACGGGACATTTTCCCTTAGAACATAGTTAATACTTTCCCACAAATATAAAACTATCATTGAAACGACAGATAAATATGGAAATCCCATTGAGTCACAGACATAGGGAGCATGTGTAGCCTGGAGACATTCATAAAAGGGCAACCCATGCCAGTATTATTGCAATTGACATTATTTTTTGAGGATGTCATTGAGCTGCTTGTTCTGGACTTGTATACATTGCTATCCATTGGGTCTTTATCTGAGTAGAACCTGATAAATGTTATTCCCTACAGAATATCACATTCATAGTTTTTCTTGTGCATGTTCTGCTTCCCCCTTTCCTTCTTTATATTTCTTTTACTCTTGAATTCTCCTATTTTCTTCTCTCTTCCTCTCCATCTTCCTTTTTCATCCTTTCCCTCTTGAATTCATTCCCTCTCCTATTTTTCCTTCTCTTTTCCTCTCTCTCCATTTCTCTTTATCTCTCCATTTCTGTCACTTCTGAATTTTCTGCTTAGCTGATTTCCTCCATTACTCCCAGATACTAATTTTTGCACAAAATCTCCTTCAGTTAGCTACCTAAACACCACTTTCCATTCTATTAGTGTGTAGTGACTAGAAAGCCTCTCCCCATAAATGTAGTCTGACATTTTCTCAGTTGACTGTTGGTTATTAACCAACAGATTATATAAAATATAAAATTTTGATTAAAATCAATGTGTTCAAGGTCCTCTCTAGATTAGAAAATAGATGAATTTCATTTCAGAAGAAAACGTAAATGAAAGAGACACCATCCATCTGGTTTACATTTCTATCTTTATTGTGTATATATGTTATCAACTGAATCCCTTAATTTAGTGACTGCATCTTAGCCAGAATAAAATATCATCTCCCTATTTAGATAAAAAAAAAAAATCTAGAGAGTGGCTGATTTGTTCATAATTATAAAATGAACAGATAGTAGAGTCAGGACAAGAACTCATGTTTTCTGATTCCTAAATTAGTCTTCATGATACTGAGAATAGATAATGTTTCCTGAATCCATCTAGTGAGTCTTATTGCAATTAGTGGTCAGACACTAGCTATCCATCACTCTTCAAAAATCTGCTTTTCTACTCTGTTAAGGTATTTGCGCCACCTAGTGGAGGGTACACTGACCTAAGAGATCAAAGCCCTATATTTAAAACCCCCATTCTTTTAGAAATATATCCTTGACATGAAATAAATTTACTTTTACGTGGGGGTATAGAATTTAGAGTTGGAAGAATATGAGATATAATCTTTTCTGATTTTTTTACAGATGAGAAAATTTAAGACCAGAGAGGCTAAGCAATTTTTTAAATATCACACAAATAGAGAGGAACAGAGTCAGGATTTAAACCTCTGTGCTCTCATTTAAAATCTAATGATTATAACAGGTTGCCCCTCTCTCTCTTGGCTTGCTT
Source organism: Antechinus flavipes (assembly GCF_016432865.1). Classification (NCBI taxonomy): domain Eukaryota; kingdom Metazoa; phylum Chordata; class Mammalia; order Dasyuromorphia; family Dasyuridae; genus Antechinus; species Antechinus flavipes. The sequence continues at coordinate 586,088,106 of NC_067399.1, read as the reverse complement.
ATTCCCCCGGAGCTGGCATATCTGGGCTGGGATGTGCACAGGGTATAGGAAAAGAACATATATTCTTAAAGATAACAGGAGAGATTTAAAATCTTTGGAGGAAAAGATCCAGATGCTCCCAAAAAGAAAAAAAAAAAAAGACTCTTTGTGTTTTGATCATCAGTTTTTTTAAAGCAATGGATTTTAAGGCAGTGGATTGTGAACAAGATTTGGAGTCAGTAAAAATTTAGGTTTGAATTCTTCCTCAGATACTGACTAAATGGAAAAGTAGCTTAAATTTTCCAAACCTCAATTTCCATATTTGTAAAATGAAAAATAATAACATTACTTCCTGAGGTTGTTGGGAAGGTTAAAAGAATTTGTGTGTAAAAGATAACTTTGTAAACCTTAAAGCATTATGTAAATACATACTAATTGAGGTTTTATTATTTTCACAGGTCTTTTCTATGATCAGTTTTCAACAAACAACCCAAGAGTAATTTATGCTTAAGAATTTAGAGTGTAGGGTAATGCTTAAAAAGAGCAATATGATCTTTTGTTCTTCCAGGAGAACTAGTGATGGGAATGACAAAACTCTTGAATAAAAGCCTTCCCATTTCCCTTCTGTTAATAAAGCAACAAATAAAAAACTGCAAGCTATTGCTCTGAAGGGCTCAAAGTCCAAAGATTTGTGCTATCAAAAACTTGGAAAGTGGCTATGTCCACCCCTATTCTACTCCTGAAATTTTGTTAGACAATCTAACTCTTTGCTGGCCCCCTTCCTTATCTTGCCTCTCTGTGTTCTTTACCCTTGAACACATTCATCTCCTTTACTTAAAGAAATAGTAATAGAACATTTATCAGGTTCTACTCAGATAAAGACCCAATGGATAGCAATGTCTGCCTACTAGGCAGAGAACACAAACAGCAATCAAGATTATATTATATAATCTGTCATATCACCTCTTTATGCTTCAATTGTGATACATTGTACTTTTTAAAATAACTTTTTATTGATAGAACCCATGCCTGGGTAATTTTTTTACAGCATTATCTCTTGCACTCACTTCTGTTCCTATTTTTCCCCTCCCTCCCTCTACCCCCTTCCCCAGATGGCAAGCAGTCCTTTACATGTTGAATAGATTACAGTATATGTGATACATTGTAAAAAAACGCTCTGTTTAGAGTAAGAAAGCCTAGGTGCCCATCCCAGCTCTACCATTTAGTATTTCAATTTTTTACCTGTAAATTGAGAGGAGTTACCTTACATCAGTGGTTGTCAAACTTTTGTTTTCAGTATCTTTATCCTATTAAAAATTATTGAGTATCTCTCCAAAATGTTTTTGTTTATCTGGATTATATTTATAGACATTTACCATATTGGAAATAAAAACTATTTTTGAATTTGTAGACCCTCTAAAAGAGGGATTCTCTAGACCATACTTTGAGAACCACTGCGTGATCTTTGAAGTCCCTTTTAGTTTTTAAATTATGAAACTACAATAGTATATATCTTATCGAATTCCTGAGATTACAGAGTGAGAAGTAAGAATATGTAAAAGCTTTGAAGATGTTAAAAGCATCACAAAATGTCAGATATGTCTTAACTGCTATTCCAGTGTTATTTCCAATATACTAGTATGACCCTGTGAACATTTGGGAACTCTTTCATAAGAAATTCACAAACAGATAAACAAAGCCAGACATGTATTCAGTAGTGTCATAGGAAACATCCCATCTGACCTGAGAAGCATTAGAAGTATGATTTGAAATGGATTTTTGAAATCTAAAGAAACCTTTCACCCCATCACTAGGTGACTTTAGAATAGGTACTTTGCAGTTGCCCAGGTTCAGCTGTCACTCTGATCACCAAAGTCTTGTGGCTCTCAGTGGGTGGCAGTTGGACAATCTGGGCTGAAAAAATTGCCTTTGAACCCCCAACACTCATCTCTCCCTCTTCCTCATCTCCTACTCTGGTAACATTCTGACAGTGCCTCTTCTGAGGTCTGAAAAAAAGGACATTGTGATTAATTTAAATCATTCTCAGAGAAATAGAAGTCAGAACAGCCAGCAATGTATTATTTTGACCAAGTAAGTGTGTATTATTTAAGGAGATGAGCTATTTCATTACAACCTCATTACACTTTCAAAGTGGAATCATCCCAGGCTTGTGTCAAAAGGACCATTTGTGCATATATTTAGAAGTTCCTATCAAACTCAGGAACTGGCCTGTTTGGAAAGAAATAAACCACAACATTTATCCTTAGGTTTGTTTGTTTGTTTTGTTTTGTTTTGTTTTAATCTTACCATGCTATTAGAGAGACTCATGAAAGACTGAGGATAAACTGATGAGTGACAGAGAGATTAGATGATGAGGAAAGAGGGTAGAGAGAAAGAGAACTTTACTGTTTGCTTGGAGTTTTCCAGACAAGTGAGATAAATAATAGGGAAACACACAGATGAAAGTCAAAGTGGGGGAAGCCTTTACTCTGAAGGAGCTTCCATTCTTCCCAGTGCTGTATGACAAGTAAACAGATAAGTAAATACCAAATAATGTGAGGAAATAGAGAACACTTAGAACCACATAACTCAGGAGTATCTTTCAGCAAAAGAGACCACTCGAGTATTGAATGAAGATAAAACTCCTAAGAGGAGAGAGTAAATTTTGGATCTGGAAAATATGTATTCAATGATGTGGAGATAGGGAGATTGATGCCAAATTGAAGGAACAGCAAATTGGTCAGTTTGACTAGAATTTCATGTGTAGAACTGGGAGTAATGTGTAAAAAGATTGGAAAATTGTGAAAATATTTAAATGCCTATTTGAAGAGTTTATGGTAAGGAAGCAAGAATCAATGAATTTTGAACTTCACTGCCTAAATGACTTATTATCTGAGCCCAACAACACATGCTTTTGAAGGATAAATTTCCTCCATTTCCATTCCCAATTAAAGTTTTAGTTTTTTTTTGGATGAAATATTGATTTCTCATGATTTGAATTCTTTTGAGACATTCCTCCCTAAGTTTAGCCTGAGAAAACTTAAACCTATTTTTCAACAACCTTACAAAAATGAGCGATGCAAAGGAGTGGAAAATTTTGAAGAATATTTTTCATTGGAACTATATGTTTACATTGTAGATAAAAATCATGTTATATATATTTTTTCTTTCTTTTATCCAAATAAGAAACAATTAAAAAAAAAACTTTCTGGTTGATTAGGAGGAAAGTGATTTCAGCATAGAGATGAATTTAAGTTAGATATGGGTAAGAATTTCTTAGTACTCTCAAGATCATGAGGTATACTATGGAATTTATGACTGAGACAAATTTTAGTATTCCATTTTCTTATTTTTTTTGTTTTGTTTTTTGTTTTGTTTTATTTTTAGTTTTAAGAAAAGGTTTGAGAGTGATCTTTCTGGGTTTATTTGATAACAGTCCCACAGAAAAGAAAAGGGATAATGTGGAGGAAGTCTTTGTTTTCTCTGATCCACTGGACTATTAAAAAAAAATTTGCTGTTACAGACTAGGGACTACAGAGGTAATAAAAAATTTACCCCAAGTAATCAATAAATCTAGGAGTATATGATCTTTCTTCTCCTCACCCATACTATCCAGAACACTATTCTAGAGGTAAAAAAGTTTGAGAAAGTTACTTCCTCTTGGGAAATATTGCACAAATATTGGATCGCTCCTATTGGGCAGGCCCTATAGGAAATATTGTGAATGAGATGGAAATGAAAATGTTAGAAGTCAGAAAACAAAAATAACAAATGCTGGAAGGAATGTATAGAAAATGCGACATAATTCACTGTTGGTGGATTTGTGAACTGCTTCAACCATTCTGTAGCACAATTTTTAACTATGCCCAAAGGGCTATAAAATCACATCTAATCTTTAACTGAGTAATACCACTACTAGGTATTAACCCAAATGAGATTTTTTTAAAAAGGAAAAAGACTTATATATACAAAAATATTTATAGCTCTTTTTTCAGCACAAAGAATTGGAAATTGAGAGTATGTCCATCAATTGGGGAATGACTGAATGATTTGTGGTATATGATTATGATAAAATATTATCATGCTATAAGAAATGATGATCAGGATGCTCTCAGAAAAATGTGGAAAGACTTCCATGAGCTCACACAAAGTGAAATGTAGTAGTAATATCATAAGATGATCTGCTGTAAATGACTTGGCTCTTTTCAGTAATACAATGATTCAAGATAACTCTGATGTACTTATGATGAAAAATGCTATCCATACCCAGAAAACAAACTGATTGTGTCTGAATACAGATTGAAGCATACTTTTTTAAAATTTTATTTTTCTTGAGAGTTTTTGTTGGGAAGAAGGGGTTGGGGAGTCAATGTTTTCTTTCACATGACTTTTATGGAAATGTTTTACATGGAAAAGAATGATAGAGGCACTGCTTTTTTTGTAGTTTATAGTCCAGTAATACTGCTCATTCAAATTTATATTTCTATTAGTGCTTTAAGTTTTATGAAAATACTTTCCCCCAAAGTTACCTCTGATATAATTTGTATTAGTGTTGTTATTCTTGTTTTACAAATGAAGAAATTGATTCTGAGAGTTGAGGTGACTTTTGTATGGATACCCAACTAATAGATATAAGAACCAAGATTTAAACAGTCTCCATCTTTTGTAGGACTTCAAAACCCTCATCCCTTTACAATCTCTGCATTGTTTACATAAACACATGGAAAAAAATAACTATAGTCATTGAATTTAGCAAGGGATAGTTAAGTCCCTACTCTGTACAAGGTCCTCTATTAGGATACAAAGGCAAAATAACAAAGAGTCTATGATCTCAAGGAGATTACATTCTAGAAAAGAGAGGGGGAAATTAAGAGGATAATACAAAAAGAAATAATATAAGAAACATTGTGAACATTCCATAATAGTTCTATTGTACCTAGAAGATAACTAATCATTCTTTATGAATGAATATATCATATGAGAGTGATATGAAAAAGTTCAGAAAAAAATTGTCTACTGTGTTCTAAGCACTGTGCTACATAGTAAAAAAAAAAAAGCAAAAGTTAATCTTTTGTACTCAAAATCTAATAGGCTTAGCAAGATTTGAAAAAGGTTATTTATTATGCAAATTATAGCTCTGTACATCATATATTCAAGTAGATAGATAGAGTAATAAATAGAGTTATTTCATTTAAGTGTTCTTACTGTTCTTGGAGAGCAAAGAAATAAATAAACTATGATTATTAAAAATGACAGCTAAATTGGCCCATATAGCATTGGACATCTTCATGACATATTATGATGACCAAACTCGGGGAAAATTGTGATCTGACTTGGCTTACAATAGCTGAACATTCTCTCATTTTATTTTTTCCTTTCCCACTCCTCTCAGCTTTTTCCCTCTCAACTTTACATAAGCCTTTTAAGCAAGATCCATATTTGTACTTGGCAAATAAATTATGGTGATTGATTCTCCCAAGTCTCAGTCATTCAAGAAAACATTTTTCAAGTTGTTTAATAAGATATCCAAATTACACCTAAGTTCCCTTCCTCTTTCCCCCATTACTTTTTAATGCCCATCCCCACAAACACATCAAAAGAAATGTTTGATTAACACTCCTTCAATTAATTAATATCTTTCATATATGCAAAAGAGAGACTATTTGCAATCATAGTGCCTATTAAAGGATTTCTTATTAGATTGCAGACTCATTTTATTTTCCAGGCCTATAGAATAATTTGAATGAGGATTGACAGATAGTGGATCTCCTGTACTCTCATCTCTCTTCTTTGTCCTCTCTCTAGGATATGCATGTCATCAGCACAGATGAGAATCAAGTGTTTGCAGCAGTCCAGGAGTGGAACCAAAATGACACCTACAACCTCTACATCTCAGACACACGTGGTGTCTACTTCACCTTAGCTTTGGAGAATGTCCAAAGTAGCCGAGGGCCTGAGGGTAACATCATGATTGACCTCTATGAGGTATGTCACGTCTGGTGGGCTGATCTCTCTCTCTCTCTCTCTCTCTCTCTCTCTCTCTCTCTCTCACTAAATGGCATTTTATTTTTCTAAATAGAGATGAGGATAATTTTCAACATTCATTTCTATAAGGTTTTGTGTTCTAAATTTTTTCTCCCTCTCTCCTCCACCAATCTCCTTCCTAAAACAGCCTGTGATATAGGTTAAACATGTAGAATCCTTCTAAATAAATTTCCATATTTGTCATGTTGTAAAAACACATACACACACATAAAAAGGAGAAAGCAAATCCATAAGAAAGAAAAAAATGAAAAAGTGAAAAATATTATGCTTTAATCCATATTCAGACTTTTACATACCAAGTCTATTGGAATTGTCTTAGATCACCATATTGCTGAGAAGTGCTAAGTCTATCATAGTTGATCCTGAGATAATCTTGTAGTTCCTATGTACAATGTTTTCCTTGTTTTGCTCACTTCATTCCACACCAGTTTATATGAGTCTTTCCAGAATTTTCTGAAATCAGCCTGCTCCATGTTTAACATTCATTGGATTACTTGCCATCTAGGGAAGGATGTGAGGGGAGGGAGAAAAAAAAATGGAACACAAAGTTTTGCAAGGGTGAATGTTAAAAATCACCTATGCATATGTTTTGAAAATAAAAAGCTTTATTAAAAAAGAAACTAGCCTGTTCATCATTTCTTATACATTCACATGCCATAACATATTCACCCATTCCCCAATTGATGGGCACTCACTCATTTTCCAGTTTCTTGGTAGGATGATCGCTTAAGGCAAAACTTTATATGCCTTCTGGAAATACCATTTTTGCCTCAATACCAATTACTTGCACAGCCCCTTTACTTTAAAGTTGTAAAGGGCTGAAACTCTTAAAAGGTGTGCTTGAATCAGACAATCAAGCACTTAAAGCTAATTACCTATTGGACAATGACTGTTAGCATATGTTTGGGAAAATGGCCCTTCTCACTGTTTTGTGTTGGCTCCATGTTTTGGTGTATACAGCTAATCATAGGAGGAATTAGAGGGTTGTGTGAGATGAGACAGACTCACTTTGCAACAGGACCAAGAGACGGGAGGTTGATGGAGAGCTTGTGGCAGTTTTGTCCATCTCCTTTATTTTTCCCCCTAAAGACCAAGGACTTTTGCTTATCCTGACTCTGGCTGATCCTCAGCTCTCCAGGGAGCTAGCCTGGAATTTACATAAAGTAGTACTAGAATCTTGATTGATTAGAATCAAGTGCTTGGAACCATCCAAGAATGGTACCAAAATTATACCAACAACTTTTACATCTCAGGCACATGTAACATCTACTTTATTCTAGCTCTGGAGAATGTCCAGAGTAGCCAAGGATCTGATTTCCCCTTAATGGAGTCTGTTACATCTGCATATAGGAAGTATCAGCTTTTCATTTTTTCCCCCAATACCAGTTACTTCCATAGCCACTTTACATTAAAGTAGTTCCAGAATATTTATGTTGTTGTTCAGTCAGGTATGTCCAACTCTTCACGATCCTGTGGACTATATCACACCAATACTGTCCATGATGATGTTTTGTTTGTTTTTATTTTTGGCAAAGATACTAGAGTGATTTGCCATTTCCTTATCCAGTGGATTAAGGCAAATGACTTGTCCAGGGTTACATAGCTAGTGCGTGTCTGAGACTGAAACTGAATTCATTTGAATTCTTCTTGACTTTAGGCCCAATGCTCTATTCACTGAGGCACTAGCTGCCAAGAATATTTATATATATATAACATTATCTACTAATTAACAATATAAGGAATATGCAGAAGATTTTGAAAGTGTACAGAAGAGACAATAAAAATAAAATTAATTATACTGGAGATTCCCAATAAGGGGACCCTCAAAGGAAAGCATAGGAGTATTAGGATTACTTAGCATGAAAGAAAAAGAAAGTGAGGCAATTTAAAACGAGTCTCAAAATCACATGTAAAAAAAACTTTAAAGAACTAAGGCTATGTGAAATTTTTATTGGCTATGTTTCTGGAGAAGCAATGTAGAATGGAAGAAAGAATGTTAACATCAAAGTCAGGAAGACATGAACTCACACATACTGCCCACCTTATTGTGAGCAGCTTGTTTAATCTATTGGTGTCCTATGCAGCTCTCTAAGACCAGAAATTTTAGAGAAAGTGCTAGTCAGTTAGTAAAGGGATTTTTCTACACCCAGGAGTTCCCTATAAAAATGAAATCTAAAGTCTACTTCAATTTTTATGTTTTAGTTACTTGAAGACCTATTATTTGGAAGAAGTGCAGTGGTTCTCTATAGCAATAGAAGGCTAGGATTAATGGGTTGAAGTTGAAGGGAAGCAGACTAGGTTCATATTAAGAAAGAACTTTCTAAAAATTACAACTGTACAACAGAAGAATGGCCAGCTTTATCAGGTAGTTATCAGTGAGGTGGACTCTGTCATAAACCCAGGTATCAGAATTATATAAAGACTGCCCCAGCAGAATCAAGGGGTATGAAAGACAGTCTACTTAACTTGTAAACATATAGTTGTCAAGGACAGGACAAAAATCCATATTCACAATTATGGTTCTGTTTTCTGTTTTTGGTTTTGTTTCATTGAGGTTGATGAATTGAACACCAAGAACTTTCCTTTTCTCTCCTTTTTACTATGAAGGCAATACTCAGCTATGGCCTATGTAGCTTGAAGAGAGTAAAGAATCCACCAAATCTGACAAAACAGGAAGTTGTCTTGATGGGGACTTTTTATGGGTTTGGGATGGGAAGATATATCAGAGAGCATGCTATCATTGCTTACAGTCTAATTGGCCAAGCAAGATTTGAAAAGGTCACCTGTTATTCAAATTATGTCTATTATAGATGAAATAAGAAAATTTTAAGCAGTAGATGCATATGTTGCAAAGCTCCTGTCCATCAGCATCACTAATTCTTATACAGTTTATACCTTTAAATTTTTTCATAGTACTGGGACTTCCTATTTGCTCTCAAGTGCCTATTTGCTCCCTTGTTATATTTGTAGTCCTGATTATAGTCCTGGTTATAGCCATAAAATATTAAAGCCAAAATTATGTCTATGGAGAATATTATAGTCTTTACAGATTATTGTGATGCATATTATTTTAAAACATATATATATATATATATATATATGCTATCTAATACCTCTCTTGACCTTCACATGCATTTATAATTGCTTACTGGGCATTTCAAACCAAATATTCCATATGCATATCAAATTCTGTTCATCAAAAATACAACCCAGTATTTTTTTCCCAATCTACCCCTCATCTGAATTTCTTTTATTATTATTAAAGACACTGTCATCCTTCCCGTTATATAGATTTCCATTTTTTCCTGATTTGTTCTCCCTCACCCTTCACATATCCAAAAAGTTGCTAATGTAGTTACTACCTCTTCTATATTCCTCATGACCTTATCCTCATGACTAATACTCTCATTCAGGCCTCCATTACTTTCCTCTTGGACTAATTCAATAGTCTCTTAATTGGCTTGTCTCAAGTCTTTCTCCTTTCCAGTCTATCTTCTATATAACTACCAAAGTGATTTTTCTAAAGCCAGAAACGTAATCATATCACAGCCCTGCTCAATAACCTCCTGTGGTGCTCTATTTTTTAGGATAAATTTAAGTTCCTCTGTTTGGCCTTTCAAGCCATTTACAACCTGGCCCTACTACTTTTCCAGCTCGAATATATTTTACTTCCTTTCCCTCACTCTGTGATCTGGCCAAATAGGTCTTTTCCTCTCTAATGATATATCTTTCATCTTATACAGGCTTTCTCCTAGACTTGAATATACTCCCTCCTCACCTCTGCCACTTAGAATCACTTGTTTCCTTTAAAACTCAATTCATGTACTTTGCTCTGTTGTGACCACATTTGTTTTTTTTTGGGGGGGAAGGGCAAAGATATTGTCTATATTTCCTTCTCTAGCTTAGGCTAAAAGGGTTAAGTGATTTGCCTAGAGTCACCCAGCTAGTCTGAGGCCAGGTTTGTTCTCAGGAAGATGAGTTTTCCTAATTTCAGACTCATTACTCTATCCATTGCATCATCTAGCTGCCACCCTTTCTATATGAGATCTTTTCAGATGTCCCACATAAACTGTTAATGCTTTCCTTTTTAAAAATCATTTATTTTGTATCTATGTCATAACCACAATCTAAATATATGCATATATGGAGATAAATTTATTTATGTACATCCTGCCTCCTCTAATTGAATATAAGCTTCTTAAGGGTAGGGACTATTTAATTTTTATCTTTATGTAACTTTTATCTTGTACAGTACTTGATAAATGCTCTTTGGTTTATTTATTCCTGCACTGAGTGGAAGTTGGATTATATTGCTCCAAATTTTCCTTCCAAACTCTGTTTCTACTATTCTAAATATTTTCAAGGATATGTGAAAGATGATAAAGTTGATGAATATTATCTAGTTCCTTAGATAATAATAAAAAGAGAAATTCTCTTAAATTGAAGCAAAAGAGACTAAAGTTAGGAAAAAGAACTTCCTGATTGAATAACTTCCCTGAGTAGTTGTAGTTCTTTCTGCTGGATAGGAATTTAGGTGACTTAGTAAATAACTTTGCCTCCAATTTCTTCACTTTGTAAAACAGAGAACATCTAAATGAGAGGACATCAGAGTCTGTTAGAATCCACTCTAACTTCAATTGCTTTTGGTACTTCAGAATCAAAAGCTGTCTGCATCACAGAAAGTTCACCAAAGAATTTATTCCTATTATTTCTATTAATCTCAGACATAGCTGTTTGGAAAGAAAGTTATTCATTATTGTGTAAATTTTAGGCAGTTTTTAGACGGTCCACCTAGTAGTCTTCAGTATTCTAAAATGAAGAATTTAAAACTTCACTCATAATTTGGTGAAACTCAATTTTCCATGTATTTCCTACCTCACTTCCCTAAATCTAATTCATTTCATAAAAGTGACACGTTGGTCAGAGAACAGCATATGTCATTAGGAAGGTAAAAGACATGAGATTTGTTTTTTATTTGCTTGGGAATGTCTAGGGTTCTCATTGGGAACTTAGCATTAAGCATCAATATAAAGGATCAGGCCCCATAACATCATAAATTTTACCTGTTGTGGTAGTTGGAGCTATTGTTGCAAATCTGCAAAATGCTGTACATTTTCCAATCTTCCTCACTTTTATTCGAAATTCATGAGAATTTTCTTTGAGAACTTGCAAAAGTACAGCTTTAAGAATACTCTATGAAGGAACTTTTGTTGGGAGAAGGAGAAAGGAGCAGGGGATTTTTCTCTTCTTCCTGTCTCACTTTCTAATTGACTAGGCATCTAGAAACAACTTGCCCCAAAGGAAATACCCCATTCAAAAGTTCAGGTATTCTTTAATTCAGTGTGCAATGAAGGAACAGTCACACTTCATGTAGCCACTGAAAAAGAATGATACTCAGAGTTATCTAAGGGAGGAAGTAGTTTTGAGGAATGAGACACCTTGAGTTTCCTGGCTGACAGTTGATGGAGAACATAGTACCTAAGCCTCATGAAGGCTTCTCTACTGACTAAGAGTAGTGGTTATCTCTCTGGGGATTCACTGCTATTGTGTTAAGTATGCATAGGAAAAGAATCTAATATAAGATGCTACATGGTTATTTCAGTAAAATGCATACTTCAATAAGCAACATGGAAGATTTTTTTTATTAAAACTCTTTATTGTTCAAAACATATGCATGGATAATTCTTTGATATTAACCCTTGTAAAACCTTGTGTTCCAATTTCTTTCCCCCCTTTTCCCATCTCCTCCCCTAGAATAGTAGAAAATATGTTAAATCCAATATATGCATACATATTTATACAGTTATCTTGCTGCACAAGAAAAATCAAATCAAACCAGGAAAAAATAAGAAAGAAAATAAAATGCAAGCAAACAACAAAAAGAGTGAAAATGCTGAAACATGGAAGATTTTGGTGAATTATATTAGAATCTCATAATGCATAAAATAAATTTTCATAATGTCCACCATCAACTTATACATTATTTTAAGATATAATAGTATATAATTCAAAACTTTTCATTTTTTCCCCTTCTCATTCCAGATAATCTAGTATCTAAAAGAACATGTCAAGTATTTTAGAATGTAAAGGGTACAGATTGAAATTCATGTTTTCAATCTCTTATCTTAATGACATTTTTAAACTTTTAATAATACCTAACAATCCACTAATATAATTTGACTATGAATGGGGATCTCCTCATTCTGAATTTCTGTTTTGAATATACATACACACATATAAATGCATGAATACATATATACATTGCATATATATTTGCACTGTTCTTCATATTGATAATTCCATTGTTTTTTCCACCATTTGTCAAGGATTGAGATGACAATATCTAGCCTCTAAAGTTTCTGGGATACAAAAATTAGTACTCAGCTCCCCTTTCCCTATGAATAGTAGCAACATCTTGTGTCCCCTTGACTATTTCCCATTGATTTTTAGGCTACTTTTTCTCCTCCCTCTTTACCTCTCTTTCCCCTAATTCTAATTTCTCAGGCCAACATGGAAACATTTTTCTATTTTTTTTCTTTTTTTCTGACCGACCCAGAGGCCATTTTAATTGGCCCTAAGATAAGGTGAAGTTTGACAAATTTAGACAAGATTGACTCTGACTTGTCTTGTTGTTAGAAAGCTATTCAAGATGCTTACTATAAAATTCAAATGTTTGTAGTGAGTACAGAATGAGGAGGGGTAAGGATCAAGGTAGCCCTTAAACATCGTTCAAACTTTTCCTGTTCCCCTCAGGATACCCACATAGGTCTACCTGGTTATTGTCTGCCTATAGATAGAATGCTGCCTCCTATTATCAGTAGTCTGAACAATGGTTTGACTGCATTATGTAAAAATGTCCCATATCCTGGGATGTAGGGGTTGGGGGTGGAAAAAGAAGGCTTTGTTTTATTTTACTGACAGTTCATAGGGACTTGGATTGAAATTGATGTGATCAGACTAGTGGTGCCGTATCTGCTGATTACCTAGATGGAAAGAATATTGGCTGACACTGAAGCTGGCACAAATGTTCCCTTAAATCTGATTGTTCTGGCTAGAAGGGAGCTGAAAGCCATCCAGAGAGAATCTCCCAGCTGAATTGCAATGAATGATGAGTGCTTAGTGATAAATGGAAAGTAAGGCAATCCATACATGAATTAATAAGGGGCAGAGAGAATGAAGCATCAGTGGTGTGGGTTAAGGGGTAAGAGAATATAGGATATACCAATCAGATCTGGGAGAAATAAATAAAAGAAGCAATCTGGGTTTCTAGCAGGTTGCAGGAATATTGATTTGGTTAGATTTTACAGAACCATTTCTATAGAAGGGAATTTCCGTGTGTGTGTGTGTGTGTGTGTGTGTGTGTGTGTGTGTGGGAGAGAGAGAGAGAGAGAGAGAGAGAGAGAGAGAGAGAGAGAGAGAGAGAGAGAGAGAGAGAGAGAGAGGAGAGAGAAGGGGGTGGAGGGAGGAGGAAAGGAGGGAGGAAGGGAGAAAGAGAGGGAGGTAAGGGAAGGCAAGAAAGAGGGAGGGAGAGAGAAAAAATAGCATGGTGGAATAACTAGACAGAAAGACTCAAACTCTCAAAGATCAAGGTTTATGTACTGATTTTGACACATAATAGTTATATGACCCTGAATAAGTAATTTAATTAGCAAAAGCTAATCTACAATGGTACAGGGAATTTCTTCATTGGGAAGTTCCTATTACCAATGATATTACAAGTCCAATTCAATCTTTAAGGACCATATAGACTTGTTGCTGTTCTTTGTGATTTGTGAAGAGATTAGCATGTTACTCATTAAAACTATATATTTTTTTCCTTCTCAAGCAAAGTCCTCAGATTCTTCCAATATCATTTTCAGTGAATTTTATATGAATTCCAGCCAATAGTAAACACCATTTCCTGAATATTAATCACAGGGATTCTAAATAGAATATTTAGGAGAAAACATTCAGACACCACTTTCAAAGGCAAGATTAGAGTGAGACAACACTAGGAAATAGTACCTTTGTTAAAGTCATTTTTCATTATTTCTTTGCCTGTAGTTTATTTTTCATGCTACCATGAAATTTTTTATACACAGGCAGTCCAAGATTATGAAAGGACAAAATCTTGAACTGACTGACAGGATAGGGATCATATTTATTTAGACTACAGATAGTAGATACTAAATAACTGAGAATACTTTATTAAACTAAATTGATTCTGCTTTATTAGTGATGAATTAAGGAGAATGAGGCGAAGCCTTAGAGTTTACTTGAGAGGGAAGAAAAGTATCTGAAATTATATTATATAGGATGAAGGAAATAATCTTGGGAATGATTCATTGCTGCTTCTATGTGAAGCACTTATGTCTATCATAGGGGGAAATTCAAAAATTAAATCAGACATTACTACTATCCTTATGGAGATTGTGATATTGTAGATAAGTATATAAATCAGAATATACTAGGTGCATAAGAAGAGTATTAACTTCCAGGAAAGCCACTGGAGAGATTCTTCAGTGTGTGTGCGTATGTGTGTATATATACCTTTCTAAACTTTTCTAAACTGATACACTGAATAGGCTGAAGATATATGATTTTATCCACTGAACTAAGAGATCTCTGGGAATAGAAGCCCTTTGACTTCTGTTTCCTGCAGCAGAAATACCAAGTGATTAGTTTCTGCTAACCATGAAAGGGATGGATATCAGAAGGGCCTGTCCAGTGGAGCCAATGCAGACAGGACTGTGATGTGTGTGCCCGTGACGCATGTCATCCGGTATGTTTGCATTGGTGTAGATGACGGATGGTGATTTGACAGACTGGAGAATATCCACCTTCCTTTGGGAAAAGAAGATTAATTAATGATGATGAAGAACACTATGACTTAATAGACAGTGACAGTTGGCCCAGCAAGGATGAAAATTATTGTGAACATGCTGAAACCACTTGCTTGATGTACACAGGACATAAAAATCCTATTCAAGGCAAGATGAGGGAAAGAATAAACATATGTAACAAGCAAATGATACATATTCATATATGTGCATGACAGTATGAAACATATTGTTTCTGTTGTCAAAAGAACTACAAACTTTGTATTTTGCAAAATGAAACCATGCAGAAGTGATACTATAACTCCAATTAATTTAATTCAATTAAACAGCAATTTGTTAAGTACCCTTCATGAAATCTCCTTGCTAAGAACTAGAAAATACAAAGAGAACATACCAGAGAAGCTATCCTCTGTGTTCTTGTGGTCTTGTGGGAGGAAGCATAGCACATACATGACAACATAAATTAAAAAAAAATAGTACATGAGGAAGTATTTACAAAATTTGCAAACAGAAGAGCTACTTTTTAGGAAGTCTTTTTTGAACTCCCCATCTGTTAGTATTCTTCCTCCTCAAGTTATAATTATTAATTATCTGTGTAGGTTTTACACACATAATTAGCATGCAGACTATAAACTTCTAAAGGAAGGGAAATTTTAAAAAAAAATTGTCTTTTTCGTTGCATCCCCAATGCCCCAGACAGCATCTTATATATAAATATAAATGCTGTGTAAACATTTATTGAATTTATTGGAGTAAACTAGGAAAGAACCAAAGAGGTAGAAATTGTTTGTGTTGATTGTTTTAAAGAAAGGCTCTGAGTCACAGTCCAAGATACAACATAGAAGAGGTGGAAGACACCTTTATCATAAGATACCTAGATCTGATCTCATTATTTAAGACTTACATCTTGTTTGGCTCTCAATATCATTTTAGGATAGTAGCAGAAGGGATTTAGGTAAAACTATAAACTCAGGAATTCTCTGAAAATAAGAGCAGCACTGGGGATCCATCCTCTTAAGTTTAGCTATTTATAGTCTCTGATACCAAGCCTGTCCCTATCTAGTCCCCTACTTCTTCAATGAAAATAGTCCATTTCCAAATCCCCAATTAAATTACA
The DNA here is from genome assembly GCF_016432865.1 of Antechinus flavipes. Taxonomy (NCBI): domain Eukaryota; kingdom Metazoa; phylum Chordata; class Mammalia; order Dasyuromorphia; family Dasyuridae; genus Antechinus; species Antechinus flavipes. Next base: position 586,072,146 of record NC_067399.1, on the reverse strand, counting down.
CCAGTTGAAGTATTGCCTAATTTGGTATAAATCATGGGATACCCACTTTCTGCCATTTCTGGAGTAACTTCAAATGCTGACTCTTGGGTTTAGTTCCAAACAGAATTCATTGAGAAAAAAAGTAGTTTCTTTCATTTAGCAGAGGCAGAAGTTGGCTATGGAAGTCCAACAATTCAGTTAAATCAGAAGTCAGATTATATAAGACTGGAAAGCATTTCTCCATGAGAAGCTGACCCCATCTTCAGGGAGGTTAATAGTCTTAGCACCTACCTTCTAGGGTAGCATGGTAAAAGAAATACTGTGCTCCTTATCTCTCTTCCTTTTTAACCCCAAACACATTAATAATGCTATTGGGAAAAGGAATATTTCCCAATTAAACATAAACAAACATTTCAGGGCAGTTAAGTGATTCAGTGAATTGAACATGGGACCTGGATTTAGGAAAAATCATCTTCCTGCATTCAAATCCAGCCTCACACTAATTAATTGTGTGACTCTTGGCAAGTCACTTCACCTATTTACCTCAGTTTCCTCATTTGTAAAATGAGTTAGAGAAAGAAAATGGCAACCCACACCAGTATTTTTCCCACAAAAACTCCAAATGAGAATTTAGACATGAAAACAAATGAACAACAAGATTATTAAATTCAGCAAATAATGAGAATTCACCATTTGCTTGGCATTGTGTGAGTATAGAAGAATTAGTAACATGTGACCTCTTTCCTTAAGGAAATTACGATGTAATTACTAAGAAGTATAAATGTAAAAAATTTAAACAACAATGAGAAATAAACTACATCAGAACAAAAAATTCAAGACATTCCAAAAGACAGAACTAGATAAAAATATCAATGAGTAGCATAAAAAATAAAGAGGCAAAAAAAAGCAATATTTGCAGCATGAAGAGAATCCAGAATTTAAAAATGAATATAAAAATGATTTAAGCACCTAGTAATTTTAAAGCATTGTTAGTGCTGTATATTCAAAGAGAAAAGTAAGGAAATCCCTGCCCACAAGGAGCTCATGTTATGAATGGGAGACAATGTAAACGTTGTAAAGGTTGTTCAAGGCCATTTAATAAGACCCATTCCTGAAAAAGAATCTTTTCTTTTCAATTAAAGCCTTTTATTTTCAAAACATATGCATGGATAATTTTTCAACATTAACCCTTGTAAAACCTTGTGTTCCAAATTTCCTCCCCTTCCTTCCACCCCCTCCCCTAGATGAAAAGTAATCCAATATATATTAAACATGTTAAAATAGATGTTAAATCCAATACAGGTATACACATTTATACATTTTTTGTGCTGCATAAGAAAAATTAAATCAAAAAGAAAAAAAATTAGAAAAAAAATAAAATACAAGCAAACAACAATAAAAAAGAGTGAGAATGTTATATTGTGATCCACAACACTCAGTTCCTATAGTCCTCTCTCTGGGTGCAGATGGCTCTCTTCATCACAAGATCATTGGAACTGGCCTGAATCATCTCATTGTTGAAGAGAGCCACATTCATCAAAATTGATCATCGTATAATCTTGTTGCTGCTGTGTACAATGTTCTCTTGGTTCTATTGACTTCACTTAGCATCAGTTCATGTAAGTGTCTCCAGGCCGCTCTGAAATCATCCTGCTGATTGTTTCTTATAGAACAATAATATTCTATAACATTCATATACTATAATTTATTCAGCCATTCTCCATCTGATGGGCATCCATTCAGGTTCCAGTTTCTTGCAACTATAAAAAGGGCTGCCACAAACATTTTTGCACATGTGGATCCCTTTTCCTCCTGTGAGATCTCTTTGGGATATAAGCCCAGTAGAAACACTGCTGAGTCAAAGGGTATACATATTTTGATAGCCTTTGGGAATAGTTCCAAACTGCTTTCTAGAATGGTTGGATCACTTCACAACTCCACCAACAATGCATTAGTGTCCCAGTTTTCCCACATCCCCTCCAACATTCGATACTATTTTTTCCTGTCATCTTAGCCAATCTGAGAGCTGTGTAGTGGTATATCAGAGTTGTCTTAATTTGCATTTCTCTGAACAATAGTGATTTAGAGCACTTTTTCACATGACTGGAAATGGTTTCAATTTCTTCATCTGAAAATTGTTCATATCCTTTGACCATTTATCAATTGGAGAATGGCTTGAATTCTTATAAATTTGAGTCAATTCTCTACATATGTTAGAAATGACACCTTTATTAGAACCCTTGAATATAAATTTTTTCCCCAGGTTATTGCTTCCTTTCTAATCTTTTCTGCATTGGTTTTGTTTGTACAAAAACCTTTTTAACTTAATATAATCAAAATTATCTATTTTGTGTTTAATAAGGTACTCTAGTTCTTCTTTGAGCACAAATTCCTTCCTTCTCCACAGGTCTGAGAGGTAAATTATCCTTTGTTGTTCTAATTTGCTTATAATATCACTCTTTAGGTGTGGATCAATGCCTACTTTCTGCCATACTAATTTCCAATTTTCCCAATAGTTTTTGGCAAATAATGAATTCTTATCCCAAAAGCTGGGCCCTTTGGTTTGTCAAACACTAGATTACTATAGACATTAACTATTTTGTCCTGTGAACCTAAACTATTCCACTCTATTTCTTAGCCAGTACCAGATGGTTTTGATGACTGCTGCTTTATAATATACTTTTAGGCCTGGTATAGCTGAGCTACCTTCATTTACATCTTTTTTTCATTATTTCCCTTGAAATTCTTGGCCTTTTGTTCTTCCAGATGAACTTTGTTATTTTTTCTAGCTCTGTAAAATAATTTCTTGAGAGTTCAATTGGTATGGCATTGAATAAGTAGATTTATTTAGGTAGTATTGTAATTTTTATTATATTCACTCAGCCTACTCATGAGTACTTGATATTTTCCCAATTGATTAGATCTGACTTTATTTGTGTGGAAAGTGTTTGGTAATTGTATTCATATAGTTCCTGACTTTGCTTTGGTGGGTAGACTCTCACATATTTTATATTAGCTACAGTTATTTTAAATGGAATGTCTCTTTGTATCTCTTGCTGCTGGACTTCTTTGATAATGTATTAAAATGCTGATGATTGATGTGGTATATCCTGCAACTTTGTTAAAGTTAATCGTTTCTAGTAGTTTTTTAGTTAATTCTCTAGGATCTCTAAGTATATCATCATATCATCTGCAAAGAGCAATAATTTGGTTTCCTTATTACTTACTCAAATTTCTTTAATCTCTTTTTCTTATCTAATGCCAAAGCTTACATTTCTAAAACAATAATGAATAGCAATAGTGATAATGGACAATTTTATTTTATCCCTGATCTTATTGGGAATAGTTCTAATTTGACCCCACTACATATGATGCTGCTGGTGATTTTAAATAGATGCTACTGATCATTTTAAGGAAAATTCCATTTATTCCTATACTCTCTAGTATTTTTAATAGGAATGGGTGTTGGATTTTATCAAATGCTTTTTCTGAGATAATCATATGATTTTTGTTACTTTGGTTATTAATAAAGTCAATTATGCTAATTTTTTCCTAATATTGAACCAACCTGCATTCCTGGTATAAATGCTACTTGATCATGGTGTATTATACTGGAGATGACTTGGTGCAATCTCTTTGCTAATATTTTATTTAAGATTTTTGCTTCAATATTTATTAGGGACATTGGTCTATAATTTTCTTTCTCTGTTTTTATCCTACCTGGTTTAGATATCAGTACTATGTCTGTGTCATAAAAGGAATTTGGTAGGATTCCTTCTTTCCCTATTTTTTCAAATAGTTTGTATAGTATTGGAATTAATTTAAAACAAAATATTTGCTAGAGTTCATATGTAAATCTGTCTTGCCCTGGAGATTTTTTCTTAGTGAGTTGATTAATAGCTTGTTCAATTTCTTTTCCTAGGGACTATTTAAGTAATTTATTTCCTCTTCTGTTAATCTGGGAAATCTATATTTTTATAAATATTCCTTCATTTTACTTAGATTATCAGATTTATTGATATATAGTTGGGCAAAACAATTCCTAATTATTGCCCTAATTTCCTCTTCATTGGTGGAAAGTTCCTCCTTTTCATTTTTGATACTAACAATTTGATTTTCTTGTTTCTCCTTTTTCTAATCAAATTAAAGGTTTATCTATTTTGTTGGAGTTTTTTCACAAAATCAACTCTTAGTTTTGTTTATTAATGCACTAGTTTTTACTTCAGTTTTACTAATTTCCCCTTTTATTTTCAGAATTTCAAATTTGGTATTTAATTGGGGGGTTTTAATTTGAATTTTCTAGCTTTTTTTTTCTTGCAACCCCAATTCATTGATCTTCTCTTTCTCTATTTTATGTAAGTAAGCATCTAGAGACATAAAATTTCCATAATTACCACTTTGGCTGAATCCCACAAATTTTGGTATGTTGTCTCATTTTGTCATTCTCTTGGATGATTATTGGGTTGTGTCTATGATTTGTTATTTCACCTACTCATTCTTTAGCAATAGATTATTTAGTTTCGAATTAATTTTGGTCTGTTTTCCCCTGACCTGAAAAAGAATCTTTTCTACAGGATTCCCAGGCATTAACTGGAATTTGAAGATTTCCAATGAGGGGGATTATAGATTAGTTGTCTCTCAAAGCAGCACATTTCATTTATTGGCAACTCAGTTTTTAAAACGTTCTCTTTAATGTGAGCCCCTAATTTTAAAATGCTGCCTGTCATTCCTGGTTCTGTCCCAGGAAACCAGATAGAATAAACCTTATGACTTTTCTGCTTTTCTGAGCACAACATTTTTGATGACAGCTATTATGCCTGTCCTAAAACTTCTCTTCTCCAAACTAAGTATAGAATTCAGGCTTTGCCTTAAAGTGCTTATGGTGAGAAGGCATGACAGAACCTATTGAGAAAGAAAAGTTGTATTTTGATTAAAAATACAACAACAGAAAGTCATCTTGTTCAAAGAATAGGAAAGGAAAAGGGGGATAAGGAAGAGAAAGAAGGAGAAAGAGCAGGCAAAGAAGAAAAAGGAGGAGAAGAAGGAATAAAAAGAAAGAAGAAAAGAAAGTAGGAAAATAAAGAAGGAAAGAAAGAAGAAAAGGAAGAAGGAAGAAAGGAAGAAAGCAAACAAGCATTTATATAGTTACATTTCACAAAGCATTTTACACATATTATTTCCCTTGTGATAAAACTGGTACATTAATTAATGCATTGATAAAGTTGTGAAATGATCCAACCTTTTTGGAGAGTAATTTGGATCTATCCCCGAAGGGTGATAAAGCTGTGCATACCCTTTGATCCAGCAGTGTAACTACTGCCTTTATCTCAAAGAAATCATAAAAGAGAGAAAATGTTCAAAAATGTATGTAGCAGCCTTTTTATAGTAGCAATGAACTGGAAATTGAGTGGATGCCCATGAGTTGGGAAATGGCTGAATACTATGATATACAAATGTAATGGAATATATATATATATATATTCCAAAATATATGTTCTAAAAGAAATATGAGCATGCTGATTTCAGAAAAAGCCTAGAAATACTTACATGAACTGATGCTGAGTGAAGTGAGCAGAACCAAGAGAACATTGTACATAGCAACAAGATTATAAGATGATCAACTATGATGGAAATGGCTCTTCTCAACAAAGCAGTAATTCAAAACAATTTGATAGATTTTAGATGGAAAATGCTAATCTCATCCAGAGAGAAAATTAATGGAAAATGAATGTTTGTTTGTTTTTGCCTTGTGCTTTTCCCCCCTTTTAGTTTGTTTTTTTTTTCATAACATGACAAATATGGAAATGTGTTTAAAAGTATTGCCATATTTAACCTACTTCAATGCTTGCTGTCTTTGGGGAGGGGGAAGGGAGGAAGGGAGAAAAATCTGGTAAAAGTCTGGCAAAATTAAAGTTGAAAACTATCTTTACATGTATTTGGAAAAATAAAATAATATTGTCAAAAAAAAACAGTAAAAATATCCTTTCCCTTAAAACAACTCTGAAAATTAAATTCTGTTATTATCATCACTATATACATGAGGAACCTGAGATATAAAGGAAGTAAGTGACTTCCTTAGGTTCACACAGCTAGTAAGTGACTGAGATAAATTTTGCACTCAGGTCTTCCTGTCTTCATGTTTAGTGTTCTATCTGTGCTATCAACTGTCTCCAGAATTTAAAATAGGCTTCAAAGTGTAGTAGTCTACATAAGAAGGTCATTCTAGGAAAAAGGAGAAGCATGAAGAAAGGCACAGAGGTTATAATAAGTTAGATTTTAATATCAAATATAGATTGACTATTTTGACAGAACCAAACTACAGACTATATTGAGAAAGATTATCTTCCCCTTCTATCCCCGCCAAAAAAGCAAATCAACAAACAAAAACAAAACTAAGGAACTTGGAACTTAAAAACAGTGATGAACAGTACAAGTTTTCCAAAAAAAAGATTATTAGAGCAGGTGAAAGAAAAGAAGTGTATGTTGCAGGATTGCAAATCATATTCCCTTTCTATGTTTCCGTTTCCCAATCATAAATGTAAGTAGTAAACAGAGACTTGATGAATCTAATTTCCCTTCCAGCTCAGTTATTTTACTCTTCTTTTAAACAAAATTTCTATCTTATAGGAGTAGGTGTAAAAGAACTAACATTGTTTTGATAATTCTAAAGAAAATGAACAGCTCCTCTCTTGCTCTGACCTATACAGTCTATTCTATATCCCCTCAGCTTGGGGGAGGGGGCTTTAGTTTTTTTTTTTTTTCCTTGATATTATGAGATAAACTTGAAGGCTAAATAGCTAGAACTGAATTACAAAGAGAGACTTTCTTCTCCAGCAGCATTTGAAATCCAATAAAGTGTAAATGACTGCATCTTCTAAACCACATGGCCCTGATGGGGGCCAGTGAGCCATGTGCATGGGTTAGAGTGTTTTTTTTTTCTGTTTAATATAATAATTCTCTAAATCAACATGTCTGCTTCTGCCTAGGGACCATAAAATAGAATTAATAGCGACCAAGCATTCAAAAATAAGATGGTAATCCTTCTATTAGAGAAGAATTATTGGTCAGAAAACTTTGTGTTCATTTTTGCCAGTTACGGAGAACTTTGAGAACATATTAAAGAGGGCCATAGAAGGTTCAGTTGCAGAAACTATCAGTGTTTAAGATAGAGAAGAGAAAACTTTGGAGATGTGTGTGTGTGTGTGTGTGTGTGTGTGTGTGTTTATAGATGATGATAATTATCTTCAAATACATGAAAGACTGTCATGCAGAAAAGAGATTAGATTTATTTTGTTTGGCCCCAGAGCTGAGAAGCAACAGATAGAAGTTATAAAAGCCTAATGACCACTTGTCAAGTATTGTTAGAGAGGAGATTGATTTTTAAGTAGAGGTTGAAGTAAATAAATAGCCCTTGAGCTCCCTTCCTTTAAAATCTATGAAATCATTTATTTGAATTCTAAATAAGGAAGCATAAGGCAGTTAGGTGGCACAGCATGCTGGCCCTGGTATCAGGAGAATCTGAGTTCAAATTCCATCTCAGAGACTACTAACTGTGTGACTCGGGTCATGTCATTTAACTCACTTTGCCTCAGTTTCCTTATCTATAAAATGAACTGAGGAAGGAAATGGCAAACCACTTTACTATCTTTACCAAGAAAACTTCATGGACATTATTGTCAAAGGGGTCACAAAGAGCTGAACACTTCTGAAGACTGAACAGTAAGAAAATAAGGAAACATAATCTGAATTACTAAAAATTATGATTTATGGAATAATTTTGAATAAAGTTGTAGAATAATAACTTTTAAGCAAATACAGTAATTATATTATATATATATATATACATATATATATATACATACATATGTTAACTTTGTCCATTTCTTGTAATAAATATCTATTAAGTAGAAATTGTGTGCTCTTAGTGCATAGCTGATAGTTCTGAAAGCCCCAGGAGGTAGAGTGGGAAGGCAGATACAAAAGATAATGGGGTGCTAGGTTGGTCACCTTAGAAGAGGGGTGCTATGGTAACAGGATCAAAGTATTCATGATTCATTGCCTGCTAAGATGTGCCCCTTCCCTGATTTAATTATAACAACAACAATAATGATAACAATTAGCATTTCTATAGAGCTTTAAGTTCTGCAAAATTTTACTATGTAACTCATTTTGGTACCTTGGAAATATCCAGGTAATTCTACCTTAGTAATAGTTCTGTCTCTGGAAGACTGACTTCTCAGAATTCACTTCTACTGTAGTCCATTATCTCTCCCACTCCCTCAAGCCCATAACTGTGACACACAGATAAACTGATCCACCAGGGAAATTCATTCTCCCAAAGGACACAAAAAAATAGAATCCATTTAAAGAACAACAAAAAAAAACTCATATGAGAAAAAAGGCTTGGCTATCAGAGAAAATAGGCTTAGTATCTCTGGAAACAAAAACTACATGAATTAAAAATAAGTGCTACTAGTATAGCTACTCTAACAAGCACCCAGTGACATAGGAGGACGTAAACAAAATGATGTTTGTTCTTCTTCTTTGGTGGGTTTTTATGCTCAAGTTTTGAGCCTATTATATCTCTGGGACATCTTCTGTACCTCAGATGTTTTACTCAAGTTCTGAAGGTTTTTAAAAATAGCACCAATATACTATTTATAACATTATTGAATCTGTACCTGTCCATTTGTTTCATCCCTGAGCTGAGGCAGCTGTTTTTTTTTTTTTGGGGGGGGGGGAATGGGAAAGGATGGTGTATGATTCCTTTGGAAATGATGTGTCAAGTGAATGCACTATGGTTCTATTATTTATTGTCAAACAAAATATCTATCCTCATCTACCACTTTTCTATATGGATTGTCCTTTCCTATTAGAATATAAACTCTTTGAGGGCAGGGGCTATATTGCTTTGGTATTTATATTGCCAGTTGTAGCACAATACCTGGCATATAATAAAAGCTTAATAAATGTTGATTCATTCTTTGAAACACAGATGTTTATTATTATCATTATTATTTTTGCTGGGGCAATTGGGATTAAGTGACTTGCCCAAGGTCACACAGCTAGGAAGTGTTAAGTGTCTGAGGTCAGATTTGAACTCAGGTGCTCCTGATTTTAGGGGTGGTGATCTATCCACTGCATTACCTAGATGCCCCCCAGAAGTTTATTATTTTATAAGGCATGAGGGTAAAATAAAGATTTGGAGGGGGGAGAACAGAAAAGACAGATGGTTGTGGTGTAAGAGCAAATTACTTTTTAACTTTTTTTCAAATGATATTATGAAATATATACTATCATTATAGAGCTGTACTTAAATAAAATAGTAATATTGATGGAATTGTGAGTTTTATCTCATTTCTCTTTGCCATATGTATGAATAATCTAATTGCTAAAACCGTGAGCAATATATAAATCATGTTCACCTGGTCTTGAAGTCATAGTATATAGTCAAAGAAAACTTGGAAGATTCCACAAGGTTTCCTGGGCAAATCCAAGCTGATTTACCTGTTGGTATGAATGTCATGCTTCCTGCTGAGTGGAATCCACTGCTTAGTCACCCTCAAATTTTGTGAACTGCTCATGGTTCACCTAGTCATAGTCTCTGGGCTACATCTGAGAGCCTGTTGTTTTATTCTGGGGGGAAAATCCCTTTTCAAATGGATGTATTTTTCAGCCATGTCAATTTCTCCCAGGTAGCAGGGATAAAGGGAATGTTCTTGGCTAACAAGAAGATTGACAACCAAGTGAAGACTTTCATCACATACAACAAAGGTAGAGACTGGCGGTTGCTGCAGGCTCCTGACACTGATCTAAGAGGGGACCCTGTACATTGCCTGCTGGTAAGTTGCTACATTTAAACAAACTTTCCCCTAGGTAACTGTGAATGCACTGGGTATCAGAGAGGCAATAGGCCAGCCTACTTCATCTTTTGAAGAAGAGCTAACTTACTCAGAACAGGAGGTAGGAGGGAAGAGGATCCCAATAGGTATTTATATCCCCAGTTTCTAGCATAATGCCTGGGACATGGCAAACACTTAATGAATATGAATTCAATTGTGGCAGAACCTTTTTGAGTGATATAAATGGCTAAACAATGACCTTATGTAGTCTCTTGAATTGTCCCATTCAGGATTCTCTCTTTGAGTCATTGAAGGGGAATTTAGGGAAAAATTTAGTACTTGTCCAACATGAGAGGGACATTCTTCTAACATCCCTACCTTTCTATTACTGTTCTATTATGAAATGATCATCCTACGACTTCATCTAAACATTCTCGAACTTGCATTCTGGTCTGCTCTGCACTGCCTCTGGGGCTAGCAGGCACCATTTATTTATGTTTTATCCTACATGGTACAAATTAAGGGAATAACATGAAAAGAAGCCTAGATTTTCCTTCAAGAAGTTCTGAGCTCAGTTTCTGCCTCTGATAATTACTTAGCTATATTACTATGAACTTTAAAGATGTGTTTGAGTGTGCAGGGATGGAGGAAAATTCTGCACTGAGAATATCCAAGTCCTGAATGTATAAAGGTGAACTCCACTTAAATTGTTTAAAAAAATCAATCAAGCAATAAAAATTAAGTGATCAATTACTGTGCTGGGAGAGGGTGAGGAAGAGAGACACACACACATGGAGAGAGACAGACAGAAGAGACAGAGATAGAGACAAAGGTAGAGAAAGACAGTGAGAAGCAGAAAGAGAGAAACAGTGAGAAGAAAGGAAAGAAAGGGAGGAAGAAAAGAGAGAGGGTGAAAAAGAGAGAGAGGGAGAGAGGGGGACATACACATAAAGCAACAACTTTAAGATATGATTAGAAACTCCTACGGAGCTTCTAATCTGGTTGAAGAAATGAGACTTCAATGTATGAACCAAGCAGAAAACAGCATAAGCCAATGTACTATTCAGGACTAAATTATTTGGGACAAACTAAAATTATTTAATAATTCCTGAAAAGAGAGATCCTTCAGTTTCCAAAAAGTAGATCCAAGTCTTAATATTCTAAGATTTGATGAATAAGGTCACATTTATCCTATGTATATGATTACTCAAACCAATGATTCTTAACATAGACTACATGATCATATTTTAAAAATATTTTAAACACCTTAAAATATTTTGATAACTATAAAGCAGTACAATTAATTTATTTTATGTATGTATTTCCTATGTATTTTATTGTATGCATTTAAAAATGTCATTTTGAGAAGTAGTCCATAGGAGTCATGATAGTGAGGTCTGTGACACAAAGAAAGGTTGAGGATATGATCTATACTGTTCACATCTCTACTTAACCTCATTGTTTCTAAAGAAAGTATTCTTTTTGAAAAATTCATCCCATTGTTTTTGAGTCACTTTTGCTCATTATGAGATGCTAAACACATGGTCTGACTTTAATTCTTGCAGTGAATATTTTCAATGTCATTGCATCCCAAAGGAAGACTCTCACTCAGTCTTCATCAGAATTACTGGGATAGTGATGATGATGAACCCTATTCATGCCTTGCTGTGAGTGTGTTGTCCCAAGGGAAGGATAGAGTTGTTGGCAGCTCTCAGTGCCTTCCCTGATAGCCATTCTGTGCTAGCTCAAATTAAAAGCCAGCAAATATTTCATTGGCACATCTTGATCATCACTATGGTCTTTCATTCCCAGGATGAATTATGGAAAACAATTGCCAAAGACATATATAATTGACCACAGTGTGAGCTTTGTTGCTCTATATTCATGGATGTAATGTCTATGTACGCCAACATATTATGTCTTATGTTATATATAGGACCCTGATTAGCCATTTTGGAGTAAGACATAAGACCAGAGATGTATTAGCACATAATGCAGTTGACATATTGGGGGATCAATACTTATTCGATGACTGATTATTATTGGAAGGAAGAAGTTTTGCTAAAGAGAAAGATCCAAATACAAAACTCTTAATCTAACCAGAGTGTGCTGAATCTGAGCTCCTGATCTTAAATTGACCTTGAAGTTCAAAAATAATTGTTAGGGTCATTAAGACTGGATAAAAGATTAATTAAATTGACTAAGATAAACAGTTCCCAGGAGCCTTTCTCCTCCTTCCTCCCATTAACCTAGTGGTTTGCCTGCCTTAAATTTGTTTCACAGCAGGCTTTGGAAAAGCCAGGGAAGGAGGGGGTGGTGAGTTGGGCTGTAGACTAAAATCACTTTGCAAAAATCTGCCAAAGACAGAAAATAGGATCGGAAATCTTTGAGCTCCAGGAGATTCAGAGTGTTAACAACCTACTTTGGGCCCAGGAGCTGGTGGCTGGCAGCAAGGAGATAAAAAGCGATTTGAGATTGTGAGTACTTGGAGAGTGACAGTGTCACTGCCAGCCCAGCCGAGTGATTAGAAAAGAGATTTTCCAGCAGGGCTGCCTCAAATATGGAACAAGTTCAGAATTACAGCACCAAATGGAAAGTTCCTTGTAAAATGCATTCTATAGAAATAAGACATCCAGGATAATTTGGGACTATATTTTAAGACTTTTTAGACTGATTACCTAGAGGGCTCAGCAGGAATTCTTTCCTCCACAGACTGCTTTTTGTAATTAGACAGGAGTATTACTAGGGCAGGGTTCACTACCTTCCAAAAAGTTGGGAATGGGCTCCTGAGGGGCAGCATGTGGGACCAGCTGAACTCATTACAAATTCTTGGTCCCTAGGGAAAATACAGCACTTAATAAAGGGAAGCCCCATTTTTTTCTGTAAATATAGTCACTAGTTCCTTGAAAGGGCTAGCACTAGAAAATTGAATGCACTAGGGCAAACCTCCATTGAGTATCTCAATCCCTCCCCTTCCTTTCCTTCTTATCCCCCAGTACAAATTAGTGTTTAGAGGTGACTATAAGTAATTTATGCCTCATTAGCTATGAGCTTCCCTCCTTGTTTTGCTATTGATGCTTAGATTTTGTATTTGAAACCTTATCTGGCCCAGTTAGGGGTACATTCTATTTTTCACAATACCTGTTGCCCTGTGATCATAAGGTTTACAAGTATGGTAAATCTATACCTATTCCTTACTTCAAACCTATTATTAGCAAATGGAATACCAGCCCTAAATCCTCCTGATTGTAGGGACACTCTGATACTAGGGGGATAATACCTGAAAATTATGATTCCAGGTTAGAGGTTCTTCTATATCTTTAGTGGGCAGGGTCCACATCTTCAATTTCTTTGGATCTCTGCCTGAATTAAAATAAAGGCAATTTAAAGAAAGAATTTGAGAAGGACATTTATAGATCTGAATTTCAACACTAACAATCCATACAATCTTGGAACCCCATGTGTGAACCCCAGTTTCCTGATCTGAATACTAAGACTAGGCAATTTTTAATTTCCTGGTCTGAATAGTAAGACTAGGTAATTTTTAATTTCTGGGATTGAATAGTAAGACTAGGTAATTTTTAAGGCTCCTCCAGATGCAACAGACTTTGACCCTCTGACTAGCAAAGGTCTACATACACAGTGGATGTTCAATATTTGATTTTTTAGCTACTTGGTAATGCAGAAATACCTCTTAGACATCACTGATCACAGTGATGGGGTGGGTGTGAGGGGCCAGTTGTATGGGCTATTATGTAAGATTAGTAATGTAGCTTCTTTACTAAATCAGTTTCTGAAAGTATTATGTGATTAATATTTTTTATGTTCTTATAGGGAAGAGTGAAAAACATACACAAATTCTCTAACAATCATCTTGATAGGAATTGAATTTCTGTCTTCTTCTGGAGATTTTTCTCAACAGACAAAATAACACTTGCTTCCATGGACAAGTGTGCTATGTGTGATATAGTATAATACTAGACTTGAATTCTGGAACAATAGGATTCAAATCCTGCCTCTAATACTTACTAACTGTATAACCATATACAAGTCCCTTAACTAATCTGATTAAATAGCTTAGAGTTTTAATTATTGGATTGTTATCCATGTTGTTGAAGGCAGTTGTCACTGGAGATTTCTACTACATCAAAATCCAATCCTTGACCAATATACATACTCACTTGAAAAGGAAGACTGACAAATCATTGAATTTTAGTTGGTCTTCCTTTTCAGATCAGCATTCAGGATTGGAAGATGATTTCTCACATATTTATGTAGCCTCTGTACTTTGATGCAGTGGGGAAAAAGAAAAGTCACCGAACATTCTCCTTATACCAGCTGGGGGCAATCCAGGACCACAAATGAGAGTACAGAGGAAAGAGCACCACAAAGATCATTTATGATGTTTCTGCTCGAGCTGGCGTCGGTGTCTCTCACAATAGCAGATCCAGACAGCCAAAAGCCATGGCAACCACGCCTCGTAGCAGGCATGAGGAAGGTCTGCTTCCTTTTAATGACATTCCTAGTTTGCACATCAGTACAATGACCTGGATCCAATTCCATAGACCTGTGGGGATTTCATGTGATTGAGCTGCATTCTGGTTCCACAGAACAGGAGTGGCCTGGAAATTCTAATGAAAGCACCTCTTCAGTGGGAGATGTCTGTTTTTGCATTCTCAGTACGATATGTCATATATGTCCCAGCCTTCATGCAACATCAATCTATGATTGTGCTTCATACTATTAACTTCTGGGGAGGAGTACAGAGATCTCAACTCTATGAATAGCATTTAGACCCAAGATTGTTTGGAGTTGAAAGTCAAAGTGATAAATGAATGAATGAATGAAATATATATGTCATATATACACATACATACATGTGTACAGTATGTATACACACATATACAAAGTAAGTTTATCTATATATGTATGTGTTTATATGAGTGTGCTATTAAACATACACATACAGAGGCAAATAGATGGCTCGGAGGATAGAGTGCTTCGTCTGAAATCAAGAGGATCTGAGATCAAATGTAGTCTCATACATTTTACTAGCTATGTAAGACTGGACAAGTCACTTAACTGTTTGCCTTAATCCACTGGAGAAGGAAATGGCAAACCCCTCTAGTATTTTTGTCAAGAAATCTCCAAGCATGGGATGGTACACAGCACTATGAAGAGTTGGACATGACTAAACAACTGAACAACAACAACTCCTTTGCTAGATAGATAGGTAAATAGATATGTGGATTTATGTGTGTGTGTGTGTATGTGTGTGTGTGTGTGTGTACACATACAAACATACATACACACATAAATATATATATATATATAATATACATATATAATTGTATTTTAAAATATCTCACATTAATTCAAAAAGTTTTTATAAAATTCTTGATCCTTCTTCCCATATTTGGCATTCTCATTAAGAAATGAGCTGGGTGATTTCTACCCTCCCAAAATTAAACTCTCACCAGAGAAAAAAACAAAAATCTCATACATAGACACACAAGTTAAATGAAATTCAGAGAAGAAACAGAGAGGCAAGATATTTTTGAATGTAACATGTTAAATATATTATAGACATTTAAAAAGCCAATATGTTTGTAAAAACTTAGATACAAATACAATTATAGTTTTCCATTCCTTGTATACATATTCATGTTTGTTTCTATTTTCAATTTCATAATAATCACAATTAAAAACAGAACAGCCACAATAGTTAAATAGCAGTACAGTAACATTTTCAAGAACACCATGATAATGACAGAATGGAAAATTTGACCACAGTTTCATCCATAATGATAGATGGAACATCTATCTTTCAGAATGCCCAACCTTTACATTTATGTGTATTAGGGAGAAAGGCACTGAGAGAAGGATACTATAGGATTAGAATCTTGAGTGGGATGCCCTGAAGAATCTTTGGCCAGGAAAATATAACATGAGGCAAGACTTAAGAAAGTAATCACTATGAAGAGAAAGCATGACCTTCTGAGGAGAAAATACCTCTATCTCATAATGTACTACTTCCCTAATGTAGCAACTTATGGGAAAGCCTCATTTATTATGTCTTACTTAACATTCTGGCCTTTGTAATTTTGGTAGAATGCAATAAATGAAAAATATTTTTTTTTCTTTTTAAATTGAATAGGAAACTTTCAGGCAGAAGGAAGCCTATAGCTGGTAGTGGGCACTACTTTAATTCAGTGCCTCATTTCACCTCCTTTGCCTTTTTATTTTTTCTTTTCCTCACATTCATTTTTATTCTGTCATTTATCCTATCCCATATAAATTTAATCATTGTATCTCTGCCGCTCTCTGAATTTTTCCTGGCTGTAACTCCAACAGAGCAGAATAAAAGTAATAATGGAGCTACAGTGGTGATTCCAAAAACCCAAGCTGATAAGATTAGAAAGTAATCATCCTGATGGAAGAAAAGGAATGGGACTTTCAAACATAAACTTTTATTTTTAACAACTTAGTAGCAAAGCACTCTTTATATAAATCCCTATGAGATTTATTGTACTTTTTTGGAAAACTGCTGATATTTTAATCAAGAGACATGATTAAGACTTTTTGGAAGAGATTGGTAAAGGTTGCTTAAAATTTCATTGAAATTGTTACTAAGAGTGTCACCTCTTTATTAAGATAGCTTCTATATTGAATAATACTAGCTGTAATACTATCCCAGTACTATGTTGATTGAATTTTAAAAACTTGTTTTAATTAAATTTGAGCCTTTTAACAAGCAATTTTATGCCCATCCGAATAATCAAAAGTTCAACATTGTCTCTCAAAGTCAACTTATCAATTAAATAGCATTGAGATGGATATTGTTATTAAGTTGGAACTTAATACAGGATTTGACCACTACTACAAATACAGATTTTCAGTGAACTCTTTAAATCCTTTTGTGTGTGTGATGTCTTTGTTCTTCTTTCTACAGCCATATTGTTCCCTGCATCTTCATTTAAAGGTCTCAGACAACCCGTATACTTCTGGAAATATTGCCAGCCGTGACACAGCTCCAAGCATCATAGTGGCTTCTGGTAAGAGAATTTCTCTTGATTTTCTTCCTGTTGTGAAGAATACTTTTCAAGAAAGAATGTATCTCTCTTTGATTTTTGATTAGCAAACTGGAGAGGAGAAAAGTCAGATTGTTTAATTTTCTTTTAATTAATAATTGTCATTATCATTATTATTATTAGTAGTAGTAGGAGGAGGAGGAGGAGGAGGAGGAGGAGGAGGAGGAGGAGTGCCCATGGTCACACAGCTACTGAGTGCTAAGTGAGATTGCTTCATTTCAACTGAATACATAATACTGAATATCTCTACTTACCTATATATTTTCACTCTGAAATAATGTTAGAGATTCTAATGTTTTAATACACAAGGCTCAGGCAACTCTTTTATAAAATATCCCCTCTTCTAAGGGTGTATTCTGTTTTCAGGTAACATTGGATCTGAACTGTCTGAGAATGATATCAGTATGTTTGTGTCTTCAGATGCTGGGAATACATGGAGACAGGTAAATGACTCATGGCAGATCTCTATGGTGTAAAGAGCTATACAGCTTCCACTGAGTCCCACTTGTAGGAAATTATTCTGCAACACCTATACATGTGTGTTTAAATGTTTCCTTTTTTACACAACTTTGCAAAAGAGAATTTATGGTCTCAAAATAACACATTAGGATTTTTAAAATGCTATAGATTCATAAATGGAAGCATGAATCACACCAATTTTGACTACATTTACCCTCAGCCTCTTAGTATGTGATTTTTTTTCCATAAATAACTTTCAGCAACAAGGAATAATGGTATAGACTATTATGAGTCAGAACTTGAAACAAGGTGCTAACTCACTGGAATTGATAGAAACAATGCTTATGTACTTAGGTTCACACCTTTAAGAGTTCACACATTAGTTCACACATTAGCTTTGGAGATTCAGAAGTCAGGATTCATTTGGGAGAGTCACAGGTCGGGAGATTTACAAGTCAGGAACCCACAATCCCACTCTCTTGGAGGAAGAGTCAACCTTTGAGTTCTCACCTTTAAGAGATCATATATAAGAAGCTCTTGAAGCCTCAGCCAGGAGTCAGTTGAGGAGATTGAGAAGCTGGGATTCAGAGAGAGTGAGAGGCTGAAGCTGGCAGAGGCAAAAGACTAGCGGCAAGAGCTCTTAGAACCAAGGAGAGAGATAGGGTCTAAGAAAGCTAACCAGGCTATTTTGGAAGAGACAATAAAGGACTGGATTTTAACTCCTGGCTGCAGGAGATTATTACTTTGAACTGAAACGAAGGCTGCCTCCAGAAGTTCCGCAAGAAACCCTATCCCAGAGAATAATTATAATTTAGAAAAGAACAACATTACTATAATGCTTATTGTTGCAAAGCTGACATTGGTGTATCATTTGAATTTGGGAAATATGAGCTACGTTAAGGATAAAACTGATTCAGGTGTCTGAAAAGAGTCTGGCACCAACATATTGAACCCCTAGGAGTAGAAGGCCAATAGGTTACATAAAGGTGATTAAAATGATTCAGGTGGAAAAAATAGAATGGGTTAAAGATTCCATACCCATCAGTCTTGAGATCAAGTCCATAGGTAGCTCCTATACTACTAGCCTGAGTAAGATCAGGAAAACTCAGTTAAAAAATTTGGAATGTTTTCCACTAAAAATTAAAACAAATTCATATAAATCTGTTACCTGGTATCCAGAGATCTTATTTGAAGCTCCTTGATACTGTTTTATTTTTAGTTTTGTATTCACAGTTACTTAGAACAGTTCCTGGCACAACGTAGGCACAATAAATGTTTTTGATTCATTGATAATAATATTTGTGTCTGATGTAGTAATGCTGATCTATAGACAATAGACATGCAGCAAGTCATTATCTAGCTTTTATCTGAAGCCTTCTAGGTTGGTAAACTTTTGGAATAATAATTTTTGAGAATCTAGACTTCCCTTCAATTGAAAACAAGGCATCAGAGTTGAATTTTCATAAAATCTTAGAAAGCCAATAATAAATATAATAATCCCAGTCAGTTTTATTTAGTATTCATTTGTTAACTTAGTTTGGATTTTATTAAGACTAAAATCTGTAAGTGACAATGAAACCAAATTAAATCAGAATGAAATTTTCTCATAAAGCAAAGTCGAAAATCTAATGACTTTGTTGTTCATGGAGCCTGAAGCCTGAAGGGTCTGATTATAAGCCTTGCTCTGAGTTACTTCCATAAATTCCTTCTGCCTTGAAGACAGAACATTGTAAGAATTGCAGCATAAAGAAATAGCCATTATACAGGTGGTGTTCTGAGATGTTTAAATCTCATGTGCACAAGACAGAGTAATAACCATCAGAGTGCATATGTCAGGAAAAGTAGAAATGGAATCTCTTTAAACCAGTGTGTTTAGCTCAAATGCCTCCTGTCTGTCTGCTGAATGTAAATTAGGTATCCATTGCTTATAAAACAGGCACTTAATGAGGTTTAGCAATCATAACAAGATATGTGTCTAATGCGTGGTTGTTACACTTCAATAAATATGTTTTAATAACCCACTGACGTTTAATTATCATACAATAACTAGCATCATAAATTGAAATCTAACATGCAGGTGAGTGCACTCAACAGTGAGAATACTTTGCATTGTATTTCCTGCTGAGGGTGACCTGCTTTAGACTTTCTCTGCTAGCTTTTGCATCCAGACCATTTATAGGTACAAAATTGTGCTACCTGGGGCTAAGAGAAAAGGAAGGTATTTCAAAAATAAGAAAGTGGTTGAATTTAAAGACTAATAACATAGATGTGTATAGGAACATAAGAGTGAGATTAATGAAAGAGTCTCTGTGAGTTAACTAAGCTGTGTGGCTTTGAACAAGTTAGGAAGTTAAATATGTGATAGTTAAACTAACCCCTTTATTCTATGGATGAGGAACTGAGGTCCAGAGATGTGAAGTTATCTTCCCCTAATTTGAAACCTTTTACCTTATCTTACTCAGAACCAAGCTATCACTCCCTTTCTCAGCCAGTTTTCATTCAAACCTGTACTTGTACTCTTAGCCAGTCCCTTTAGACTTTTCAACTTTAATTTTCTGATAGTTGTCTTTCCCTATTGCAATATAAGTTCCTTGAGAGCAAGTACCCTCATATTTAGATCCCTTATTAGTACCATTCTTGGCCCATAGTAAGCACTTAATAAAGTTTGTTTGTTTTTTAATTCATTTTCCAAGGTCATATAGGTAGTAAGTGGCAGAGACAAAATTTGAATTTTGTTGTCTGACTTTTAATCTAAATCTCTTCCCCATAAACTATACCTTTATCTGATTAGTATCCTGGAAAATGGTGAACTTAAATAACACATAATCCCTATAATCCTTTGCAACTTAAAAAAATGTACATTCTGTGTCTTTATACATTTCCTAAAATTTGAAGGTGTAGGGGAGAATTATCTCTATAAAATCATGTTGACTCATTGATTGGAGTCTTCTCTGCATTTAATCTTTGATAACTGGATAAACTGGATATATCAGTTTGTTTTGTTCTCTCTCTCTCTTTCTCTCTCTCCCTTGCTTTGTCTCTCTCTCTCTTTCTCTTTCTTTCTTTCTTTCTTTTTTTTTTTTTTTTTTTTTTTTTTTTTTTAGATCTTTGAAGAAGAGCATAGTGTTCTGTACCTGGATCAAGGTGGGGTTTTGGTTGCTATGAAACACACATCTCTGCCGATCCGACATCTCTGGTAATGGTGCTGCCTGCTGTGATACAATGCTGATCATTTTGAGTTGCAAAATCCCATCTCAGAGTCTTGCTATCAGCAGACAGATTGTGCCAGTGTTTGTAGTAAAATGCCAGAATCCATCAGAACATAATTTACACCCTCATTCTGTTAAAGTGAGACTGTTGAATGCAGTTTCACAAAAAAAAAAAAAAAAAGAAAGAAAGAAAAGAAAAGAAAAGAAAAAGAAAGAAAAAAAAAGGCTGTCCTTGGGGTAAAAAAAATGAATTATGGTTTTCAGATATGACAATTCATTTCCCACTCCCACATAATTATGGGTGAAAGGATATACCAATGAAGATCCCAGATATGTTTTTTTGAGCTGTTTTAACTCCTTGTAGTTAACATACAGTTTTCTGAAATGAAACTAGCTAGAATTGCAACAATTCTCAGTGACTTGTCTATATGTCTTATCACTGTTCTATACAAGTTTATTACCTAATCCTAGGTTCTTAATGTCTCTATTCCTCTTGTCTGAGCAGTTTTGCTTTACCCCCTGGGTTATGATTTATATTTTAGGCCAAATGCGATGTCATTGAGTCTGCACATGTGTAAGGGACAGGTTTAGAGCCCCAGGATTTCTTATGTTTTTTTACCTGCTTTCACAAAAGAGAATCTCAGCTGTTCTGCCTCTGTTCAAGTCATAATCCTGTTAGCAATACCACTATGAGTTGCTGTGGTGATGAATTATTTAAAGGTCACAAATGGAGTCTTGTGTTTTCAGTTGGGGAACAGAATGCAGCAATAGCAGCCCCCTTGCTGAGAAAAGACTTGGTTCTCAGGCACATGCAGCAGGAGGGGGAAAAAAGGCTGCAGGAAATGTGGCCTGGTGGTTGGTGAACTACAGGCTATGGGTAAAAGGATGTTAACAAGCCATTATTTTCTCTCCATACTCTCAGGGTATCCTTGAGATTGTAACCTTTTTAATATAGTCATACCCACAAGTACAAAACCCAACCAAGACAAGATAAGAACTTCAATTACGTTAAAATGAAGATGGTCATCATGAGCATTCATTCAAAAATATGTACTAAGCACCTGTTATGTGCAAGACATGGTTTTATGTATTGATGGAAGTGATTAAGACTAGAACCTCACTCTCAAAGAGTTTACAAATTAGCAGAGGTATCAAGGCATAGAAACACACATAAAACATAATATGATAATAAAATGAGAGACACAATATGGTGGGACAATTCAAAAGAAGAAGAAGAGTGTTTGTCTGGCTTAAAGATTTCCACTTGGAAATCAGAACTTTATCATATGCAGTTAATAAAGTTAGCTATGATATTTAAGAGATTTGCTTTTGATTGAAAGATATCCCTGTAAGTAATAATATTTCTGCTTCCTTAGATGAAATTTCTCTAAATTTTCCTAAGTATTTGGTATGCCTTTATTTGAGTTGTAGTGGAATTGTAGAGAACATTTCACTGAGGTCTAAAATTTTATGAATATGACTGCCAGAGTATTTCTTTTTTAAAATGTCTTATTCCTTGTCAGCCACTATTTTTTTTCCTACTAGAAACTGTCTAATGTACTGGGTTTTCTTAGATAAGCTGTCTTTTATGCCTATCTCTTTAGATGAAATTAAGCATAATTTGATTTTTCTGAGTATCTGTTTGCTATGTCCCTTTGACTTAAAAAAAATACCTTATTCATCCCCTTTGTGTGTGTGTGTGTGGGGGGGGGTTGGTGGCCCTTAATTAATTAACTTAATTATGCCTATCTATATATTTTTTGCCATTAGGCTAAGTTTTGATGAAGGGAGATCATGGAGTAAATACAGTTTCACTTCCATCCCTCTTTTTGTGGATGGAGTTCTGGGTGAGCCTGGGGAAGAGACCTTGATTATGACGTAAGTATGATTCTGTAAAGAGTTACTGTATTTTTCATCCTCACCCAAGATAGTTACTTAGTTTTTGCCAGATGTTTAGAAATTTGGTTTTACGTGCAAAGTCAATGGAAGTGATTCTATGTTACATAGTGAGGAGAGCCAATGTGTCCAGATAGAAGTTAACCATTTCCATTACCATTTGTTTCTGGTAATTAAAAAAAAGAATAACATTAAGAATGTCAGAGGGCCAACCTTTGAGCCAAGAAGCCCTAGACACAAACATTGCCTCTTGATACATATGAGCATTGTAATCACAGACAAATAATTTAATCTCAATGATATAGGCAACTAAAAATTTGATTTACACACGAGATGCCAACTTTTATTGATACAAGTTTCTGTTTAAGAGACAAGTTTCTGTTAAGAGTTTCTGTTTAGGTGGTACGAAGAATAAAATATTATGCTTGGAGTCAGATCGGCTTGAGTTCAAAACAGATAGTTATTGGGCAAAGTCACTTAACCTCTATCTCAGTGTACTCAAGTGTAGAATAGGGATAATAATGCCATCTAATTCAAAGTATTATTGTGAGGAAAAATGAAACAATATTTTAAAGTATTTTGTAAACTTTAAAGAGCTATATAAATGCCAGCTATTATTATAAAGTAGAAGTTTTTATGCTGAGGAAATCTCAGATTCAGCTCCCTCTTGGCTCATACCCCAAAATAAAGAAGCATGTTATCTAAAATCTTTTCTACCATTACCTAGATATTTATGTTTTTTTTAATTCAAACCATTTTAGTATCCTGCAGCTTTCAATAATTACAAATGTGTAGCCACAGTAACACATGTAAATACACTCCATTTTGAGTATGAGAAAATAAGTTCCTTTGTAAAATGGAATCTTTTTCCTTTTGATCCTGGTAATCAACCACACATATATCTAATAACAACAACAGTATGTTTGAAACATTCTTGTGGTCTTTCTTAACCCATTAAATCACAATTAATAATTTGAGAGATATATCATTAATGACCTAGGTGAATCTGTATTTAAAAGCATATATTCAACTTTTCAAAAGATAAAAATGAAAATTGTAGAATTGTAGAAATAATAGAAAATATGAAAGGGAAATGTAATGAAATAATAATAAAATACATTGATCTCTGCAAGGCAAAAGTTTTAACAATGAAGCTAGATTTGTTGAATCTGTCTTAGACATTTTCATTATGATTTTTTTTTTTACCAAAAACATAATTTTTCAACACACAAATAACTTTGTTTTGTGTGGACAAGTATAGATAGAATTTTTCTTTGTTTTAAACTTTGGCTTTTTTCTTTTTCTTTTTCTTTCTTTCTTTCTTTCTTTCTTTTTTTTTTTTTTGGCAAAAGCACACAAACTGAGACAGAAAATCATTCACCTTTTGGTAACACATGATCAGCAATTCCTAGCCTAAATTGTGGATTTTTCTCTGATGACCTTAAAGTATGGCTATGGGGGCAAGAACCTAGTGTTTGTTAGTGGCAAACATAATAGAGAATTGAGTTTCAGCTGCCTGAGAGTGCTCAGTATGGAGATTATAGTAGAATAGTAACCAGGATTCTAGACTTGATAATCACCATTGACCCAATGGGAAACAAAACATATTGATATTCTAACATGCCTGTGTTCCCCATTACGGTGCTTTGTAGAGTGTTTGGACACTTCAGTCATCGTTCTGAATGGCAGCTAGTCAAAGTAGATTACAAGTCTATATTTGATAGAAGATGTGCTGAGGAAGACTACAGACCATGGCAACTTCATAGCCAGGTAAGTGCAAAGAGGGCTGTGATTAGAGCTTTACCTAAAGTTGGGGAAAGATGCATCAGTCCCCAGAGTCATCAGAGTCATATATTCTTTTTGACAGCTAGTGGTGAAGTGCAGTTGGGGTTATCAAAACCATATTTCCTGTCTGATGCTTCCATATATATGTTTTTGTGTTCCACAGGAGTGAACAAACTAAGCCTTTATAGCTTGTTGTGAAGTCATTTATGTTTTTATTATGCTGAGATATAATGAGATAAAATTCAAATGTGCTTGGCTTAGACTTACAACTAAAAAATGAAATACCAACTCAGCACCAAGATCTGAGTATAATTTGTCTTGGCATGTCATTTGGCTATGGGAGGGGGTTTGAAGAGGGGAGCTTCAGCTTTATCCAACAGTGCAAAAAAACAGGAAGAAAACAATGATATTAAACTGGATAAATGGAACCAAAGAAGCACTTTTTTATTATCATGTAAAATCTTTCTATTCCTTCCAAGATAATTTAAGTGAAAGAAGTACAGACTTATTAATAAGACCCTTGTCCTGGCTTTGATTTTTCATCTCATAATACATGATCCCTCCCTTCTCTAATCTCTATAGGTAGATATAATTCTATGGATTTTACAAAAAGACTAAAAAGAATCCTAGTATAATATTATTGTATTTTGGAATCAGTATATAATATGTCTAAAGTACAATCTAAGTGATTTATTTATATATAACTATTATAGATTCTGATAAAGCAAGTTAGTCCAAAGAAAGCAAGTAGAAATGGATTAAGTCATACTTTTCAATGAATTTCCAGTCATTAAGAAGCTAGATTTGATAATATAGCTGTATTGAGTTTCAAAGATGATTGGGTCACAGTTGTGTTTAGAGACTAAAAGATGACATCATGGTATATTTCAATATGGTTAGTGTATCTTCCTTTGGCATATATTGTCATTGAGTTGTTTTAGTTTTTAAGATTCTTTTTGAGAATTTCACATACCGTTTTCTCATTATAAAGGAAGATATGAAATTATTAAGTGAGGACATGTAGTCAGAGATATAATAATGGAACATGATGGGGCTTATATTTCTCTGAAGCATATCTGCATAATCCCAGTTCAGCTTTGATATCATGATATATTTTACATATATATGTATATATTTTTTTGTTTTTACTACTTTTTAGGTATATTTTGGGATATTTTTGTTGTTCTATTATGTCAGTTTGTTGAAAGTTCTCTTTAGAGATTGCATTCCTTTCGCACATATAGCCAAGTTCCTCAGCATAAATAGTGAATCCCCTGAAGTGGCTGCATATATTTGAATTTCACTTTTCAAAGTTCTAATTATGTAAAATATGGTAATTGACTCTCAGCCCACTGGAAATATACAATGAGAATTCAAAATAATACAAACACTTCAGAGTTATTATTATTATTTGTAGTAATTAGGACTTAGCTATATTAATTGAAATTATTAACTAAAAATCAATACCACAAACTCTAACTTAATCCTGTATTGAAGTTTTTAAATGTCCATTTGAACTAGTCAGAACTTAATTGTACTGTGATCAAAAGTAGGTAACATGATTATTTTAGGATCTTTGTTTTCCTTCCTAGGGAGAAGCATGCATTATGGGAGCTAAGAGGATATATAAAAAGCGTAAATCAGAGAAGAAATGCATGCAGGGAAAATATGCGGGAGCAATGGCTTCTGAACCATGTGTCTGTACAGAGGCTGATTTTGACTGGTGAGCTTTCCCTATCCTTTTCAATTTCTTTGCATGTTCATTTTGTGTGAGTGAAGAAAAGATACAAGATGATATTGTCATTTTGCCATATTTGTCTATCTGTTAGATGCACTAACATTTTACAGTGCTTGAAGGTCTATGAAATGAAGTTCATTCCCCAATATGTAACCTATTGGGAAAAAGATGTAATGTAGAGTAAGGCAAGGTCCTGAATGCAAATATCAATTTCACCTATATAACCTCTTCAAGAAAGTAGAGAGAACAGAGTTTTAGTGTTTTTATCCCTTTCTCCTTAAAATAGAATTTTGTCTTTTTTTTTTCAATCACTTTTAGTCACACACACACACATGCACATACACACATACACACACATCTGAAAATGCA
Source organism: Antechinus flavipes (assembly GCF_016432865.1). Lineage (NCBI taxonomy): Eukaryota > Metazoa > Chordata > Mammalia > Dasyuromorphia > Dasyuridae > Antechinus > Antechinus flavipes. The sequence continues at coordinate 586,045,778 of NC_067399.1, read as the reverse complement.
TGCATAGGAACGTACAATTTAAGTGAAACATCAGTTTAAATTACTTTTTAAAATTAGTCTACTTATATTTGTATTTGCTGTTCCGTAAGAAGGATTCAAGGGAATAAAACATTTAATTCATTTATTAGCTCTTCACCAAAAACCAAACCAAAGAGAAACTTCTGATACTTTGTTAAGAACATTTTTACCTTGCAAGATGAAGCTGGTGATCATTCACCTCCAATTACCTCCTATTCCCTTCAGCTTTTGAGGGGATTTTTTTCCTTTTATTGACTAAAGATAGTCAAAATTTTCAGCAAGCTCTATAAAATAATGATAATTATTGTAGTCATCTCCATCTCTCTCACTTTTTGCTGCTCTTTTTTTCTCTGCCTTCCTTCTTTCTATCTTTCTACTCTTGCCTTTTCTCCCTCACTCTACTAGACTCTATTCATAATGACAATCTGTGCACCAACTCCTAAATTCACCTGCAGCCAACCTTTCTTTTGTATTCTAGCTTAGTGAGATAAGAGTGAATTGTAGGTAGAGAAAATATATATTAATTTTCTTGATAGATAGGATTATCCTAATTGAATAATTGGGAAAAAATGTTTTAGAAATTTGGACAGAATGATTTCCTTGGGTACCTTTTCATCTTCTGAGGTTTTGTGGTTCTGTGTTCTATTGTCATGAAATAAAAAGTCATCTCTCCCCTGGTAACTGGCATGAACTTGCCTTTTACTTGCTAGCATTTGTAAAATAAATCCTTGAAAGGAACATGGGCATTTCTATAGACAGTCAGACTAGCTGAAGGGTTCTTGGAATCATTGAGTTTGTTTTCAAGTCTTTTTGCCCATGCTGTTTGGAATCTTGTACTTGCTCCAGCTGGTCTGTGCAGAATTCCAAATGTCAGGTGTCTGGCATTTGCTTCTTCAGCTGAACATCTACCTCCTTCTCCCCCAAACCACATGTATCATTGCTCATAGTACTCCAGGTTGAACAGATTTTCTGCCACATCAATGAGCCAAATTATGCTAATGTATAGTGATTGTATCTCTGCTTTGAAGGCCAATTTGCAGGCAGCAATCTGTGTTCTAGTCTCACCTTCCCAAAACCAAGAAGCATGTATGATTTTAGGTCATCCTTTCCCAGATTCTCAGTCAGCAGGGATACTGGAACTTCCTTGCAGAGGAATCTAGGAGAGAAAAGTACATTCATACCCATCAATGGAATGTTTATATTAATGATTAACATAGGACATTTCTTCAGGTGAGGGCTCCAAACCTTCATGAAGCCATTTCAGTTTCCTACAGTGACTTTGAAGCATATGGCATGAATACAGATGGCACCGACTTAGCTTAAGTATATAGATCCAGAAGTCTTGGGAGAGCAATCAGATATTGATAGTAATGTTTCTTTCGCCAGCCCCACACTGAGATTATTGGAGTGAACTACACTTTCCACAGAAGACGCTCAGATGCCTGCTAGGTGATTCTATTTCTTTTGTGTACTGCCTTGCAAACAAAAGCAATTTGCTTAACCTCTCTGAATCTCACTGAACCTCAAGAAAAAAAAAGAAAAATCACACACACACACACACACACACACACACACATACACATACACACACACACATATATACACATACACACACATACATATATATATATATATATATATATATATATATATATATATATATTTGTTCTGTGTGTAATAGGACAAACTTGATTATCACAAAAATAAGGAACTTGGCCTCTTAGTTTTAGTCTTTTGTCCAGAACAGGATTCTATCTCTTTTGGGAGCACCAAAGAATATCTAATGAGAATTCATCGTTTTTCTTGATAACATCATCTTTAAGAAGTTAAAATTGAATTTCAAATCTTCTTTGTGACATTAAATGTGATCTCTGTCACATGAGCAATTATCACTAGCAAGTGTTTTTAGGAAACAGGGTGGTTTTAGAAAATTGTGTCAGGGAAGGCTCAAGAGCTGAACCTGTGCTACAAATGATTAGTCAGAAATTATCCATCCTTACTCTGTTATGATATCTCTAGCATTTTCTCAAGGTAGGAATGGACACTTGTGTGTTAATTGGGATAAACATGGTAAATCTCTTTCTATCTGCTTTCCCAGGATGAGGCAAAACACAACAAAATAATACACACACACACACACACACACACACACACACACACACACACACACACTTACATATGGAAGAGAAGACACCTGCTGAATAAGATTCACTGAAGCTTACTTATCCAACTGAAACAGTGTCTCCCCACCTTCTTCTCTCCTTCCTTATGTTTGCATATTCTTGAAACAAAATTATGATGGCTTGTTATTTTTAATATTATTTTATTTTTCCTTTTATTATTCATCCTTGCAAAGCCTTGTATTCCAAAATTTCATTTATTCCCTCTTTCCTCCTCCCCAAGAAAGCAAGCAATCCTATATAGGTTAAACATGTGCAGTTCTTTTAAATACATTTCTGTCTTTGTAATACTGTACAAGAAAAATTAGATCAAAAGAGAAAAAAAATGAGAATGGAAAAATATATATACAACAACAAAAAGGGTGAGAATACTATGTTTTGATCCACATTCAGTCTCCATAGTTCTCTCTCTAAATGTGGATGGCACTTTCAATCACAAGTTTATTGGAATTGGATGACTGGTTATAAGGGAAACATTAGCCATATGCAATTTTTCCTTGATACACTGAACAATTACTTCCAATGCAGAAAAAATACTGTTGTCTGTCTCTCACTTCTCAAATATCTTTTCCCTATAGCTGCTACATTAATATTTCTAGAGTATATGTCTCTCCCCAAAGACTTGTAGTGACTCCTGTGGAGCTCTTTCCAAAATTGCCAATGATCTCTTAATTTCCAAATCCATTGACCTTTTCTCAATTTTCATTTATATATCTCTTACAGCTTTTGACATTGTTGATTGGGATCTTCTCCTTGATACTCTTCGCTCTGCAGATTTTTAGAACATCGCACTTTCCTGGCTCTCTTCTCATCTATTAAATCATTCTTTTTTTCAGTTTTCTTTGCTGTATCTTCATGCAGATCACATCTTCTAGCCATATGTATGCGACAGCATTCTGTCTTGGGCTTTCTTCTCTTTTGCTTTCTTCTTATTCTGCTTCACTTAGTAATCTCATCAGATCCACAAAGTTCAGTTACCATCTCTATGATGATGATTGTGAAGGTTATCTATTTTGCCCTAACTTTTCTTCTGGCCTCTAATCATACATTTTCAACTGCCTTTTAGATATTTCAAATTAGATGTCTAGTAATCAGCTTAACCTCAAGATTTTCAAAACACTATCCCCTAAAACGCTAAACCCAGCCACCCACTCATTCCCCTATTATAGTCAAAGGCAATTTCATCCAAAGGCTCATACCCTAGGTGTCATCCTCAATTCCTTATTCTTTCCCAACCCCATATTCAATCTGTGGCCAAGGCCTATTGATTTCACATTTATAATATTTTTCAAAAGTGTTCCCTTCCTCTGATACTGCCATCACTCTAAATCAGGCTTTTACCATCTCATACCTGTACTATTGCAATAAAGTAATGTAGTTTGGCAGTTCCTTATTTGTACATATTTATTTGCTTGTTGTCTCCCTTATTAGACTGAAAATCCTTGAAGATAGGGACTATCTTTTAATTTTTTGTGTGTGTCCCCAATGTCTAGCACCTTGTTGGTGCTTAATAAATGTTTATTGGCTGATTGACTTAAGCTTCTGGGGAAAAATGAAACTTTCACTATTTGGCATCAAAAATCCTTCACAATTTGGCTACATCCTGCTTTTCTAAACTCATTCCACATGATTGTCCTTCATGCTCTATAATATAGATAAATTGGCATATTTGTTCTTACCTGTATAGATCCATTTGCATAAGCTGGCCCTCTCTCCAGTGTTTAGAATGTACTACTTCCTCCTACCCTCATTCTGTTTCTTAGAATCCATAGTGTCTTTTAGATCTTTAAATCCAACTCCCTCAAGAGCTGTTGGATCCTCAGATTGCTAGTGCCCCCATGGAATTACTATACATATGTATGTGTATATGTATATATGGATGTGTGTGTGTGTGTATGCATGCATAAAGAGAGAGAGAGAATTGATTTATCTATATAAATAACCTCCTCCAATAAACTGCCAGTTTCTTGAGGTCTAGAAATGTTTGAATTTTTATGTTGGTATCCCCAACATAAAGCCCTGTATCTGGTAAAAAGAAATTGCTTAAGAAATGATGAAAAACTAATGCAGACAAGATTAGAAGGGAAACAATAAAATGGGAAAACATTTTTATAGTCAAAGGTTCTGACAAAGGCCTCATTTCCAAAATATGTAGAGAATTGACTCTAATACATAAGAAATTAAGCCATTCTCCAATTGATAAATAGTCAAAGGATATGAACAGACACTTTTTAGATGAAGAAATTGAAACTATTTGTAGTCATATGAAAAGGTACTCTAAATCACTATTGATCAGAGAAATGCAAATTAAGACAACTCTGAGATACCATTACACACCTGTCAGATTGGCTAAGATAACAGGAAAAGATAATGACAAATGTTGGAGGGGATGTGGGAAAACTGGGACACTGATACATTGTTGGTGGAATTGTGAACACATCCAGCCATTCTGGAGAGCGATTTGGAACTATGCTCAAAATGTTATCAAATTGTGCATACCTTTTGATCCAGCAATGTTACTACTGAGCTTATATCCCAAAGAAATCTTAAAGAAGGAAAAGGGACTTGTATGTTCAAAAATGTTTGTGGCAGGTCTCTTTGTAGTGGCTAGAAACTGGAAACTGAGTGGATGCCCATCAATTGGAGAATGGCTGAATAAATTGTAGTATATGAATGTTATGGAATATTATTGTTCTGTAAGAAATGACCAACAGGATGATTTCAGAAAGGCCTGGAGAGACTTATATGAACTGATGCTGAGTGAAAAGAGCAGGACCAGGAAATCATTATATACTTCAACAACAATACTATATGATGATCAATTCTGATGGACGTGGCCCTCTTCAACAATGAGATGAACCAAATCAGTTCCAATAGTGCAGTAATGAATAGAACCAGCTATACCCAACGAAAGAACTCTGGGAAATTAGTGTGATCACTATATAGCATTTCCAATCCCTCTGTTTTTGTCCACTTGCATTTTTGATTTCCTTCACAGGTTAATTGTACATTACTTCAAAGTCTGATTCTTCTTGTGCAACAAAATAGCTGTATGGATATGTATACATATATTATATTTAACATATTTAACATGTATTGGTCTACTTGCCATCTGGGGGAGGGGGTGGAGGGGAAGGAGAGGAAAAATCAGAACATTGCTGAAAAGTTGAAGATTATCCTGACACGAAGATGTCCAAGATTAAAAGTCATGAAGACTAATAGCCTATTGAATCAATTGAATGAATTGGGACTAGTAAACCTAGAGAAGTAATCATTATGATCTTCAGTTATTTGAAGATTTGTTTTTGTGTGTGTGTGTGCAAGTAAAATTGGACTTCCATGGACCCAGAGGGCTGAACGCTATAGCCACAAGGAATAGAAGTTGCACAGTGATAGTTTTAATTTCAGTATAAGGGAAAATTTCCTAATTAGAACTATTCAAAAAGGAAATGGCCTGCCCCCAAAGGTACTATTTTTACCTCTCAATAATCAGTCCATCAGTAAACACTTATTAATGACTTACTATGTGTCAGTTACTGTGCTTAGCACTGGTCATTAAACATCTTCAAGTCAAGGTTGAATAACTTTTTCTTGAATGACTTTTTATGAGTTGAATTTGATGGCTTCTGAATCTATCTTCCAAATCTGGGACTTTATATGATTCTAAGAGAGCAGAAAGTATGTTATTGATTTCAGCTCAATATGAGGGGAAAAAAAAACAACTTTCTAACAATTAGACTGATACAAAATGAAGAAAAGAACTAATTTGAAAGATAAGATAATTTCGTGTGCTGTTTCTACAGATGATGGCTATATATGTGTGTATGTATATGTATACACACACACACACACACACACACACATATATATTTACACAAAATGTTGTACCTCAGGTAAGGATTGAGATACATAACTTCTAAAGTCTCTTCTAATTGTTCCATTATCAGCTGTGCATTAAAAGGTAGTATGTAAGAAAAAATTGAAGAATAATATCTAAGTATTTTTAAAAATGTATATATCTAGTCATTTCAATGGGATTATAAACTGGATGTCAGAGGCAATAATTTTTACTTCTTCAACAATCTACTGGGTAATTGAATCCAGTATTGATTCAATTAATAATAAGCAAATATTATTCCTTAGGGTTATATTTTAGCTGCTCTAAAGAACATATCATAGTGCTCCTTGCCTTGGTTTAGAACATGCATAAAATATCTCTTTAGTCCTCAACCCAACTTTCCTACTTAATCAATATATTTCATAATCACAAAGCATTTACTAAATGCTCGAATTATGAGAGCCACTGCAGAGTTCAGAGACACAAGTGAAATGGATTTTGTCTATAAAGAACTTAAATTCCATTATGAAAGACAAAATGTACATACATAAATTTGTAAAAAAAAAAAAAAAGAAAGAAAGAAAGAAAGAAAGAAAGAAATGCAAGATAAATATATTGATATTTTACCAATTTTCAATGCTAACACAAAGTCTGGCCTCAACAATTGTCATTTGGACCTCAAATCCTCCTTTTCTGCTCTATTACTATTCAAATCAGAAAGTATTTCTCCCTTACTTGAATTCCTAGAAAGTATGTACTTCTTTTGTGTAATCTATGCTTTCTACTCTTAACATTATCTTGGTATATACATATCATATTCCTTTTCAGACAAGCTAAAATTTATTCTAAAGACAGTGATGTGGATGCTAAAAGAGCTCAAAACCATGCTATAGAAGAATTAGATGAAAGGACTTGGAATATTAAATCCAGAAATGGAATTCTATCTTTAAGCATTTCTATCATGTGGAAAATGGATTAGATTTTGTTTCCTTTGGACCCAGAAGACCAAAAACTAGAACCACTGAGTGAAAATTACAGGGAAACAGATTTTTTATCTCAGTGTAAGGTGGTGAGAGGAAGCTTTTGTTGGAGAGACAGAGAGAGAGAGAGAGAGAGAGAGAGAGAGAGAGAGAGAGAGAGAGAGAGAGAGAAAGAGAGAGAGAGAGAGAGAGAGAGAGAGAGAGAGAGAGAGAGAGACAGAGAGAGGCAGAGGGATAGAGACAGAGAGGAACAGAGATAGAGAGAGAGAAGGACAGTGACAAAGAGTCAGAGGGACAGAGATAGAGAGACAGAGACAGGTAGACAAAGATGTGTATACATATTTTTATTAACATGTGTCTCTGAAACTTAGCACCAAGCTTTCCACATAGTTATTACATTTGTTGAATGAATGAATGGCTAGAAGGTGATGAACGAATAATTAATTTTTAATTGACTTAATAAAAGAAGACCTCTTTGGTTGTGCATCTGAAAGTATTTCCATGTGCTCTTTCTCTCACAGTGACTACGGTTATGAGCGACACAGCAATGGTCAGTGCCTGCCAGCATTTTGGTTCAATCCTTCCTCCCTCTCCAAGGATTGCAGCCTGGGACAGAGTTACCTCAACAGTACAGGGTGAGTGGACTAATGGAATGCCCTTGAGAAGCTGAGTTTTGCTGTGTTCAGCCAGTGCTTGGAAGCTCAGCTTCTGATCAAAGAGTGTTTGAAGACTTTTTTCAGTGTAACATAATTTTCTGACTTTGTCCCTTTTAATAATGCAGTGATGCTTTGCATTTATAGTGCAACTTTCATCTGACAATTGTCAGATCCCAGTTGCATATAAAGAAGTATGATGTGATCTTTGGGTAATCATAGTAATAAATAATACTTTGCTGATACCATCACTTAATCTTTTACCTCATTTTATCCTTCCATCAGTCCTATGCAGTAGGTAGGAGAGGGGAGTTGTCCCTCTTTCCCCTGTCCTCAAAGTTATAAGAGAAACCTGGTGATTTTTTTCAAGGTCACATAGCTAATTACAGAAACATGCCTCCTTGAGTCAACTTGGAGGTCCCCATGGCACAGGCTGAGACTTTTTGAATTAAGAAAAAAAAAGAATGTCATTAGTCAGCAAGGCTTTTGTCACAGAGGAAACTAGAAATCTTGAGCCCACCATAGAGAGCCAGAGTTCAATTACCTGAGTTATGAGCAAAAAGATCTCAGGTGGGAAGTAAAAATATAAAGCTATGAGATAATCACAGTTTTCAATGACTAGGTCATGCAAAAATAAAGAAAAATGGTGAGAGAAGTTACATTTGAGTTTTACAATGTGCATGATCCTATCTATAGCCCTGCATGTTATGCACATGCTTGCCTGTCTGTTTGAGCTTCAAAGTTTAGGGTTAATCTAGCCTTCAGAGGAAAGAATGCACAGGGGAGAAAATGACTGGTTCTGAAGATAGTGGACTTCTTTTCATTACTGGTCTTCAAGCCTGTTCTGGAAAAACAAGATTTACTGATTCATTGCTGGGGACAATAAGGGGAAAAAAATTACAGGCTGAACAAGATGGACTCTGAGTTCCTTTCTGAATCTGAGATGTGATGTTCAGTGAAAAACCTGTGATTGAGTTTCTAAATTGTTCCTTCCCACATAAAACTATTCAGGTTAAAGAAACTACTTTAGAAGAAAGCCAGATTAAATCAGATATATATTACCCTAAGGAAAAAATTAGAAGGCAGTTAATTGCTTTATAAAACAATTCTTTATTTTACACAAGATCTCAGTCAACATGTTCTTTAAGTAGAAAATTCTCTCCAAATACTTAAATAAATTTACGAAAAATATTTCATCTTTCCCCTCTGAATGCTTACATTACAATTTGTCCTTCTCGATGGAATTTATTACATTTTGCTTTGCATTTGTTATTTGTATCCATATCTTATTTCTTTTACTGTTTTGTACACTTCTTAAAGAGATAGAGCGAAATCAGAGCTTATCATCTTTGTCTATCAGCTCTCTTCACTCTTTTTTTCCACTAAGTTACCAGAGCCAAGCATAAGCTTTGAATATAGTTGGTGCTCACCATTTGCTATTGTTAAATATTGCCTAACTTTTATTTTCACTTAAGTTATTTATACAAAGAATTCTTAAATGTGATCAAAGATATATTCCAGAGCTTGTTAAGATAGAATTCCCAAGTACACATAAGACCAAAAGTGAAGATTTAGGGGACTCCAAACATAAGAGTGCATCCTCTCAATCCAAATTCTTCCGTGATGTCTATTATATTTGTTGTTTTAGCCTTTGTCTTGAAAAGAGCATTGGATTTGTGGTAAAGGACCTCAGTTTGAATCTTGGCTGCCATATTTATTAGCTATGTGACCTTGTGCAAGATTTAAATATATATATATATATATATTATATATATATATATATAATATATATATATATATATATATATATATATATATATATATATATATATTTGCTGATGCAATTGGGATTAAATGACTTGCCCAGGGTCACATAGCTAGTAAGTGTTAAGTGTCTGAGACCAGATTTAAACTCAGATCCTCCTGACTTCAGAGCAAGTGCTCTATCCACTGTGCCACTTAGTTGTCCCCTGAACCTGTGCAAGATTATAGGTTTATTTGTGCATACTCTTTGATCCAGCAGTATTACTACTGGGCTTATATCCCAAAGAAATCTTAAAGAAGGGAAAGGGACTTGTATGTGCAAGAATTTGGGGCTGTTTGTGGTAGCCCTCTTTGTAGTGGCCAGAAATTGGAAACTGAGTAGATGCCCATCAATTGGAGAATGGCTGAATAAATTGTGTACAAATATTTGTAGATTTAATTAATATCATATTTATAGCAATTTAACATATGGCTTTTTGGTAATATTCTAATGCTCAAAACATGGTACATTCATAAGCTAGTATACTAAGTGGTCCTGAATTTATATCTAAATTACAAGATATTAGGAGGACTTCTCATCAGATTCTACAATTCTTTCCCTTATATTCATTATTATAGGATATCCCATAGCAAGGCCTGACCTAGAAGGACTTAGCCCAATTGTTTTCGGGAAACTATTAATTTTATGCTCCTTTTCCAAGATTTTCACTCATAGAATTGGCATTGTAGAGTACACTGGGGAAGGAGGATTTATGATTAAGCTTAGCCCTTGATAAAACACCTGCCATCGACCCCAGAGTCATCATTTTAACACATAAGGGCTGTCAGACTGGAGCAAGAGTTAGAATGCCCTATTGATCAGTGATTGATTGCTTCCTGGCCAAGTACTAAGCACTTCAAATCAAGTGTTCATTAGTTAGGACAGAGACCTAAAATTATTTATTTTCAAAAAGGGCCTTAGTGCTTCGTTTCTATCTGCTAATACCTGTAAGCAACTCAAGATCTTTTTTTTTTTAAAGGAATACAAAAGAGAAAGATTCTGCCTTTTTCAAATATCAATATATTCTTGGAACCTATTTGTACAGAGGATCCATGCTATGCCAAGGATGTTACAAACTTGCTTTCACTGTTTTGCATTAGTCCTGAACTCTGGTACCAGTAACATTGTACTATTGAATGTAAAATATATTATTACCTCAGACCTCCCATTGAAGGGAGGCAGGTAACTTTGTTCTCCATCAGCATAGATATGCTGTGACCTAAATCCATACTGACAGTGAATAAAAGGGGATCATTGTTAGTTTGGTCATTGTGACATTTGTATATACTAAGATGTATAGGGATATATCTTTATTCTGCTCTTTTTCTCCTTTGATCATGGTATCATAGCTTTAGAGCTGGAAGGAATCTTTGAGTCTATTTAGCCCTAACTGAAATAAAGAGTTATTTCAATAATAAGAACACTGTGGTCCAGAAAGGTTAAGTGACTTGTACAAGCTTATACAACTAATAAGACCCAGAATGAGGATTAGAATCCAGTTTATCTTTCTTCAAATCTAGCAAGCTCTTTTCTGTCACGCTGAATCTTTTAAATGTCTGGACTATGTCAGTATCTATCGATCTACATATATATTTATACATACACACATTCATATATTTGTGTGTATACATGTATATATACATATACACAATACACATTTACACATAATTTTGTCCATTAAAGTATTCTTTCCTATTGCTCCTGAACCAGAAAAAAAAATTGCACATCATAGAAAAGCTAAAATTAAGAAATCCACTAAGGTACAATTTAAACATGTAAGGTTTCTTTATTTCAAATAACCCAACAGAACCTTCTCTAGGGGACAGCTCTTTTCCTTATATTAACTTTGTGATCATTCCAGGAGCCATCTTCAAATCTTCAATTAAATGTTCTATTCAGAACAGCTATTGATAGATATGCAGCTATAGATAGATATTCTTACATATATATGTATATATATATATATATACATATATATATACACACATACATATATACTCAGAACTTATGTATATATACATGTATATGTGTATAAACTTTTGGGGGGAGTATTTCCATAGAGGCTACTTGCATCTCTCCACAGAAAATGCTAAGCAACCAATGAAAAGTTTATATAGCAAACTGCTCTTCGGGGTTCTTGTTTAATAAAACAGTGGAAATATTTATTGAGGGATCCTGAGAAATGAATACAAATTGTGGAAACTCAGCATATCATCATCATTAACAGGTCTAGAGGGAAATAGGACAAAATTAACTTCAGTATATCAATGGAACTCCATAAATTGATGAAGATAGAAAGCTATCCATACTTTCTCATTCTAAGTAATTCATCAAAAGTATTCAGTAAATTCTCCATTAAAGGTCCACTAATTACATTAGGGATTTTGTTATAGATTTCTTAACATTTGATAGTCACAAGTGGCAAACATGGATAATTTCTTATGTCTCTTTCCCTTTTCTATTCATGAAAATTTTTTATTTATAACACCTGATATACAAACCTCTTTATATATTAAGCCTACTTTGCATATTTTCATTGCCTTTTGATTGATTCAAAAATTTGATTTCTTAGAATTGTGGTAATCCATGATTTTAAAAATGCAACATCATTAAAATATATAATCTGAAGTATAATTTTACTCTAAAAAGTTTCCTAGCATTCTCACAGATTAAGTGACATCTGGAGAACAGCAAATTTAAAAGATATATTGTCATTGGTATTTTTTTTTTATTTTTCTGGTTTACACATTGGTATTGCTTTGATGGAGATGCCACAATTTTCCAAATTCAATCTCATTTTTTTCTTTCTCTTATAAGGTTCTGAGCTTGTTCCATACTATATCCTTAGAGATAGCATGTCCTCTAAGTCTTAATGTAGTTTTAATTCTTTAGAGACTTCAGAAACATAAATAAAATAAAATTGAAAAGTAAAAAAACCCAAAAAACTGAAAGTTGAATTATTTAAATTATTTTATTTTTTTAATGAATTTTGAATAATTAGTCTAAAGTTTAACATGACAGGGAGCCATGTTATTATGCATTGCATGTGTGGCAGTTTTTTTATGTCCTTTTTTCATCTTGACAAATTGGAAGAGAAGGTTCTCTTGCTTGGTCGTAGTGATCATCTGATCTATCTTCATTATAATTTTTTTAGAGGAGGTATCACATAAAAACTTTTGTATATACATCAAAATTTACTATTTGGATAATTTGAAGTTAGAAGTACAGATGAAATTCTTTTAGTTATGGAGCAACAGATGATTACAAAGTTCGAAAATGTACTAGAGAACAAGATGTTAGTTATGTTCAATTTTAATAAGAAACATCACTTTTTAAAAAATATGCAATCTAATTTTTGAAAATATTGGAATTCTTTTTGTAAGTTTGTAGAATATGTAGAATACATATATACATATATTTCTGAAGCTATTAAAACTGCACTGTATATGGGATACTGTATATGGTCTAATAAACTATATCAATGTTCATTCAATTGTGTTTCATAGTTTGGACAATAGGAATTCCTTATCTATTTGGATTTCCCTGTATAGATGATAGTAATATTGATGAGGATGAGGATAGCTGAGGTTGCTGACAAAACTGACAAAGCTGACATTTAAAATGTGTATCCTATTTGAGTGTAACAAATGTAGTATAAAGTATTATAGTATTTCAATATATATCCATTTTACAGAGGAGGAAACTGAGGTAGGGGACACAGCTCCAAAAATTTAATATATACACACAAAAAAGTAATATTATTATATAAAATTACATATTAAAAACAAAAGAATTATCAAGGAAAACTATAATAAAATTTTCAAAGAATCTTGTATGATTCTACCTTATGTATAGGAGGTACTTGGAGGAGAATCTTTCAGGTCTCATTTTTGTTTTACTAAGTCAAGTGCTTTTTAAATAAGCAGCAAACAATAAACATAGTGGAATTTTGTATTCTTTGCATTTTTCAATTTATCATATGACTATAAAGATATGGTCTTCTATAAAATATCATTTACAAAAGCCTGTCAGTTCCAAGGATATCTTTGATGCATGTGTAAATTATTTTCATAAAGATTTTGTGGCAATGGAAAAATAATCATATAAATCAGTATTTATTGATATCCTCTAGATCTCCTTGTTTGTGTAGTAATAACAGCTGTGGGTTTTTTTCTAGATGTTTGGCATCTTCACAACTTTAAGATATAAGAATTGATCCTTTAACATGCTCAGAAGTGTGTCACTACCACCTTATTCTTTCTCCATTTCTATATGCTTATACCCAACAATTCTTTTCATTTATTTTTAAAATTATTTCTGTTTTTTTATTCAGCACTTTTTAACTATAATACTTAAACCTACATTTAATTGTTCCACTGTCAGTATCAATGAAGAAAAACAATTTTATAGAAATTTTGACATCTTTTGTTCTTCCATTTCTGTGAAGAAAATCTGGCTTAACCAGGTCTTGCACAAAACTTTATAAAACCTTTTTTTCTCTTTATGACTACACACTGATTTGTGGCAATATTGTTCATAGATTCTCTCCATCCTTCTCTCTGCACTTTTTCACATGAGTTTGTATTTTGAACTAGTATTTCTTTCATCTGCCATATCTTTACTTAGCAAGAAGGTAAAGCTTATCTTAGTTAAGAGTTTGTCTCCTCAGTCTGGTGACTATTTTAACATGTGGTGAATCTTTCTGGGAAATAATGAGAATCCATGTCAAGTTTGACTTCTTTTTCTCTTTCCTAATTTTCTATTTTAATAGCTTGCTTTAAAAGATCAAGTTGGAAATGTCATGATCTCTACAAAAACAGCAGGGGACCATACAGGACACACATTTTTTCCCCATTTGATAGATTGCTATAGCCAATAAACTCAGTACCTTGTGGATACCATATTGGTAATGAGTCTTTCTGGATTTATTTAGGCTAGCTCTTCAAAAGAAAATACAGTTCATTTCTGGGAATGTACTCAGAGTCTTTCCATCTAAATAAATTCTTAATAAAAATAATATTTCTTTGGAATAGCCATTGAAAACTCATGGGTTCCTGTATACTATAATGACAATTCAGAGTAAGGTTTTTGCATGTGAACTATCATAATAAGGTATTATGAACTAGTGTTTCTCTCTTCTTCCATATCTCTGCTTGGCAAGGAGAGTCATTTGGAACCTTCTGGAAAATCATAAAAGTCTGTGGTTGTAGGAGTTCAAAGAGTATTTCTTTTAGCATCAAACCCTGTTCACACAATATGCTGAACAAATGATTTTTGATTTGTGGTATGTTAACTCAGAGAATTAAAATTTGCCTTGCATATGATCTTCTGATCTTTCTTACTATGTCACCTTTACCTGGAGTCTATTGATAGTCACAGTGAAAGTATTTTTGCTCGTATTCCTCAGTTATCTTAATCTGAACCACAATATGGTTTGGATCCCATGAATTCCTATTTCTTTAGTTAGTAATATAATAGGATGCATATTGACAATAGAGATAATGAATTTATTTATCATCAAGTACATTCTTTGTGACACACAATACTAAATTTTAGGGATAAAAAAAATGTCAAAACTACAAAAACCAGTTGCTTTTTTCAAGGACCTATATTCATATATATATGTATATATATATATATATATATGTATATATATTAATTATAGCTTTTGATTTTCAAAATATATACATAGGTAATTTTTGATATTCTCCTCTACAAAACCCTAAGTTTTAATTTTTCTCTCCCTTCCTTCCCCTCCTCCAGTAAGCAAGTGATCCAATATATGTTAAACATGTGCAATTCAAGGGCCTATATTCTAAAAGAGGCACATACAAGATACAGAAAGAGCAAAAAGAGGGTATCCTTAGAGGGACTGGAGAAAACAAGGCCTCCTGTTAGAAGGTAGAAGTTGAAATGAATCTTGCAGGAATCCAAGGACGCTAGAAGTAGAGGTGAAAAGAAAGATTGCATGCACATGTTTTGTAAGTAAAAAGCTTTAATAAAAATAAAAATAAATAAATAGGTATTGCTTGAAAAAAAAGAAAAGAAAGATTACAGGTATGGGGAGATATCAGAAGCCTAGTGAAAAGAAATTATTGTTTCCCAAGGTATAATAGCTGAGAAGCTGTTTTTATGAGTGCTAACATGCAACTTTCCTGAGAAGTAACTCTGGGAACTTTTCCTGACAGATGATTTTCAAACTTTAATAACTACTCTTATATCTCTTCTACTAACAGGTACTGGAGGAATATTAGGACTGAAGAAACTCAAAGAGAATATACTGAATATATAAATGTATGATTTATGATGCCTGTTGGATATCATCTATTTATGTAAATCTATAAATACATTCCAAAGATTTATGTAAGATGACTGAGTAATATGTCCATAATGATTAATTAAGGAAGCTGCTATAAAGATATTTGGAGAAAATGGCTAAATTTTAAGATTTGTATCAAGGAAGAAACCTGAATGTCAAAATCAGAAACAGAATCCTGGAATGCAGAGCCTGAAAACTGACTCAGCGTTCGGTTTCTGGCATTCTTATAATCTATTAAATGATCTAACAGGTTAGTCAGTACCTATTCTATTAGTCTAATTTAGAACTTAACAGGTATAGAAGTAATTTTATGCTTATTTAAAAGATGAGAGATAGAGGTAAGATCTGGGATTTCATTGCAACAGAAAAATCACTGACAAGGAAACCATCTACCAAGGCAAGGTGATACCTACTTTACAATTTACAGTCTTTAAGAATGACTTGGTGGGACAGCTAGATGGTGCAGTGGATAGACTACTGACCTTGAAGTCAGGAAAATCTGAATTCAAACCTGGCTTCAGGCACTTAACATTTCCTAGTTGTGTGACCCTGGGTAAATCACTTAACTCTAATTACCTCACCAAAAAAAAAAAAAAAAAAAAAAAAAAGGGAATTAAAACAGGAGTGGTTTAGCACATAGCAAGGTTAAGGGAGTTGCTCAGAGTGACAAAACTAATATATGTCAATCATAAGACTTCCACCTAGGTTGTCCTGATTCTGAAGCCAGTGTTCTGTCTGTTCGCCTGTGCTGCCTTTTATCCTTATTGATGATAACATGGCAGAGATAACCAGCTGTACAAAAACATGGAGCATACTGCATTTGGAGTTAGAAAATCTGTTAAATTGTAGGCCTACTAAAGTATCTGTGTGAACTAGGGGAATTATTTAATCTCAGCTTTCAGTTTCTTCATATGGGAAATGCATCTGATGGTTGCTAATTTTCCTTTCAGTTCTAAATACCACTTTCTTCTACCATTTTTTAGTCTCACCTGGAGGCAATTTTTACATGTATTTCTAAATTCAGATAGAAGCACCATGGACAAGTCACAGTTCTCTAGGCCTTAGTTCCTTCATTAAAAAAAAAAAGAAGAAGAATGTTAAGGATTATTTATGTCTTTCTTGTTAAAAACCAAAACAAAGCAATTAAAAAATTCCCTAAACTGAAGATAGTTTGTGGAGTTTAATACCTCTCTTTAAATTGTAAAACAGAACCAGATAAAACTATCACATGTTCCATGTTCTGCAATATCCCGGCCCCATAGACTGCTCTCTTTACAGAGCTGCTACAGCTGGCCAATTATCATTAATGATCATTCTGTCCCCAGATCATCAGATATGTTGATCTCCATTCTGGTCATCTAAATGTGTCTATATCAAAGTGGCCCAGCTAATCAGCACTGCAAGTTTCCAAGGCACAGTCAGGATAATTAGCAATCACAAATGCAGGCTGTCGTTCCTATTTGTGACATCAAGACCGGGTAATCTCCTAAAGGCTAATCTGTTTGCAGGTAGCAATTTCCCCTACTTTCCATCACAACCAGATATCTCAAGAGAAATTCCACAGAGGACAGTCAGCTTTATAGCATTTAATCAAAGAACTTACAAACAGACATGGAGAAAATAACTAAAATGGGCTCCTTCCACTGCCTTTCTCTACTAAGAATGCATTTCCATCATTTGAAATACTACTCAACCTTCAAGTCTCAGCCCCAAAGCTATATATGCAATAAAGACTTTTGTGATTTCTCCATCTCACCCGGAAGTAAAAATAAGACTGCTTTTTCTTTTCAATTCTCTTGGCATATTTTATTTCTCTTTTGTATCTTCACTATCTATGTAAGGATTATTCATTTGTGTGTAGGGTGTGTGTGTGTGTGAGATAGACTCCTTTGGTGGTCTTGTGAAACCTAAGGATCCTTTCTCAGAATATTTTAATTACATAAAATAGAACACACATGATTACAAAGGAAACCCATTGAATTAAAAGAGCTGTTAATTTTTTTTTAAATTTTTGCATACCTCAAGCTAAGAATCTCTCTTATCTACTGTATATTATAACTTTTTGTGCCCCTATTTTTCTCCTGAGGGGCTATATTTTCTTGGAGGGCAGGAACCACACTATTCTCATCTTTTTAGCTTTCAAAGTACCTAGCACAGTGTGTTCTTTGTGATAAATATTTAGTAAATTTTGACATTGAAACAGGTATTATACAGTGTTTAAATACTTTTAAGGATATGTATTTAACATGATAGTATATTTTAAGACAAATTCAATCTAACAGTGTAGGTCTTTTAAGGTGCTTAGATTCATAAATAATAAACTGAACATCTCCATTTTTCTCCAGAGAAACTGGAGGACCAAACTCTAAAGTTAGGTGTATAGATTGTAGATGTCACACCAGACTTATTTTTAATTTTGAAAAAGCCTCAAAAGAAAAGAAGCAAAGCTAGAGGAAGGCAGGCTGCAAAATGGAGTCAGAGGAATGATAAAAACCAAGGAAGCATCAGAGGAATATTATCTTGAGAGAGATGTAGATAACAGCAAATAATCAGATATATTGAAGTAATAGAAACTCTTTACTGATGAGCCTTGCCTACCTTACTATCTAAGGCACATTTATAGAATGTTTCCTTTTCTGCAATAGTACAAAGGCTCCCTTTAACGTTACAAAGCATTTTCCACTCTCCCCCCCCCCCTTTTCCCAGCAGATTGAAGAATGCTTTACCAACTAAATTCATCCCAGCAATAATCAGTACTTAAGTCTAACATGATCATAAGTTCCCTTGTTATTACTGAGGTAGCAGCTCCATTTAATGACATATTAAATGCATTATTCATTTATGTAACTCTCAAACAGGAGGTAGCTGGTGAGACAAAAATAGAATCATTCTATAACACAGAAAACAGGTATATGCTGACTAGTGTAAATGAACTCTATTTTTGAACAATTATCTTCTAAATTTCAGGGCCAGATCTGCTTAGATTATTGCAGTATTCTTTTCAGTCAGGAAACAGTTATTTCAGAATGGTTTTTAATTGGCCTTTTTGTTTCTTTTTTCTTCTTAAAATTGATATTCCTTCACTATGAAGCACACAACTAGGTGGAGGTAGGGATTGTATTTGCTTTGCTTTTAAGCAGAGCTTCTGTTGTTTCACATAAAATATCATAATTGTGAATTGGTCAAGGTAGTGTCAGATTCAAGAAAGACAATCAATAAATATTTGCCAATCATATACTATATGTAGAAAGCAATTCTAGACACTAACTGATAGATTATATTTAGGTTGGTCATAATTCTTACTTCAAAAGAGCTTATGCACACAACATAAGAGTCAATGAGTATAATAATCTACTGTTTGATAACCCCCCCCCAAAAAAAAAAAAAAACCTCCAGCTTTTGTGATAAAAACTCACTATTTGATAAAAATTTCTGGGTAAATTGAAAAATGGTATGGCAGAAACTAGGCACTGACCAAACATCTAATACCCTTTACCAAGATAAGGTCAAAAAAAGTTCATGATTTAGACATAAAAAGTAATATTATAAGCAAATTAGGAGAACAAGGGATAGTCTATCTTTCAGATTTGTGGAGAAAAGAGAAATTTGTGGCCAAAGAAGAACTAGAGAACATTATGAAATGTGCAATGGATAATTTTGATTACATTAAATTAAAAAAGGTTTTGCACAAGCAAACCAATGTAGGTCAGCAGAAAGCTGGGAGGGTGTTATAGACAGTGTTTCTGATAAATGCCTCATTTCTATAATGAGAACTGACTCAAATTTACAAGAATACAGTCATTTCCCAATTGATAAATGGTCAAAGGATATGATCAGATGATTTTCAGACAAAGAAATTGAAGTCATTTCTAATCAGATGAAAAAAATGCTCTTAATCACTATTGATTAGAGAAATGCAAATTAAGACAACTCTAAGGTTCTACTTCATATCTCTCAGATTGGCTAAGATGACAGGAAAATATAATGATATATTTTGGAGGAGATGTGGGAAAACTGGGTCACAAATGCATTGTAGTTGGAGTTTGATCCAACCATTCTGGAGAGCAATTTGGAACTATGCCCAAAGGGATACTAAACTGTCTCTTTGATCCAGTAATATCTCTACTGGGTCTGCATTCCAAAGAGATCATAAAAAGAGGCAAAAGGACCCATATATGCAAAAATATTTGTTGCAGCCCTTTTAGTAATAGTAACAAACTGGAAATTGAGTGGATGTCCCTCAATTAGAGAAGGATGAATAAGTTATGGCATATGAATGTAATGGAATATGATAGTTCTATAAGGATGATGAACAGGGTGATTTCAGAAAAGCCTATAAAGACTTACATGAACTTATGCTAGGTGAAGTGAACAGAAAGAACCAAGAGAATCTTATACATAACAACAATAATATTATACATAATAACAACAAGATAATTGTGAGGGATTTGGATCTTGTCAACAGTGAGGTGATTCAAGGCAATTCCAATAGATTTGTGCTAGAATGACATCCACCTCCAGAGAGAGAGAACTATGGAGACTGAATGTTGATCAAAGCATAGTATTTTTACCTTTTGTTGTCTGTTTGTTTTCCCTTTCTAGTGTTTTTTTCTTTTTTGATCTGATTTTTCTCTTTTATTGTCACAACATAACGAATATGGAAATATGTTAGAAGAATTATACATGTTTAACTAGTATTAGATTACTTGCTGTCTTGGGGAGGGGGTAGAGAGGTGGAGAGGGAGAAATAGTTGGAACACAAGATTTTGAAAAGGTAAATATTGAAAACTATCTTTGCATGTTTTTGGAAAAATAATATACTTTTAAAAGAAAAAAAAGAAGCTTGTGGTCTAATAAGAAGAGAACCAATACTTCTTGCGAAGTTCACCACATTAGAAAGCTAAATTCAATTCAACAAGCATTTATTAAATGTATACTATATGTAAGGCATAGTATTATATGCAGAAGATACATATAGAACTGATTCTTACTAATGTGGAAGAACCTGATATTCCTGGGATAGAAATAATTGGAACCCTGATGGAAAGTAACCACTTCCTTTTAGAATTTGTGATAGAGGAAAGGAGTATTCTTCTACTGATTTGTATTCTGTATTTTGAGAGAGCAGATTTCAAAAGGTTCAGAGAAAAGATAAATGGGATCCTATCAATTAAATGCTACACAGGAAGTTAGCCCAGGAAAGATGGAAAATGTTTAAGAATGAAATTTGAAGCCCAAATAAGGAACAATTGAAATGAAAATAAAAAATGGGATCAATGTGGCAATAATAATTGACAAAGAGAGAAGACATAGCTCTTTAACTGGTATTTTAGTCCTGTTTTCTTTGCTAAAGAGAGTGGGACTGCAAATGACATATCCAACATAACTAAATGGGAATTGGCATCCAAGATAAATAATAAAAATAAGAGGGTACCCAGTTTTTCTTTATTAATTCTTTATTAATTCAAGTTTTCTGGTCTAGTGTTACTATCACCTCAGATTCTGAAAGATAAAATAACTGAGCCACTATAAGTGATAATTTGAAAGATCATAGAAAATAAGAGAGGTGCTACAAAATTAGAGATAAGCAATATTGCTCTGAATTTTAGAAGAGAACAGTCTTCCAATAATACTTTAGTAATCTTGACTTTGATCTGTGAGAAAATTCTTTTCAAATAAATTATTGAAGAGATAATTAATAAAACTTAAGAAAGAGAAGTAGAAGTTGCAGAAATCCATCATGGCTTCATCAAGGACAAGTCATACCAGATTTTAATGGAATAGAACATTGGGCTAAATGTTATAAAATGAAGATACTTTGAGTCTGTGATACATGTTGACATATTGGCTTTGGGACCCTAGATAAGCCATGCAGCCCATCAGTGTGTCAGGTAACTAAAACTACAGATAATTCACTAATTTCATTGGTTTGAGAAATTCCTCATCTACACTCCCCTTTAATAGAAGGAATCACAGATACAATAAAAACAAATCAAATGAATCAATGAATAAGGTACAACTAGCAAACTTGGTTGGTGCCAAGTTATGGAGAGACAAGCAAAGGGATCGCCATAGGAGTTTCCTCAAGAAATTACCAAAATTTCTAAATAGAGAAATGAGATGACCAGATCTATGCAAGAAAGAAAGATTATTTGGACAAAGATATGAACAAAATATTGCAGGTAGGAAGTCCTATAGTTAGGCTATTGTCTAGATGAGTATTTATGGACAAATTAGAGAGGGGTGACAGATAGATATAAGAGGTGAAACAGAGGGAGGAGTCACATATAGCAATGAACATGATTAGATAGGTGAATAGTGATTCCTTCAACAGAAATTGGGATGCTAGGAGAAGGAATACTTGAGAAGAAAATGAATGAACTTGTCTGGACATAGAGTTATAGATCATGAACTGGAAGAGACCTCCAAGATCATCTAATTCAACCTTTTTCTTTTAAATATAAGGAAATCAGTCAACAAGAATCTATCAAGGACCTACTAGGTACCAAGTGCTGCCAATTTTCATGATTCTTATTCTAGCACTCTATCCACTGCTCCAGCTAGCAGCTTCAGAAAAGAAAGAATGGAAGGAAACTAACATTTCTTAAGTGCTTCCTATGTACTAGATACTATGCTAAGTAATAAAACTATAACCACACGGAAAAAGAAAAATAGTCCCTACTCTTAGTAAGCATGCATTCTATTGAGGTAGGATAACACAAAAGCGATCTGGGAAGCAAGATGAGGACAAGATGGTTTAGAAGTCTAGAAAATCAGTAGAAGGTTCAAGAAGGGAAGGATGGCAAGCCACATGATGGCCCTCCAATAAAAGAGAAGTTTGAGGTGGAACTCATCAATGGAAGGAGAAGGGCAGGCCTTATAAAGAAATATTCAGGGTAAAAAGACAGAAAGGACCATTTATTCTAAGGCTAGGAAACCCCAGATGCTGAGGAAAGTTCTAGGATTACATGTAATAGAGACATTTAAAAAATTTTTTTTCTGCTCCTTAACTTTACTTGCTTTATTTAATCTCCCCCCTCCATGGATCCCTCCCTCATTTGTTCTTCCTCCTTTTCTTCCCTCTTTATCCCATTCCCATTAATCTACATACCTTATCCCATGCCTATTAATTTAAACACCCTTCTGTAACCTATCTTATCCTATGCTACCCTTCCCCCTTTTCTCCCTTTCCCAGTAATATACACACTTTGTCCCACTGCCATAAATCTATACATTCTTCTGTATCTCACCTGATCTTATTCCTTCCCCCTTAGTTTTTTATAGATTTTAGAGGGTACTATACATTTCATGGTGTGTATGTGTGTGTGTGTGTGTGTGTGTGTGTGCATGTATGTAGTATTTCCTATAAAACCCATTCCATATGTGATTAGTTTTTCAGAAATATGAGCCCTCCTCCCCAACCAATGCTTCAATGTCAGTTCTTTCTTTGCCTCTCATTTGTATACCATAATTATTATTTTTACCTTTTCTTTTCTTTTTTTCTTTTCTTTTCTTTCTTTCTTTTTTTCTTTTTTCTTCCTTTTTTTTTTTCCTGAGGCAATTGGGGTTAAGTGACTTGCTTAGAGTCACACAGCCAGGAAGTGTTAAATGTCTGAAGCCAGATGTGAACTCAGGTCCTTCTGACTTCAAGGCTTGTACTCTATCCACTGAACTACCTAGTTGCCCCTGTTTTTACCTTTTCTTAGATAGTTTTATATTTTAAAATCAGATCATACTCATCTTTTTTTCTGAGCTACCCAATTACTGATGTCAATCTTAAACATGATATACATTTCCATGTGAAAAAAACCAAACAATTGATTTATATTGAATTCCTTGAAATTAGTCTTTGGTATGTGTTAAATTTTCAATTAAGTTCAAGTTTGGTGAAAAGTCCTGAAAAATCTGCAAGTTTGTTGAATGTCCATTGTTTTTTGTTCAATGTTATGAATAATTTTTTCTGGATATGATATTGGGTTGTCAGGCCTAAATTTTTTAAATTGCAAGTCTACAATATTCCAACACCTGTGACTTTTATTGTAGCTAATGATAAATCCTGTATTATTCTAATTGTAGCTTCAACATATTTGCATTGTTTGTTTGTTTTTGTTTTTGTTTTTGTTGAGGCATGTTTTTAAAGTCCAAACAGTCAGGAAGGAGCAGGACTGAGAGAACAGAGATATGAAAGAGTATTTGAATGGACGGGGACAGGAGTGGTGGTGAAGGAGAAGTCTTTTTGGAATCAGTAAGAAAACATATTTCATGATAGGTGATAAAGAACCTTTTGCTCACTGCAATGATTCAATTCAATTTAGGAAATATTTATTGTTATTTACTACATTTAGAACCCTTTATTAATTGCCATAGGAAAGCACAAATGAAGATGTCTTAAATTCCTATCCTCTATGAACTGATAGTTAGAAAGCCATACCATATACCCAAACAAATATAGTAATTAATTAATAATAGTAAATGTTATAGCAAAGGATTTGGGTGTATGAAAACAGTAGGATATAATGATAAAGAATTAGATTAGGGTTACATAGTAGTGATCCTTCAATGCTTAAAAAAAAAAAAAGAACTTAGACTACATACAGAAAGAAGGTAATAAAGGATCATTGATACATTGTGAGAAATGAAATGTCATGATGGTAGTGAAGCTATCAATGAATTAGTCTTGCATTACTGAGCAGTATGCATCAGCATTTAGGGAGTCTGGTGACAAGGAGGTAAGTTAGGAAACTATAGCAATATCATAGCCAGGCAATGAGAAGGATGGTGGCATTGAAAATGAAAAGTAATGAAAAAGAGAGACATTGATAAGAATCCAACAGGTTGGTTCTGATGACTGATTACTCATAGAAAAAGGGACGGTGGAGGAAGACGTGGAAAAAAATGTGAAGAAGAGATACCAATTGGGGAATTTAAATATTCATTTATAGAGAAAATAGTCACTTAATGAATGGATGACTTTTCAGAGAAAGGAAGAGCAAGAGAAGAACGAAGGGTTAAGTGTTCAACCTTGGGTGATGTTCACAGTCAGATGGGTGGAAAAGGAATATTAGTCAGTGAAGTAGAGAAGGAATTTTTAGTGAGGTAGGAGGACAACATATAAGATAATATAGTAGTTTCATAGAAGGGAAGGGAGGTGAGAGTGTCATAAAAAATGATTGATAGTGTTGAACATTATGGAGAGGTCAAGAAAATGCCAGGAAACTAAATAAATTCTGATGGATTTGATGATTCCAAAGTAATTGGTTTGGTTTTAATAGAATGGAAGGAATAGAAACCAGGTTTGGGGGGCTTGTGAAGGAAATGAATTTTTTTTAATATTGCTTTTTCCTGCCAGTAGCCTTCATAGGACTTTGTTACCCCATAGCCAAGTTTAAGTCCATAGAGTTAACTCCTTCCCAGCATCCATCTGCTGTGATATTAATCAAAGATCTATCCAAAGACCCAGGGAATTGTTCTTGCAGAAGCAGAGAGAATCTGAGAAAAGGTATTATTTTCTGAATATGGATATATCATAATTTCAGTTCAGTTGTTTCAACTACTTAAAACAAACTTTAATAGTATCTATTTGCCCTTTGAAACCTGCCAGATGCTCCATGATTACTTTCATTTTCAAGCCTTTTTTATGCAGTTCCCTTCTCTTCCCTCTACCTAAATAAATGCCTTCTATCCCTCAAGGTCTGGCTCAAGTCCCACTACTTCCATTCTCCCATAAAGTTTTCCCTGACTGACTTCATCTTCTTATAGTTCTGACTTCTTGTAGTACATATAATCTAAACAACTTATTCTAGTACTCATCTATAGCCCATACATTTTGCTGTAGTTCATTTATTCATTCATCCAGTCATCCACCCGTTCACTAATCCATCCATTCATTTGACACATTTATTAGACACCAGCTATTTGCAACGCATCATACTGCTAGGAATATAAAACTGAAATAAGATATAGTCATTTTACTCAGGGAACTTAGAGTCTAGTAGTAAATATTTGACATGAACACAGATCAGTGTATAAATCAAATACTAATTTCAAAAGAGGAGAATAATATGCAGCAAGATGGCTTTATTCCAATTAAATAATTCAACAAACATTTGCTGCATGGTTATTGTGTTCAAGGTATTATGCTGATGGAAATCCAAGTCCACTACTCCTTAAGTACCTTCCATTTTACTCGAGGATTATGGAATCAATAAGTGTGATAGTAGGTAATAATTAATAATAATAATAAGGAAGAATTCCATACAAGTTTCCATAGGAAAGAGATATTGATTTCATTATTATAGAGAAAGATGCAGAAGTTACTTCTCCCAGAATATGTTTGCAGGTTCTGTGTCATTTACCATCTTACAGAGTTTTCTAGAGAAATGAGAGATTAAGTAAGTTGTCCAGAATGGCAAAATCAGAAACAGGAGTAGAATTCACTCTTTTCCTGGCTCTTAAGCCACTTTCTATCTACCACACTCGTGGTTGCTCTAGAGAAACTGAAGCAAAGAAAAGTCATGTGACTCTCTGAGCCTGTGTCTTCATCGATGAAATAAGGATATTAAACATAATTATTTTTAAGATTACTTCCAGTTCTAAATCCATGATTCTAGGGATAGGATCTGCTATATCTTCTCTATTTCCCACAGTGCAACATAATGCGCATGGCACACAGTAAGGTCATAATAAATGTTCAAGGAAGGAAGGAAGGAAAGAAATTCAACACAATAATATAGGAATTAGACATAGACAGGGTTCTGATATCCTGAAATTTTGTTTGTGACAGAGGTCTTTCTACATTCAGGTACCGAAAGGTGGTTTCCAACAACTGTACAGATGGAGTGAGGGAGCAATATACTGCCAAGCCTCAACAATGTCCTGGCAAGGCTCCCCGAGGCCTCCGTATTATCACTTCTGATGGGAAATTGACTGCAGAACAAGGACACAATGTCACCCTCATGGTACAACTGGAAGAGGTAGGACAAGAAATTCATCCCTGTCTACCATTTGGGTAACTGGATTTGGGGCTGTGCTGAGGATGGAATGAACTTAGACTATCTGGAGAATTACCTTGGTGAGTGACTTTAAAAGACCCAGTCATGAAGCATGCAATCCTCTCACAGTGAAATTGATGTGCAAGAATCATCTCCTCTCATCATCTTTTAAAAAAGTGGCTCCAAGTCATTTTCACTCTTCTCCAGTCATCCAAGGATACTTTAGAAAGGACAGTCCTGAGGAGTTTCATTACTGTGCTCCTCATTATCACTTGTTCTTCACTATCAGAGGCACTGTTTTGATTTCACAGTTCCTCATTAGCACCTCAGCAATATGTTTTGCCCAAGCATTTAAACACAACACACACACATACACACATACACACACACACACTCACACACTCACTCACTCACAATCTAAAATATGGTTACATTCCATCCTTTTTGTGCAAGCCTCCTTTTACAAATGCAAATGGTTATCATCATTGAGTTTAGATGATGGAAATCCTGGATATACCCTACAAAACTCCTTTGAGGTTGCATAGCTTGCCATTGGGTATCCTCATAATTTGTCATTTTTGAGGGGGCTGAGAATTTTACAAGATAGTTTCCATAGCTTTACTTCAGCTGTCTAATCTATGCCCCAAACTCTAGTTTATCTAACATAGTATCCAGCTAGCTAAAAACTTTTAAAGCAAAAATTAGAATCCATACTGTTTTCCAAAGAATGGAGATGCAATAACATATTTCAGCATGAAGATTATACAGAAGGATTTTCTTTTACTGACAAAAAACAGTTCAGAGAGGAAGGGAATAGAATAAACCTTTAAAATTGCTTGCTCAGCAAGCAGGATCTATGCTCAACATTTTACAAATATTTCATTTGATCCTCATAACCTTGTGGAACAGATGCTATTATAATTGCCATTTTATTAGTTAAGGAAACTGAGGTATAGTAAGATCAAATGACTTGCCCAGGATCATTCAGTTTGTATGTATGGCTGAATTTGAACTCAGTTCTTTTTGACTCCAGGCACTTTACTCACTGTGCTACTTAGGTTAATAGCTTTCATTGACTTGGAATCAATATTATGAATATAGCTTTTTATGCATGAGAATCTTAAAAATCAGATTATATGAACCACATACTTTAAGATAACATGATATAATAAATAGAAAGAACTAAGCCAAACATGAGGTCTTATTCTGATTTCAGAATCTGATTTTCAGATTCTTTGTAATTATGGGTATGCTACAAATATCAGGACTCAAAGGAATTGCAGGAACCATATAATCCAAACCTTTTCTGAACAAGTATCCCTGTACATTATACCCACAAATCCAGACATTGCTTGTAGAACTCCAGTGAGGTAGAGCTTCCTGTCCCCAAGGTATCTCATTTTACTTTTATACACACACACACACACAAATGCACATATAGATGTATATGTATATATGACATGCTTTTCCATATATATACATATATATATATGCATATGCTGGATATAGCTATAGCTATCTATGTTTGTATATTTATATTTTTATATATTTATTTTATATCTGTATTAATCTAGCTATCTTTTCTGGTTCTGCCCAATTTTTCATCAGGTTATATGTTTTCCCATGCTTCTCCATGTTTATCACATTCTTACAATATAGTAATAGCCCATTCCATTCATGTACTATAACATAATCCTTCCTCAAACAATGAGTATCTATATGTTTTCAGATCCTTGGTGCTACAAAGTACTTCTATGAATATTTTGTTGCATATTTCTTTTCTGTTTTTTATGTCTTTGCGGTATGTGCCTAGCAATGAGATCCTTGAGTCAAAGAGTATAAGTATTTTAGATTACAATATTTTAAACTCTTTAGATGCCTAAGACTTTAAAATGCAGAAAAGATACAATCTGTATTAATTGGTGTTTCCTCATCTTGGAATTCCTATGCTAGTGATATCACAGGTCCTTATCCTATTCTATACTATCCCTGTATAGGAATGTATAAGGAAACATATAAATATGAGTTATAATTAGAGAGGCAACATAATATAGTGAAGGGTATATTAATGATGCTATCACTAAACTTCAGTTCTGGATCTAATGCTAGCTATGTGACAAATACCTTTGTTTCTATAAATGTAATTTTTCTCATAAGTAAAATGAGCATAATATTTATATTTCTTCTTTTCCAGTTAAAAGGAAATTCATTGGAACCTTTAATGTATTTGATAATTATGGGTTATTTGTTACCTTTAGTAGAACAAGTTAGAAAAGGAGAAGCAGTCATAGGTTGAAGGTTAGATTAGTGGAGGTTTGCAATGTATAGGGGGCATGGCAGCAGGAAGGCTGTCATTTTTTTCCCAAAAATGAGGGAACAGACTTAAAAGGCAAGCTTTTAATATATTCCATTTTTAAGTTGCTCTCTTTGAAACTTAGAAAATTCTATGTATAGATTAATATCTCATACCATATATTACGAATAAGGTCAAAATGGTTACATGATTTAGACATTAAGAATAATATTGTAATCAAATTAGGGGAGCATGAAATAGTTTGCTTGTTGGATTTATGGATAAGGGAAACATTTATGACTGAACAAGACAAAGAGAGAATTATGAGATACAAGATGGATAATTTTGGTTACATTAAATTTAAATTTTTTTTTTTTTGCACAAATAAAACCAATAGAAGGAAAGTAAAACAACTGGGGAAATTTTGTACTGCAAGTTTCTCTGATAAAGACCTTATTCTTCAAATATATAGAGAACTGACTTACATTTAAAAGAATACTAATCATCTCCTTATTCATAATACTCAAAGGATATATATATAAGCTGCTTTCAGATAAAAAAAATCAGTTATCTATAGTTATATAAAAATGCTTTAAATCATTACTGACTAGAGTTCTGAGGTATCTAATCACACCTATCAGATTGGTTATTATAACAGAAAAGTGAAATGACAAATGTTGGAGAGGATGTGGTAAAGTTAAGACACAAATCCATTGTTGGTAAAGTTGTAAACTGATGCTTCCACTCTTTTTTCCAATATTATTTTAATTTCTTCAACATATGCAAAGATAGTTTTCAATATTCATTTCTGTATGACTTTGTGTTCCAAATTTTTTCTCCCTCCCTTAGCCCCTTGTTTCCCAAGACAACAAGCAATACGGTATATATTATACATGTTTTATATTTATTAAATATTTTAATTTTAATTATTAATTAAATAAATATTTATTAAAGATTTTCCATAAATTATCCTGTTGTACGAGAAAAATCAGAACAAAGCGGGGAAAACATGAGGAAGAAAAAACAAACAGACAAACAAGCAAAAAAGATGAAAACATTACGCTTCGATCCATGTTCAGTCTCCATAATTCTTTTTTTGAATATGGATGGCATTTTCCATCTGAAATCTATTGGGATTGTCTTTGATCATCATGATGCTGCCATTCTGGAAAACAATTTGGAACTATATCCAAAAGAACATAAAACTTTACATATTTTTGACCCGGCAATAGCACTACTACTTCTGAGTCTCAGAGGGATAAACAAGGAAAAAATACTTTATATGTAAAAAATATTTATAACAGCTCTTTTTGTGGTAGCAAAGAGTTGAATATTGAGGAAATGCTCATTAATTTACAATTGTCTAAACAAGTTGTGGCATGTGATTGTAATGGGATATTATTTTGCTAAAAAGAGAGGTGATAAGCAGGGCGATTTCAGAGAAAAACCCAGAAGACTTACATAAACTGATATAAAGTGAAGTCGGCAAAACCAGAAGAACATTGTACACAGTAACAGCAATATTGTATGATGATCAACAGTGAATAACTGAATTATACAATACTCATCAATAAAATTATCTAAGACAGTTCCAAAGGACTCATGATGAAAAGTGTTAACTCCCTCCAGGAAAAAAAAAAAAAAATATGGAGTCTGATTGAAGATTGAAAAATACTTTTAAAAAAATGTTCCTTGTTTTTCTTGTTTATACTTTTTAATTTTTTTTTAGTCTGTGTTTTCTTTCACAACATGTATGACTAATATGAAAATATGTTTTGATAATTGTACACGTATATCCTCTATCAAATTGCTTGCCTTCTCAATTAAAAGGGAGAGGGAGAGAATTTGAAACCCAAAATTAAAAAAAAAATCATTAAATTTTTTTTAATTAAAAAAAATTTAAAAAGAAACTCAGAAAATTCTGGAAGCATCTTATCTATTGGGCTTAAGAAGGCATAGGTCAGTGGATTCTGGCCAGTTATTTAAGGTCTAATGAAAACTGAATTTTTTTTTTTTAAAACTCTCTGACAAAGTGTCATTGCATCTGAAAAAATTCTTTCCAGTGTGTTTCAGCATTAGAAACAGTAGTTTCCTTCCAATGTGGTATCAAGCTCTTGCTTAATTATATCTCAAAGAACAAAAGCTCTTTAAGTTGTGGGCATTTGTGAGGATGACATTGTTGTTCCTCCTCTGGAAAAACAAGATGTAGAGATCTGCAACACTAACTCTCTCTCTAGAGAAGTGTTCTGACCTGGAAAAATTGATAAGGGTGGTACTCCAGGGATGGGAGCCAGAACCCATTCTGTTCCACTTGACTTTTCCTGTAATGGAAAGCATCAGACATCTCAAACCGGCCTGGATGTTGTGAGCATAAGTGATGACAGTTCAGTTTTAAGTTGTGCTCCTGGGAGTAAGAAGAGAAAAAAAATAAATAACAAGCTATTTCTTTCCACTTTGGGGAACCCATCTCATAGCCACAGAAGTGAAATGCGTTACTCTCTCCTAACAGGTCTACCCATCTTCTCAATGCTATAGGTCCGTCAAATTAGCATATCCCACTAAAGATCCATTTTCTCTTGGGATAATGGGAACACTGGGAAATCATATTAGATAGTAGAATTGAGCCTCAATGACTGAAGCACTCTCTATTTCTTTATGAAGAAACATTACCTTTCTCAATTCTTTGATACTGAAGCATTTGACAGAGAAATATAGTAAATATTTAATAATAAAGATATAGAAAGAAGGCCCTTTTTTGTTCATGAAGATCCTGGGAAAACAGAAATAAGCAAAGAAAGCTTTTTTTGGTTGTTTGTTTGTTTTGCTTTTTGTTTTGTAGAATCATAGATTTTCCTGGGAGTAAAAGAGTCTCACCCTTCATACACATTATAATCCCTGTGCTATTGTTGTTACTGTGCTCCTCAGAAGCCATCCAACATGTATAAGAAATATGCTGGCTTTAGGTAGATTGTACCTTTCCATGAAGCGATGAAGATCAGTATGTTCATGTCTTTAAATAACACTGAATCCACAACCATCCCAGTCCAGAATTTTAAAATTTTAAAGTGAAATCTAGAATAAGCTTTCTTTAGAAATCCATTTTGATAGCTTTTAATTTTTTCAAATTCATGCAAAGATAGTTTTCAACATTCACCTTTGCAAAACTTTGTGTTCCAAATTTTTCACTCCATCCTCCCCTTCCCCACTTCCTAGGCAGCAAACAATCCAATATAACTTAAACACATGCTATTAGAAATCCTCCTGTAAAGAGCAATGCTACAGTACTCCTCAGGACATCTTCCTCCTTACTCAACACTTATTCTGAACCCTACTCCATTCTTGCTGGCCCTTTTAGGGGAAAAAAATGGGTTATGTTGATCCTTGCCCTCAGAGATGACTAATTGTAAAATTAATATAGGTACAATACAATACAAATAAAATGCATGCCTTTATTAAGTGAATGCTATGTGTATGGCATGCTACTAGGTGGCACCAGAGTGCTAGATCTGGAGTTAGGGAGGCTCATTTTCCTGAGTTCAAATCCTGTCTCAGACTTTTGCTAGTTGTGTGACCCTGGGTAAGTCATCTAAACCTGTTTGCCTCAGTTTCCTTATCTGTAAAATGATCTGGAGAAGGAAATGACAAACTACTCTAGTATCTTTATCACAAAAAGTCAAAAAGGGGCCATGAAGAATTGGATATGACTGATACAACTGAACAACAAATGTGCATAACATTATGGCAGAAACTGATGATATAAAGACAGCAGTGAAATAGCCCTCCATGACAAACAAAGCTATTCTCCATTTGAACGAATTCTATAAATGAATATTCAACCTCTGATTCAAGTCATCATGTGATACATGTCAAATGAATGAACCATGTGATAATAAAAGAAGCTGCTAAAAACAGTTTACTTTATATTAGAATTTTAAAGGAGATTGCTTAAAAGAGGCTTCTGAACACTTAAATCTTTATTTTGAAAGCTGGGGTTTGTTTGATATCTAGTATTCAATAAAAATCTTCTTTATATGAAACTAAAAAGAATTCTCCCCTTCCATATATACATGCTTTTCTTCTACTATGTTTAATATCTTCCTGCAAAGCAATCACAAATAAGGAACTATTATAGGATAGAGCAAATGGCTGGGCATTCAGCCCAGATCAATGAGAACTAGCCCCTAGATGTGACTTTGCTTCTGCATATAGTACAGTTTATATCCTGTCAATTGAGTAAAAATGAGACATGTGTAACAATTGGGAACTTAGTCTGGCACATACGATGGAGACTGTTCAGAAACTAAAACACAGTGGACACTTGGACCCTTCCTTCTTCCATCTCCTATGTTCCCAGACATAATGGAGATGTGACTAAAAGAATACTAAAGTAGTCACAACTCCTGAAAAAATACCAGTATTAAGGAGCTGCTCTGAATACTTCAGTGCCCTATGACATATCCTGACTAAGCTCTAAGGAATGAATTGTTGTTGATGATAACAGGGAAGGGGCAAAAGGAAAAGCAGCTTTGTTGTTGTCTCATACATACAGTGGTATTTCCAGTTTGGAAATATGCTTGCTAATTATTTATGTGCTTGTTCATTTATTTATTTATCCATTCATTCATTTATCTATCCATTGATTCATTTGTTTGCTGCCTACCAATCCATCCATCCATCTTTCCATATATTTATCTTTCTATCTTTTTATTTATCTGTACCTCAAGAACAAAGAAAATAATTGATCCAGAAGCTCCAGGAGAGAGGAGAGGAGGAATCTGGGAACTTTATTTTCTGAGGCAGAAGCTTCTTTAACTCTACTCTAGGGGGTCGATCGAAGATGTTTGCTCTGGGAATGTAGTATCCAGTGAGAGGCAATATCCCTCTTCATCTCAAGGCAGACACAAGATGGATATCCTCGATTCAACCAACTAACGAGCATCTAATGAGCCTATGGACTTTTACAGGAACTTAAGTCTCTAGGAGAAATCCAATGGAAGGGCCTTGAGGCATGGTGTGGATGGAGTAAGGACTAATCAGTCTTAAGGACTCAGCAGGGCAGATTCTGAAGACATTCATTTAAGAGGACTACTAGGCAGAAGTAGTGTCTGCATGTTGCAGAAGATAATTAAATCTGCTTTAAACAGCTGTAAGAATAAAGAGATGCAATTCAATGCATAATTTAAGACTTTTAAATTAAATCTGAGGCAAGGGACTAAAATTAAAACTTTGATCTGTATCTCATTGTTTTAACACTTCAATTTACATACAAAGACTGGCACTTAATAAGAAAAATTCATGATTATAACTTCTATGTGAGATTTAAATCCAAAATGCAGGGCTGAGTCCTCATCAGATGGATTTGAATGAACCCTAATTTCAAGTACACTGACATACTAAAACAGCAGCATAAAAATAATCACAATGTAATAACACTTGGTAAAATTGTATGAGGCTGCTACTGATGTCAAGGGAGAAAGGAAATGATTCTTGTATTGGTCCTTTCAGGGCCCTCCATTTGTTTTCATTCCTCTAAGGAGTCCAAATGCTTGTCTCCAGAGAACAGAACTTGGTGTTTTTTTGTTTTTTGTTTTTTGTTTTTATCATGATAATAAGTGAGTAAGCCAGTATCAATGTTTCTCCATCCCTGTTAGAACAACTATGCCAAGGTGTCAGCTGCATTTTTTCTTTTTCTTTTTTTTAAAGATGTAGCAGAAGCTTTTCTATTAATTATTTACACTTCCTCTCATGTTTATGTTCTTTTAATTCAGCTGAAAATAACTTCCTTCTTTCCACATGGTATTAAAAAGGAAATCCCAACTATGGCTGTTCAGCTCAGGAAATCTGGCCTCTGAGATTCATAAGAAATCTTCTAAGATTTTAGGTCCCAGCTATAATCAAATGTGTTCTTGAGGTCTCTGTCCCAGTGGCTTAGAACCATGATCAACCTATTAACATGAAGTGTATGCTTTGAAAGAGGCATGAGTTCTACCTTGGTGTTCTCCTCTGAGTGTATGAGTCCCTCAGGCATTTGAATTTACACTTCACTACTCTCCCAAGCATGCACAACTCCTCACCTCAGCACCTCTAGCCCCTCAGCTTTGTGGAGCATAGCATCAAAACACTGTGGGAGTTCTCTGCAACATAAAGGCAGTCAGCCAAAGTAGCTAGGAGGTATGCTTTTCCAATAGCATGTAGGAATTCTCAATAATAACATTAAAAACAATAATTTAATTTAATTCAACAGAAATTTCTTAAGTGCCTGCTATATATCAGGGACTGGATCATGATAATAATCCAATTTTCATTTTAGCTCTTTATACTTATCCAAACACTCTCAATAATTCATTTCATTTTTTTCTTATTCAACCTTATTAATGCCTTGGATTTCAAAAAAAAAAAATTCCTAAAGAAAATTTCAAGAAACCTTTCATTTTTATTTTATACTCCCACTTAATCTTCTCATCATCTTGTTAAAAAAATATACATATAAAGAGAGAGAGAGAGAGAGAGAGAGAGAGAGAGAGAGAGAGAGAGAGAGAGAGAGAGAGAGATGGAAGTTTTAGTGATGGATATGCTATTCTTACTTCATAAAAAAGGAACCGAAGATCTAAAGATTGTATAACTTTTGGCAATGTCACAAAATTTATCACAGTATGAACTCTTTGAAGTCAGAGACTAGGTTTTAATTGTCATTGCATCTTCCCCATGGTGTATAACACCATATATTTCAGGAAGGAAATATTGGATAATGAATGGTCAATAACAAAAGTGAAAATAGTCTTATTAGTTCCACTTAAGTACACATTTCAGAATGTCTAGCATATACTAAGTGCTAACCTCAAACTGAAAAATAGAGATGTATAAAACTACTGGGATACCTTTTGGCAATACAGTACAGAGATATGAAGGCAGGGAAGAGGTCAGGAGGGGGAAAACTTGTTATGTAGTTGCTACTATATACTAGGCAATGTATTAAATACTTTACAAATCCTCATTTGATCCTTTGAGTCAATGGCAAGTTATTAAAGTCTATGGTCCCCTCTAATGGAGTGGAGTGGACTTCAGACCTTCCTCATGATCTGAGATTCTTCTTCTTCTCCAGGGATCTTGATAACTTAGACAATATAGATGAAACAAAGTAAAAATGCAAAATCTAATTGGTTCATAGACTTTGCTTTTGCTTTTCCATCCAGGAGGTTTTACACAAAGTACAGAATCCCATTTATTGATATATGGGCTAATGAGCAGACCTTAAACAGACCTATTTTGATTTTTCACAAGATCTTGATGAGCACACCCATGGACTGATAGAAAGGCAGACTGCAGGCTGACAACCAGGATTACTTGTTGATTGAGTGCTCGTGGACATCTCCCCATGTTGGACAATAGAAGGATAACAAGGGATGGAGGGATGAGGGGCTCTCCTTGTAATTGAGTCATTTTAATTATTTCTAGTTACTATAACAAGGAAAAACAAGAGTAGATGTTCTCTAGTAAACTTCCAATGATTAAGCGAATGAATTATATGTAGTTCACAATTCTGAGGCCTAATATCAGAACTTTTAATCACTACTGTAATGTAATCATATCATACTGATTAATACCGATTAAAATAAAATAGGAGTCTAATAAATCATGTATAACAATCTAAAGCTGGAAGGAAATTCAGAAGCCATTTGTCAAACCCTCTCATTTTATAGATGGGGCCCACAATTTATACTTAACTGACTCATCCAACTTCCCAGCTATGAGAAATGACAGAAGTGAGATACAAAAAAGTTTTCTTTAACTTCAGAGCCAGAAATAATGCTGGCATAGTGCTATTCACTTTATGGGATAGTTTACAAAGGTTTTCATGTTTATATTTAGCAACAAGTAAAAGGATTTAAGTATCAGCTTTCCTGTTCTCAGGAATGACCAATATGATATAAAATAAGGAGTCAACATTATTATATTCACTTCCAAGTAAAATGTGATATATTATATGGAAGAATTAATGTAAAAAGGAATGCCACATATGAAAATAGCTAAGTCATTTTTTTCATGACTGTAGTGAACTTTTTTTTGTTATAATACTATGTAGAATAATAAGAGTTTATCAAGGACTGATATGTTTGAAATAGTGATTATCAAATCTACCACTTGGCCATCTATCAGAGGGTAGGTGTAATGTCTAGAAAAGTTATAATTTGTGGTGTGTTAATTATTTTGACTTTCTGAAGTTATTGGTTCTTTCAGATTTTACTTCATTTGCAAAATGTAATGATAAAACTCCTCTACTACCTTTTTTTACTGACTGTATATGGTATGTTGACACACAGAGGTTTCAGCTGTTAGCACCTCTCATTGAAAGCCTGTATTTTTAGACGGAGTCAGTACTTAAGAGAACCATCTCAACACAAGATAGGAGAGTGGAGACTAAATTTTACATTTCTGCTGTAAGCAATATGTAGTCATCTGGGTCCCCTGGGAAAATTGCCAAGATCACAGCAGTCAGTTTTGGAACAGAAAATAAACTCGAGCAAGGCTATGGTAGATGATTTAAGACTAAATATCTGGTCATCTGGGTAACTGTAAACTGTTCCAGCTGACAAAGTAAGGAACTTTTGTTGATTTTCCACAATAGGAGTCCCTCTAGGAAGGAATGCTAGAAAGAAAACTTTTCTTAATAGAAGGCCAAGGTGAGGCCATAACATTTGTCACTAATAGACCCCCACAGAGTAGATCAATCCACCGCCTCCTGAAATAGCATCTAATAAGGTCATTTGAGCATATATCTTGAGTGGAGGGGATTATTTAATCTCTTTTATGCTTCCGGGATCCTTGTGTTTTGGGGTTGTTTTGGCATAGGCTTAACGGTAATGAATATTACACAGGGCATTAGCTATTATACTATTTATTCTGAAAGAAATTTAGCCTAAAGTAGATTCTATCTTGGATCTTGTCAAGCAAGAGTACTGAATTCCAAGAATTGACTGTTCTATAATTCAAACTTTTGGAAAACAATATAAAACTTGAGAGTATAAACTATTAGAAAATAATATAAAACTTGAGAATATATAGAGAATATATTAATTTTCTGTGGACACAATGGAGTATTTGTGTAAATGAGGAATGCCATGTTTTTATAAAACAAAGCCTAGTCAAGTTATTGTCCTTTAAAAATTAATTTCATTAAGTTTTCTTATTTTTTAGAACATCCCTGTGTTTCTATTGGTATGAAAACTCTCTGCCCACCAGTGTATCTCTGTAAACTCATTTTTAACTTGTCATCTTTGACTATTTCCTGTGGCAAGGGAGTTTGACTTGGCTGGGTCTTTCTGACTTCTAGTTTAGCCTACCCTTTACTAGATCATGATACTTTTCTAAATGACCTTATTTTGATCTGTTCAAGAAGTGTAAAGAAATTCCATGATGTGTGAACAGATCCTTTTGTGAGGGGGGTTTATAAAGGTCTTCATGAATTAAAAAACAAATAAATATATTTGCATCAGGCACTATATTTGTATTTGCTATTCCAGGAGGATATTACTAGTATAATTGCTACTGCTGAGTCATCTTATATACATTTCATAGCAATATAGGGAGAACCAAGGTCATTTTTTTTTCTCAGTGGCAAATATCCTTTAGCAATACTAGTGATCCTTGGGAGATGAGATGTGCATAGACCATGGTGAACATGTTATGACCACTTGGCCTAATATTTGCTTCTCCTAGATTTCACCTGTATGATCACACAATTCGACTTGTTTTTTGATCTCATACTTCACCAAGCATAATTCCATACTTGATATTTTTTCTAATTTGTAAGATTAATAGAGAGATGAAAATTGAGAACATGGTAAGACTTGGAAACCCATTGCACTTAGAAATATTTTCTCTGTCATCTTTTTGAAATAGTGAAATCAAAATGTAGCCCCACTTTTCAACATACAAAGAAAAACACACAAAATAATATGTGCATGTAGATTTCACAAATCTTGAGAAGTTTATCTTTTTGCTAAGTATGCATGAGAGAAGTCTTTAAGGTAACATCATTAATGCAAGGCAAGTTTGAGAATTTTGAGCATGAAATTCAGAAACAGAAATATCTAGACATAATTAGCAACAAGTAAAAGAACTTAAGTATCAGCTTTCCTATTCTCAGGAAGGACCAATATAATATAAAATATTGTATTATTTTATGTATGTATGATAGCATACATTCTATAGATTTTGAACTGATATAGAACTGATATGTTCTATAGGTCTTAATATGTATTTAATATTCTCTAATATATTAATATCCTTTAATATGGAGGATGTCATTTTATTCTGTGCATAGACTAAACCACAAAGAGGTCTCTATGATATCTTCTGCTCCTTCAAAAATGTCATTGTGACTATTTTTCTTATTCCTAGGATGTCAGTGTTGAGTTCCCATGGCATCAGTTTTCCCATTTCTTGCTGCAATCTTGCTACAAGAGTTGATAAGTTCACAAACCTTTCATTTCTGAGGTTAATCTTGGTTTCATTGCCGGCTTTTGATATATTTGTTTTTCCTATTAAAAAAGTCAGTGATATCCTCAGGGATTCATAGTATGACTTTTCTTCCTTTTTCTTTGCTGTCACAGAGTTCTTCTCCACAATGAAGGCTCTTAATTCTGTGATATTAGAATATATGAAA
Organism: Antechinus flavipes; assembly: GCF_016432865.1. NCBI lineage: Eukaryota > Metazoa > Chordata > Mammalia > Dasyuromorphia > Dasyuridae > Antechinus > Antechinus flavipes. The sequence continues at coordinate 586,006,036 of NC_067399.1, read as the reverse complement.
ACAGGCCATTTTGGTAGAAATAAAAGGAGAAAAGACATTGAAAACAACCCTGCCTTCTTTCTCTTTTTTTCTCTTTTCATTGCCAACAAAGGAAACATTTTTGACCTTTTTTTCTGTCCCTCTTAAAACCCAATGTTGGAACTAAAGACATAAAATTTGAGGTCATGGCTATTTGTAAATCAGTATTTAGAACCAATTCATAACTTAATAACGTAAAAGAATGTGCTTTTGTTCATATATAAAACTCAATGAAGCCTTGGGTTTCCAAGAATAGATTACTCTCATTTTTGGCTACCTTTTTTTCTTTTTTATGTCCACCTAAAATGGTACTATTGCTTACTAGTTCCTTTGCCATTCATTCAATAATTATTAAAGTCCTATTGTGCCAAGAGTACAATACTAGGGACCGAGAGAGGCACATAGGATACGAAGATGGTATTTACCCTTAAGTAGTTTAAAGAGAAGTATACAATTTCAAAAATGAAACTGAAGCAAATCTATACATGACTTTTGACAAAGATATGGTGGACAGAGTTAAAGTTAATGGAGGAAATAAAGTCCTTTGCTTAATTTCAGTTTTCTTTTTATACTAATTTTTATCATGATAGATTGTTGAGAGCTATCAAGGATGCAATAGTATATGTTAGTCTAGTACCATGGATAGAGTACAATACCAACATTTCAATGACAGTTCTACTCCATTGTTTCCAAGTAGCTATAATTTTAGAAAGAGCAAGCACTTTGCTTTTTCTTCAAGTATAGTATTTATTTAGTGAAGACAAAAATGCTTGTCTTTTCTACCTTACTGAGATATTGTAACCAGAAAACAAAGTGATGTATATGAAATGGGTTTGCCAAGTTGTTATCATTACAATCATATAATTTTAAGTTCAGTAGCTATATTTGTAAAAATCCTTGAAAACCTGTGTAATGTAGTGGAAAGAACATTGGAATAATCATATGATCTGGCTTTGAGTTCCAGCTGTTCACTTCCTAATTATATGATCTTAGGTATGTCTCTTTAATTTCTTTGAGCCTCAATTTCTTTTTGTCTAAAAGTAATTTCTACCTTTAATATCTTATGGACCCAGATGATATTTAATTTATGATACTCTATAGGAACTTACCTTTTATCATTTCCTCTACCATTCTTTCCTTTCAAAAAATGTCTTATTTTTCCTCCCATTCTTTGTGATTATTGAAACCCTGATACTTTACACTCTTAAACTTTTGAGTGAAACCTTATGAAATAACCTACATCTATAAATATACCATCATCACATGTTGAACAATTTCTCCATATGGTTAAGAGCAAACCCCCACTAGTTTGGGAATAAAAAACCTGGATTAATCTCTACTCTTCCCTTAAATAGTTTTATCAGGTTGAAGTAGGTATTTAACATCTCCAAAGGCAATTTTCTTCAAAGGCAAAATGAAAGTAATAAAGTAGATATTCTTTAATATTTTATGAGTTAAATGAGAAATGTATATAAAGTGTTTGCCATACATAAAGTGTTAAGTGATAATTTTTATAAATTTTAATTCTGGATTCATATCAGGGTACCTTTAAAGCATGAATTGCTTTAGCATATTTCAAAAAAATATGATTGAATTTACACCAGATAAATGTACATACAAATTTTGTTGACATTTATTTATAAACAACAATTATAATTAAAAGTAAGTTAATTCTTCATGGATCACTCTATAGCAGTATAGGGTGATATTTGAATTAATTCAGAATGCTTTGTCACTAGGTTTGGCTCTCATTCTTGCACGGGCCATTTCTTCTTATACTTTGATGTCATTATAGATGTCAGCTCTCTCTCTAGTATGTCACAACTCATTGATGCTTTATCATCTTTTAAAATATTTCGTCATGGTTCCATCCAAGTTACTAGAGGAATTCCTCCAAGTTCTTTTTTACATTTTGGTGAATTTAATGGAGTACTCTATCTGCTGCCTTTCATATTTGACATATGCCAATTCTCCCTACTTTCTTCCTAATATAAGTGCTTGATTACATTCACGTCACATCCCTTATGAAAGATATCACTGATCACATGATGCACTCAGCCTACTGATTATGCTTGTCACATGCTTATCATTATGTTTTAGGTTAGTTCAAATTTATATTCTTCCAAGAGTGTTTTATTTCACAATTAGTTGGTATGGCATTCCTGGAAGAATTTTAGTGTTAACGAAATGGTCTTTTGTGGCAGTAAGCATTTTGAAATTAGTGAATATGTTGGGTAATTTCCTAAATTCAAATCAGTCCATTTGTTTCCTACTCAATTTAAAATCCATCCTAAATGAAAGACAACATAGAAATAATTCTTTATAATCTAAAAATTATATGAGTTCTTCTTGGTCAAAACTCTATTTCAGAAATGGAAATATCATTTTATAGGGCCTTAAATTATTGTCTAAAGTGATGGTAAGTACCCAGGGTACCTTCATACTACTCAGCAGTTTAATCAATACTTTTAGATCTCTTGATGGGTAGCTTGCATAAATACCAAAAGAGCACAAATCAATCTATGTTATTTTTTCAACATGCTTTTTTCTAATGCATTTCTTTACATTGCTCCTAAATGTTTCTTCGATGGTAATATATTGTAGCTTATTCACATCCATCATGCACCTTTCCATTTAGGAGAAATCTGGGCATGACTGGGACAAAAATGAGCATAGTGGTTAAAATTAAGGGGCAACCCTGAGAAAATAGTTTTCTTCCATAGACAATTTTTGGGACTATTTAGGTATATTATTTAGGATAGGTGTTATGGTGAACTAGTTCTCAAAATTATAGACTGTTTCAACAACCTTCAGTATTAAAATTTCTAGAAGTAATCAAATTGGCAAGGCATACTCTCAGGACTAAGAACCAAGGAGGAACTAACGAAGATGAAAAAAAAAAGATAGGTCTTATTGGTGTGCCAAGATGTTTCCTACCATAGAACAACCACTGTCTTAAGTGAATTGATGCAACTGCTATTTGACCAAAAAAAAAAATCATTAGGTGGATAAGCATCCCATCAACAGATGAAAATATTAAGCTAAACTGACTTCCATTTGTCCCTCTAGGTATGGAAATATTGAATTAATAAATCTCTGGAAAAATCTGGAAAATTATTATAGAACCCAAATGGTATAGTTTTCTTTTCACATTATGTACCAGGTCTGGAAAACTATTTTCAATTACATCTATATTTGGATCCAGACCATGCCATAGATTCTATAGAAGTCCTGGTTGCTTTTTGCCAACTGATCCATTGTATTTGGTCTCAAAAATAGAGATTGCTAATCTCTGATGGTGTTGACATTCAAAATTTTATTTTTGGGCATAGGAGAATGGACATTCTTACCACCATCTTACTTGTGGAAACTAGATTGTTTTGTGACTATCATACTCCCTGTGTGAAATTTCATGAAAAAGTAGCAAGAATAATTGGTTGTAGTTTTCCTTGAACTATACTAATTCTCAAATTTTGAACAACTGATTCTTATACAACTGGGAGAATACTAAAGAGTATCACATGGCTAGTAGTAACTGGAAGAAATCATCATTTAAAGATTCATCTTGAACTGGAAGGGATCTCTGTTAAGTCATCTCATCCAGTCCCTTCTATTACCAAGTATAGAAATTGAGGCCCCAGGGAAGTAGAGTAACTTACTTGTGATCATACAAGTAAGTTGAGTATCACAACAATGATTTGAATCTGTGACCTCTGAATCCAAGCCCATTGTTCTTTCCACTGTATATCAGTTGATATATACAAAATGATAGATAAATGTGGACAGAGCTCAGTCAGAACCAATTATTCCATAATGGATTTAGTCAAGCCCCTCTCAGAAACTGTTTTTTATCATAGTGGTAATATTTCAAGATAAGACTAGCATGTTCTATTTTGGCCCTATGTTTTCCTGTCCAACCAATGTCAAAAATCTCTCAAAATCTTTGCAAAATAAATATCTCTGTCTTGTACACTGAAATAATATTATTTGTGATCTAATAGGTAGGGCAGAAAAGATAATCTTCCCTGTTAGACAGGATACCATGAAGGCCACATTTGCCCAGCTCATATTGAATTCCCGGGGGTGGATGGATAAGCACAAATGATTTTCATTGGATGATGAATGTAAGATCTTTTACCCACTAGGCAAAGTTTGGGAAATTCCAGGTGGTAACTGAGACCCCAAACATTGACTCATCCAAGAATTGTCTGGATTCCAAATGTTTCCTGATTGTATGAGCTGTTAGAATCCTTACAAAGTGTAAACTCACTGGAATTGATAGAAACAATGCTTATGTACTTAAGTTTACACCTTTGAGAGATTCACAAATCCAGGAGATTCACTAGTCAGGAACCTACAACTCCACTCTCAGAGGAGGAGTCAACCTTTGGGTTCACACCTTTAAGAGATGATATATAAGAAGTTCTTAGAGCCTCAGTCAGAGGTAAGTCAGTTCGAGAGATTGACAGAGCCAGAATTCAGTCGGGAGAAGATTCAGAACTGGAGATTCATAGGGAGCTGGAGGCTGAAGCTGAAGCTGGAAGAGATAAGGGCCAGGCTGCAAGAGCTCTTGGAATCAAGGCCAGAGATAGGCCTCTAAGAAAATTAACTGGGCTATTTTGGAAGAGACAATAAAGGACTGTACTTTAACTCCTGGCTGCATTTGAGGTGATTATTACTTTGAACTGAAATTAAGGCTGCCTCCAGAAGTCCCCCAAGAAACCTGCTCCCAGAGAACGATTATATTTTAGAAAAGAAGAGAACACTACAATGAGCCACCTGCTGTTATAAGATATATAGTCCTTGGAGCCCTCTATGAGGAAAATGACACCTCTTCTACTTCAGTGACAAACTGTCTCTTTATAGATTTTGGACAATAAAACCACAGGGCCTCCTAAAACAGGGCTGGCAATGGCAACAAACAGGGAAATCTCCATATTATTGTGGGGTAGAAGTTGGGAATAAACTAATCTTTCCTGGGATGGAGCAGTTGCAACACAATAAGAGGAAAATAAATATAACCCAAAGGTCAAGGAAAGAGCAAATATGAGTGATGTCAGACCTCAGAAATTTAAAGGGTTAAGATGAATCAGCGAATTGGTTACCAATTAGAGAATTCTAATGCTGAAAGAATATACCAATGATTAGAAAGCCAAAAATAAAGAAATTGGAGAGAGTTAACACTTTGTCTAAATTCAAACTGCTTCCTGGAAGCTTAAGTAAGTATTTTTCCCCCAGGCTTGTGTGCCTTCATTCCATTTGTGCCAATGCCCAGATGAGCCCTACTGCCTAGTGCTGACTCAGGCCTGAATGGATCCAGATACTCTTCCCAACTTTATCTTCTTAAGTGCAACTGTCATTTATTCTCAATATACATCAGGTGCTGAGCTATTACAATCCAAATTTGGCATTTTCAATATTGTCCTCAATGAAAATAGATCACTCTTAAAACCCTAAAAGATCTGTTTCAATTCATATCTATTATCTTCCTTCTAATTTAATCAAATATTCCCAGGCTGACCTTGTTTGTTGGATCTCATGCCAAATTTTTTTTTCTTACTTTTTTTAATCTTTCAATTGGATTTTACTGGTGTGTGACTTAATACTTCTCTATAGTCTTTACTACTCCTCCTCTATAATATTTGGCAAATGATCTTGCACTCTAAACTAGTGTTATTCTTGGCTTTCATGGTTTTTTGTTTAACAAAGAATTTAAGAGTTGACTGGCCAAGTTAGTTTCTGGCTTCTTCCAGACTCATTCTTAAAATGACCAATTTGCATTGGTTAACTTCTCCAGGAAACAATGATAATCAGAGACAAATTTTTTTTCCTTTTGCCATTTTTTCATAATCAACAAGTGGTTTAAGCAGCTCAGTTTGGAGTTGTATAGAATGATTTCATCATGCCTTTACTCTTTTTCCTCATTTGGTGATTACTTTCAACTTTGCTCTAACTAGGCTGTCATCTGAATATAAACAGAAAACTCATTCTGAAATAACCGCTATATCAGTAATGTGACTAGTCTGATATGGTTAATATATAGTCCATTTCTTTCTTTTTAAAAATTAATGATATTTTTACATCTTTGCTGCAAGAAAACTTTCCAGCTCATTTCTTAAAGAAAATATTCATTGTTGTACACGCATTAGATTACTAAGTATTTTTTAAAGTTTTTGCTCCCTTTTATTTGTAGATTTCAAACTACTTTTAAAGCTTTGTTTTTACCAAGCTCCCTTGTTATTAGGTTCTCATTGAAATAGTCAAATATTAAAGTTTAGAGCAACACTTTAGAAAAATTCCTTGATCTTAAATGAGAGAACTTGTAATTCTTGTTTTGCTTACTTGTGTGACCTTAGGCAAGGCAAAACAGCATTGCCTATCAAATGGCAAAACAGGTGAAAATGCATTCATTAGATACCCACTATCTGTCAGTCACTGTACTAAATGTTTAGGGATACATAGAAGTAAAAAAGCCAGTCCCTGATCTCAAGGAGCTCACAGTGTAATGATAGAGACAATATACAAACAATTGTGGACAAATTATTTATATACATGAAAAATTGGAGGATCTCAACAAAGGGATTTGTGAAAGGTTTCTTGTAGAAAGTAAGATTTTAACTGGAACTTGAAGGAACTAGAAGATGGGAGATGAATAGGAAAATAATTCCAGACATGAGGATAGCCAATGAAAATGCCTGGAGTAGATAGGCAGATTCTGTTGTATGAGCAAGGAGGCTGGTGCCCCTGAATTGAAGGGTTTGTTTTCACCAAGCTTTTCTTGCCCTAGTCTATAAAATGAGGCTTTCATTTCAGCTCTGAAATCACATTTCCAGTATTGTTAAATCTTTGTGTGTGTGTGTGTGTGTGTGTGTGTGTGTGTGTGTGTGTGTAGAATTTCTTGCCTTTAGACCAGTCAAGTCAACATTACTAAATCATCAAGATTCATCATGAAAAGGCAGGAGACATCCTGTGTCATGCGTACACCACAATCACAACATCCCTTGGATTTTGATGGAGATAATGCAGGATTCTGAACCCACGGTACCTGAAAAGAACAAAACTTCCAAAACAATGAACCCTCCCCCCACCTTTTCTTTTTTGGCTACAGTCAATATTGAGGAAACTAATTACTTTGAAGAAGGTGCCCATTGTCCTTCTCACCACCAATTAATAATTACTATTATTAATCAGATAAGTCTAAGAGCTCTAAGAGTAGCACCATTCTCCCTTCTCATTCCTCCTGAAAACCAATCTTATTTCTAGCACAGCATTCTCAGCCATCATCTTGAGATGCAAGCTCTATGGAAAAGCAACTTAAATGCTGGAATCATTGCTTCTTCAACTGCTCAAAATGCAGAAAAGAAAGTTCTTGTCACAAAGGTCCTTGGAATTGACAAATGAACATGGTTATCTATAGATGTGACATTAAAGAATATGTATTATCATTTACTTTGCCACTTCACTTTAAATATAATGGGGGACTTTTCATCTGACTTGCTTCTAAACCTGTGCCTGTTTCTCACAGTAGAATGGGAGTTCCTTGAGAACAGATACTTTCTTCCTTTTCTGTTTATATTCCTGGAGAGGCTTGATATGAATTATTGCACTGAGGCTTACTTGATTTTTTTTCATCCATTCCTTATCTTCTGCAAAGGCATGTAAGCTTCAGAATTTGCATAGCAGTCATTTTCCTCATTTTTGTCATGAGCACCATAAAGCAAGACGATGAAGTGTCATAGAAAATTGAGGCTACCAGATGGTTCAGTAGATAGAGTACTGGGCCTGTAATCAAGAAGTTCAGATGTGACCCCAGACACTTAATAGCTGCTGGGCAAGTCACTTAAGCTCTGTTTTCCTTACTCCACTGGAGGAGGAAATGGCAAATCATTCTAGTATCTTTGCCAAGAAACCCCATAGACAATATTGGCATGCTATGGTGCATGGGATAATGAAGAGTAAGAACTACTGAACAGTACAACCTAGAAAATCATGTTTTCTCATGTCTTTGGGGTGAAAAACTCACAAGCCATTTCCCCCATTCGTCTGCAACTTTCTTGTCTCCCATGTGACTTTACTGACATATTATAACTTGGGATATGGCACAGGTACCTCAGTTTATTAAGGTTTGGACCAAGACCTCACATTATATTTTTCCCTTAGGACCAGACTGTGATTTCATCAATATAAGTAACTATTGATAGAGAAACTTAGTCTGTCAATGAAGATCAGTGCCTGTTTTGTAATTTGTAGGGTTTCAGAATAACCTGGGGATGATGAGAACTTTCAGATTTGCCCAGGGTCACACAGCCACAGAGAGGTTTAAACAAGGTTCTTTTCACCTAGTTCAGGCTTCTTTATCCAATCTGCTGTATTTAGATTACCTGTAGATAAATGAATAGCTTGTCCATTAGTTCAGATGTATGATATTTAAACTCAGTCCTCTTTTCTGCCATTCTGACACAGCTACATATATGGGAGGTACTGTACCACTACCAGTGCTAAGAATAATTTGGTATTTTTATATTTCATGTGTTAACCATGGACAAAAAAACCAAAACAAACCAATACAACAACAAAAAACAAATGCTATCTAGCAGTCATCTTGGTGATGAACTGGAGCTCTATACTTAGGTCAATTAGTCCTTGTGCTACAAATATCTCATTTGTTTCCAGACTTGTGCTTGATATAACTGTTCCAATGGCACTGCTTGCCCTGGAATCTTTTATCAAACCCATGAGAATACCTAGTTTCAAAACCCCATACCCAGATATATTGGAGTAAGACAATTGTTGAATAACAAATGGTATGCGCAATGCAATTATAATATATGTACATTTCTGTTTGGCTTGGTGGATAAATAATTGGGCTGGGCATCTAGAAAACCTTGACTCAGGTAAATGAAGTGGAGCAGTGGGTAGAGCACTAGCCCTGAAGTCAGGAGGACCTGAGATCAAATGTGGTTTCAGACACTTAATATTCCTAGCGGTATGATCTGGGGCAAGTCACTTAACCCTAATTGCCTCAGCAAAAGAGAGAGAGAAGAGAGAGTGGGGAGGGGAGGGAAGGAAGGAGGGAGAGAGGGAAAGAGAGAGAAAGAGAAAAAGAAAGAGAGAGAGAGAGAGAGAGAGAGAGAGAGAGAGAGAGAAAGGAAGGAAGGAGGAGGAAGGGAGAGAAGGAGGAAGGGAGAGGCACAGAGACAGACAAAAAAGAGAATTTTATGTGAAAATGGTGTATCTATTTTAAACCATTTGCTTTTTAAAATATATATAGTAAATTCAACAGGTTGATGTTAAAGCTCTTTTTATCTCTGATTCTCTCTGAAGTTCCTTTTGTTCCCTTCTGTACATTTAAATTTTAAATAAACATAATATAACATACATATAGTTTTTCATTGCCTAAATTTCTCTCACTATCCCTGTTTTTAGCCCTCTTATCTGTCTAAAGAGTTATTACTATATAATAAAGAATATATTAAGCAAAAAAAAGGGAAGGGAAAAATTGTTGAAATTAATAAATAAATTGAAATAGTCTGAAAATATATACAAAAATAAAATACAAATGTGTAAGAAATACATTTCTGAAAGATTTGATTTTTGTTATTCACCTCTAACCTTTGCAATGAATGGGTTTGATGTTTACTTATATCTTTCTTGTAATCATTCTTATTCTTTGTAATTTTGCAATATTAAATGTTCACATTTTTGATGTTTTTCTCCAGTTACACTGTTGTAGCCATTTGTATATTGTTTTCTTTTCTTTGTTTAATTGGTTCTATATTATTTTCATGTAAGTAGAGACAGCTAGGTAGTACAGTGTATAGAACCTGGAGTCAGGAAGCTGTGAGTTTAAATCCAACCTCAGGTAGTTGACAGTTGTGTTACCCTGGGCAAGACTGAAAATGACTAGTTTTGTGACCTTATGTAAGTCACTTCATCTTTGTTCATTTTAATCCATTACAGAAGGAAATATCAAATTACTTCAGTATCTTTGTCAAGAAAAGCCTATAGACAGTATCAGCAAGCTATGATCTAAGGAATCATGAAAAGTCGGACATGATTGAACCTCTGAACAATAACTGAGGGAACAAGGCAGTCTGGACATGAGGGATGATGGAAAACTTCAAATCTGTGTCAGATCTAGTTCATGAGGCAGTGTGTATGTGTGTCTGTAGCAAGGGTGATTGGCTTTTCAATGTTTCCTTTTATCCAAAAATCATTGCCATTTCTGTTCATGTATTAAAGATCTTCCCTTTAGTTTCTTGATTCTTAGGGATTCTAGGACAATGATTAGTGTGTAGTCATGAACTTATTGATTGGTTTTAGTTCAAGGTTTAGGAGACTTTAGCAATGTCAATGATTAAGTGAAATGAGGATCATCAGAATACAATGATTATTTTCCCTGTATATAGTCAAAGTCCTTTCACATGGAAATGTGAAATCTTTTATATGTGATTCCCAGTTGCTTTGGGATTGTTTATGCCTCGATAGATATTATGAAGTCCTAATTTTTAGAGAAGACTGATTTCATCATTTAAGCTTGGAAGCTTATATCCACAATCAAAAAGATATGAGAAACAATTAAAACTGTATAGTAAAACAAAATAATTAATAAATAATGGGCATAAATATCCTGGGAGATGTCTCCATTTCTAAGTTGTTTGCCATTATGAGGAGAATGGCCTCAAGATACCTTTTCAAGTAAAAGAACAGGCCATTTCATCAAGGGACTTACAGATTTCCCTCTAGAATTTTATGATCTATGATTCCTCTAGAATGCTGGTCTAGTTTCTAAATGGAGTTTGGCAGTAAAATTTCTAGAGCAAAGATAAACTACTAATAACTATGAGGATACTAATATTGGGGAAATGAAGCATTCAGCTATCATTATAACCCTGAGTAAATGTGTTTCCAGCCATATATATTATCTAGTGGAACAATGTCAATTTATTTATATCACAAAGGAAGGATGGCATTTGTATTTAGAAAAATACTAAATAGTATTCAGATCTTTACATATATCATGAGAATGGTCAAAGTAGCCACAGACCAAGTAATATATAATTTATAGAAGCCTTAGTTGAGTAGATACTGCTCGAGAATGAGAATAAAAGCAATTTGTCTAGACAAGAAAGAACAATATTGCCTGCAGATTGTTCTTATCCCAATTTAAATTATATTTGGTCATGTATACGTAATTATTTTCATTACTGTTCACAGAGGGCAGGAATTAAAACTTAATCCTCTATTGCTTAGTGTAGCATATTACATATAGTAAATGTGAAATTGTTGTTGTTTAAATGAATAGATGAATAAGTGAATAGTAAGGAAAAGACAAAAGAGACTTTTATGTGTGGAATTGAGTGAAATCATAGCAGAAGGTCTACATGGTAGTGGCCTCAGTTTCCTCATCTGTAATATTAAGAGATTAGATCAAATAACCTCTAAGTTCCCTTCCAGCTCTATTTTTAATAATCTATGACTCTATAGTCATTAACTCTATGATCTATAATAGAATAAGCATTTATTAAATGCCAACTTAATATTTCATTTAACTTGGGCAGGCAGCACTGTAGTTGGATATTGGATAAGAGAGATGGTCTAGACTAGTTGCCTTGGAGGATTTGATTGGATCAAAAAAGAAGTGAATCCAATCAAATCTGAATAGAATTACATTTTTGTACCATGATACCATATATATGCATATGTGTGTGTATCTAGGTATACACATTATATAGGTATATACAATGTATATACATATATATATATAAATGAATATACACACATATGTATCTTCTAGGAAATACTGTTAAAACAGAAGTTATTTAATGCATCTTTTAAAATATTTTGTAATAGATTCTTGTGTGTGTGCATCTGTATGTGTGAGTGTGTGACAATATCTCACAAATATCATCTACTAAGGATTATGGGTTTGGGAACTATATCGGTGAGAAAAGTAAAACACAGAGATGAAGCCATGAATCTTCAAACAAACAAACAAACAAACAAACAACTTAGGTCCAATAATAATGACTTTCTTAAAGAATGAGAAGTAACCCAGATACTTTACCAGGAGGAATCTGTCCCTGCTTATGGTCCTTACTTCTTTTCACTGCAATCTGTAACATGCATCATCTCTGCCTCTGTTACTGCCACCCTACATGCTGACATGCATCTATTATACATATATATACATAAGATCAGACTCCTTTGTTGTTCAATGTAATTGGACTAGAGAATTGGAAGTCCAGAGCTGTGGTGTCTTTGATATCAGGATCTTTGATGTGGAAAGTAATTCAGCGATGCAGATAATCAGTAAGCCATTATTAATGATGGACTACATCCCAAATACCATGCCAGCCCCTGAAGATACAGTAGTGGGACAATCTCTGTACTCAATGAGCTTACCGTTCTTTTGGGAAGAATATGTGTTTATATCATTAAGATAAATGGAAAACAATCTGCAGTGGCAGATTGGTTCAACAAGGTGGAAATGGAATCCAGAAAGAATTGCTGAAGAAGTGGTCCTTTAGCTGAGCTTTTTAGGAAATTAGAAATTCTAAAGGATGAAGGGGAGAGTTTTTCAGGTTCTGAAAAAACATGGAGAAAGAAGACGGAATGTTATTTAGATCTGAGGTCTCAAACATAGCCCACAGCAATATGTAATATCTATAATAACTAACATTAATACTGTGCTTATCATATGGAAAACACTTTACTAAAGGTTCTATGACTGTTATCTCATTTTGACCTTCACAGTCAATCTGGGAGCTAGGGACTATTATGATTCCTATTTTACAGATGTGAAAACTGAGGCAAACATAGGTTAAGTGATTTGCCTGTATCTTACAGCTGGGAAGCATCTGGGGGCAGATTAGAACTCAGATCTTCTTAATTCTAAGTATGGCACTTTATCCACTGAACCACTTAACTACCCCATGTGCCTGAGCTAGATGAAAATGTAATTGAGAAATATTTTACAAAACAAATACAAATACCATAAAACAAATAATATCACATTTTGAATTCTCATGTAGCCCACAAGGATGCTTACATATGGAATAACAGCCTCACTTTCCATTTGAGTTTGATGCCACTGATTTAGAGGATTCATTGGATAGTATATTGCCTGAGAGAAAGTAATATTTAATCAACCTGGAGAGTTAGACTGAAGTCAGATTGTGAATGGTTTTAAACATCAAAAAATGGGGTTAGCAATTTATCCTGGAAACAAGAAGTAACCATTGGAAATACTTAAGCAAGAAATTATCATTAGTAGTATCAGAATATTGGTAGCTGTGTAAAGGACAGATTCAAAAGGAGAAAAAAATGAATACACGAAGTTCAATTGGGAGACTATTATAATAGACAGGAGACATGATCATTTTGTTGATTTCTTAGAGAATTATCTGAGACCATGGAGTAAAGGAGGTATTAAGTGGTTTGCTTGTAGACAGTACTTGAACCCAGGTCTGTAACTCCCAGGCTGGTTCTCTTTCCTTTCATAGTTATATAAACATTGAAAGGAAGAGGGTGCTAGGAAAAAAAAAAATGATCATGGGCCTGACTTTCTTTCTAGCCCCAGTAAAATGAAGCTAACTGAAAGAAAAATCCAAAAAGAAACTGAGCAGTTTCTCTAATTTCCCTACACTGAATCAGCAGATAGGGTCCATTGACTAGGACAGCTATTATTTTTTGGCATAGTGAGAATTCCTGTAATATAATTTGTCTCTTACTGACATTGTGCCTTCTTTTTGGTCTTTAAAGGCATTTTCATTTCTGGATCCTGTCAAGGTTTTCCTTTTCTCCAAGGGGATTCAGTTTGGGGCTGTTCTATTTCTGAAGCTGACTTGTTTCCCACCCAAGTTTCCTATGTGAAAATGGAGCTAAGGATCAGGGTCGTATATCTTTATAGGGTTTACTCTGCCTTCTCCTCCCCTCTGAATTAGATCTTTTAAATGTCAGCATTTTAAGCTTGGCCTTTTCAAAAATGTGATGCTATGTGAACCTTACTTAATGGAAAATATACTTATAGTTCAAAGGTGTGAGTTATTTTTTTCCCCTCTTTTTCCTCCCTTTCAAATAGGAAAGGCTAAAATGCATCTTGTTATGAAGCAGATTTTTTTATCAAGGAGATAAATTTTTGCAAATTGGTACTTCAGGAATTGCTGAACGCTGAAATTCTTCATTTTACTGGGGAAATTTTTTATTTGTTTGTTTGTTTTTCCTGGAAGGTTCAAATGCTTTTAAAAAGTTTTTTTGGGGGGAGTGGGGGATGAGGATTCTAGGAAGATGGAGGAGTACATTGGTAAATTTCTAGGTCTCCCAATTTCCTTCTCAAAGAGAACAAATTGCACCTTAGGGAAAATATAGACTCATGAAAAATCAAAAAGATCCTTGGGACTCAACTGGGGTTTTCTTGATACAACTTGAGGATATCTGGAGAAAGGCTCTGGGCTGGGGATTAACCTGCCCGAAATGCTAACATCTCCAGACTAGCTCCTCAGAAACACCAAGTGGGGACTCTTGGAAATGGCTGGCTGTGGCTAGAGCCTCTATAGGAACCATATTAACAATAAGGTAGTTCAAAAGAAGGATTGGCAGAGTTAAGGTAAATAGCAATCATTTTATACAAATGAGGTGCAGAGGAAGAATAGTAACAGAGCCATGGGGGACAAGAGGACTCATAGTACTGAAAACCTACTCACATCAGGAATGGGCTCAATAGAAACTACTACATATATACAGTGAAGAGAATAGCACCCTCCAAAATCTATAAAGAAATAAGGGGGGAGGGATGGGCGGATGGGGAAGCAAAGGGTAAGGAAAGAAGACAAGGGAGGAGTTCTTGGGTGGGGGGAGGTTAAGTAATAGCAAGGCAAGTTATGAAGCAAAATTTAATTAAAGAAGCAGCAAGCATAGGAAAGATATGTGCATGTATGTGGGATAGATGTGAGTATATGTATGTATCTATATACGTATACATAATTTTTTTTTTTCTTAAATGTAGCTTACTTGAGAATGGTAGGTGGGATGAAAGGGGGGAAAAGATAAATAAGGTGAGCAGCAGAGAGCCAAAGAACAATTTACAAAGAAGTCAAGAAAAAAATGGTCATTCATGAATATAGTTTCTTCTATGAATACACACACACACACACACACACACACACACACACACATAAAATTTCCTGATTTGGTAATTTGTTGTTATATATTTTAAATTCTTCCTGATGTTCTGATGGGCATATGCCAATGTTCTCTTTTGTTTTGCATTTCTTTTCTGTTTTCCTTTCTTTCTTACTCTGTTTTTTCATATTAAAAGGAAAAGAGGGGACAAAGATTTTTTTTCCAAACTTTATTTTGATTTGAATATTGTTTTCATATCACCTTCATTTCTAAAGAGATTCCCCCTTCAACTCTTCCTCCCTTCAAGCAAGTCATTTTTTATAACATAACAGTTAAAATAAACAACAAAAAAACAAGTCAGAAGAACCAATCAACACATCAATTCTTCCTAATATTATATAATATACTATATCCATAGTCCCCTCCTCCCCACCCCCCACAAACTCCTTTCCAAAGAAGAAAGGAAGATAACACTTTTCCATCTCCATTGTGGAGATTAACATGATCATTCTCTTTAGAGGATTCATTAGAACTCAGGACTCATAGTACTGAGTCTTCAGGGCCTTCAACAGCAATTTTGTTCTTTCCATTTACATTGGTGTAATCATTATGTATATTGTTTTCCTGATTCTGCTTACTTTACTCTCCATCAATTCTTGTCTTCTAATGCCTCCCTTTTTTTTTTCTATAGGCACAATAACTTCCATTATGTTTATATATCATGATTTGTTTAATTGTTCCATAGTCAATGAGCATTTTATTTCTATGCCAAATACATATATATATTTCTGTGTGTATGTTGCTATAAATACTTTGGAAATATAAATAGGACTTTTCAACTTCTGTGGGGCATATGCCTAGGTGTGTCAAAAGGTATGATTATTTCATTTCCTATTAGTATAATTCAAAATTGCTTTCCAGAATGAATTTACAGTTCTATCAACAGTATTTTATTTTGCTTTTATTTCTGTTACCCTTCTAACATTGATTATTATTACTTTGTATCACCTTGGTCAATTTGCAGGATGTGACATAAAACTTCAACATTGTTTTGATCTTCATTTTTTCTTAAAAAATATTTGGAGCAATTTTTCATATGCTTCTTAAGAGTAGAAAATGCCTATAATAATAAACCATGATACAAAATTTATTGTCAATAATAATAAATAGCAATATGTTAGACTTAATTTTTTTTTATCATACATATCCTACTTAGGACTGCCTCCCAGCCATCCTTCAGCACACATTAAAAGTATATCCAAGTTGAGGGGAAACTGTAATTTTAATAGTTATCTGAACAATAGATATCCCCTGGGTTATTAACATAGGCAAAAACAGTTTAAGCCTTTTCTTCCTCTTTCAGACCCTAGAGATCTTTTACCATTTTCTGACCCCTTTTTTTTTAATTCATCAAGCTTATGAATGGGGATTTTTTATTAATGGTTTCACTAGATCAGCAGTGATATAGTGGGAAAAGTACTAGATTTGGATTTAAAGGGTCCGAATTTTTATCTTAAGTGTGCTATTTATTACTTGGTCAAACAGTATTACTTTTTTCTGTGTGAGCTTCAATTTCTTCTTCTGTAAATAGGGATGATCAATGATACTATGCCAGTATCAAAGTTGATGTGATTGACTACATAGGAGCATATAATGTGTTATATAACTATTGGCTAATAGGTATTATTGCCAAATTATCTTTGTACTAAAATAAAAACTTTCAATCATCTTGTATTTTACTTGGAGTTTCAAATGGGTTTAGCTTGCTTAGGTTTAGCTATAAGACCAGTTTCTGTTACCTAAATTCAAGGAAAGCCTGTGCATGCTAATTCTTCTATTTTTTGTTTTCCTCAGGGTGACCTACAAAGGACACTCATCCAGGTGGATTTTGGTGATGGCATTGCAGTGTCTTATGTCAACCTCAGCTCCACCGAGGATGGGATCAAACATGTCTACCAGAATGTGGGCATTTTCCGAGTGACTGTGCAGGTGGACAACAGTCTGGGGTCTGACAGCGCCGTCCTGTACTTACATGTAACTTGTATGTTAATACTGTTGTTGGTTTATGAAATACCTTGAATAGAACACCTTTAGAGACTTTAGAGAAACTTAAAATATTCTGCCAAGAAGGAACTTCTTGATTTTTTTTCAAAAAGACAGAGATACAGAGAGAGACTTAGAAATAGGAAGAGAGACAGAGAGAGACAGGAAGCTTAAGGCAGAAAGGAATGGGAGAAGATGGAGAAAAAGAAAGAAGAAAAAGGATATAATGTGTAACACAGGACTTTGGTCTCTGCTTTCTTTCTGGATGAATTATAATTCTTGTTTTTCATGTTGATATAGATCCATCTCTTAGACTCCCTTGACTTATGAATCCTTGATGAAGTTATATGTTAGACATTTCAGACTCTAAGAATTTGCCTGTCTAAATGCTGAAGCTAGAAATTTGTCAGAAATGGAATTTCTCATCCCTTTGGCGATTTCTCTCCCCAACTTTGTTCTTCTCTAGTGTGCCTCTTGACTGCTTTAGGTCCTTGTTTTCAAAAATTTTGTAGGTAAACATATGGCTGATGCTTGTGTAGGAAAGTAAACATTATAGATAATTAGTCATAGCAATTTAGATCTAAAAGGAAGCAAAGAGACCTTATTGATAAATCTTAAGTCATTAAGAAGAAAAACCATAGATAGCGAAGGAGTGACCTTCCAAAGTAACATAACTGGTAGGAATCTGAGCAAGAACCAAAAATGAATATGTCAATTTTTTTCTATTATGCAACCTTCTAAGTCAGATAACTAAAATCACCAAAGAGACTTTTTCCCATAAGTTGTCATATTTTACCTTCCAGTGATCCAATTTTCAATCAAATGAGAATTTATCAAGTCTGTACTAACCACTATGCTAGATAATGGGGATACAAGTAAAGAGAATAAATCAGTCCCCACCCATATGGAGTTTACAATGATGAAGGAGGCAATAAGTACATATAGAACATATAAAGCATAAATGTAAAGTTATAAGTGCATTTAAATACACACATAAAGTAACTAAATATAATTGTAGGCGTTTGGAAATGATCAAGTTGGAGTAGTTGGAGGAAATAAACAAGGCTTCATGAAGAAGATGTGCCTAAGGAGACCAGTGATCTGAATTTAGCTAAAAGAATGTAGGAAATGTACAAATCTTTTGATGTCATTGTTAAGCAGCCTTTTCCATTGAACTGTCATTTATTGCTTCTTCACTGAGAGGCTCCTGCTATCAACTTGCTTCTTCACTGAATCACAACTATTAAAGAAAGTCTTGGAAAAGTCACAGTTTTGCTCTGCTTGGTGTGCCCAAAACAGAGAAGATGCTCTACTTTATGAGCAAAGCAGAATCACAACAACAGAAAGGAAACATGAGCTGTGAATATACAGAGAAATCTCTATCCCAAGTTTTCTAACCAATTACTTTTGACCCTCTGTGGTTGAGCCCTCTGAGTTTATTTTGGACTGATTAGCCACAGTTGAATATATACTATACCCTGACCACAATATAGATATGTTTTTGGTTCTCTTATAAAATAAAGAAGGAACAACAATAACAGCTGTTAGGTGACTTCTTCCCACAGAAAATTATTATAGCTCTTTTGTGACCATCACATAGATTTAGGATTGTTCCCGCTCTTTTGTCAGGAAATTATAAAAAGTTCTCATCAAGACTGATTCCTCCTTTGCAATTATCTCCACCAGTCTGCTTGGTATTTGGGTTCAGGATGAGTATAGTCCTTTCAACTCTTAGAATCTGATGCCAAAACAAATTAAAATTTCCTGGAACTTCACATAGTAATGCTGGAGTGCTAAAGTGGAGTTGGTACCATTTGATTTGAATTCATTTAGTTATCCCCAGACTGATACTTACTCTTACAAAGTGATTTCATAGAGTGATTACTAGATTTTATAAAATTGTTGACAAACTTATGTTTACCCAACTTCTATCTATTGTAGACACAAAATTATTTTAAGTGTAGGTGAATGAGAGTTGCTCTCAAATAGGAAAGGTGGCTGGCTTTTTGTTGTTGTTTTTATTGTGTTAGTTGATGTTATCATTTTGTTTTGTTTTTGCAAATCCCATGTTACTCTGAAGAATTAAGTAAAAAGGATGACAATTAATTAACAGCATTTACCTGTATATAAACCCAAAGAGTGATTTCCGGGTCTAGCATATCCCAAATTTATCTAGGGTGTTATCAACAGTGAAATCAGTAAAAGGATTATTAGATTTCCAATGTTAACTTGAATTCTGACTATATTATCTATGCAACAATTCATCTTTCCTTGTAGTTCAGGAAAGAGGATTTCTTTTTTAGAATATTCTCTTTTAGAGAGCTCTCATTTAAATTGTTCATAATCTCCCTATATTTCCAGAGAATTGATTCTATCGGTGGAATCTAATGACTCATCTGCCTGTGGAGTTAAAAGTGAAGAAACCTTAAAAATTGTCTAATGCAACTTCCTTATATTATAAAAGGGGAAAAAAAAAAAAAACTGAAGCCCAAAGGAAGTGACTTTCTGAAGGTCACAAAGCAAAGAAATAAGAGATCTGAAATTTGAATACACATTTCCTTATTTCTAGTCCAAGGCTCGTTCCAAAATCTTCAAGACTCTAAGCTTTTTTGATTCTAGTTATAATATCTTCTGCAAGAAAAAAAAAAAAAAAAAACATATCCTACAACACAGGAATTTTTAAGAGTTTTGAAGCCATATCTCTAAGAGAAATAAGTTGGATCATTATTTTCTTAAGTTATTGTTGCCTTGCAAATTTGTCCATAATTGCAATTTGTATTGTTAACTTATATATATATGTGTATATATATATATACACATATATATATAAAAGACACACACATGTATTTTGTTTTTCTATCATATTTATTTCCACACAGATTCTTCCCTTTTCCTTTAACCAGTGCAGTGAACAGTCCCTTATAACAAATATATATTTTTTAAAAAGTTCAGTAAAACTAACTAGATAACTATGCTCAATAGTATTAAGGACTATTCTACAATCATTAGCCCTACCTTGACAATGAAGGGAAGGAGGTACATTTTCTTACACTATTTCTTCTCCTGCAATCAATCTTGGTTATTAGCATTAACCTACATATAAACCTACATTCAATTTTATTTTGTCGTTCTTTTCATTTATATAATTACAATCATTATATATATATGTATGTATACATATATATATATATGTATATATTGGTTCCCCAATTCTCCTTATACTTTATATCCATTCCTGTAAGTCTTTTCTTCTTTCTATGAGTTTTTTCATTTATGCTTTCTTATGGCACAATAATAATATTATTATTAATTAGTTAATGCATTCATATGGCACAATAATATTAATTAATTAAAATTAATTAATAACTATATTAAATTGCATTCCATGTGTTGTAACTAACTTTGAACTTGCACTTTAAAGAAAAGGCCTGATAGTGATAATTTTTTTGCATTCTAATTTTGTATCCTAAATCTGTCATGGATTCCATATTTTAATAACAATTCAATTAAAAATCATAATAGTGATAGGTAGCTGCTATACGGGAAGTATAATGTGAAGAGTTAAGAATAATTTGGATTCAGACTCTTATTCAAATAGTAATGTAATGGAGAAAGAAGAATGTGTGCCCGTGGCTAAAGTATGAGAAGGAAAAAAAATTAATCACTTCAAAGGTGGAACCTTAGCAGAGTACTATGAGATATTGAAAGAGGAAAAAAAATATTTTCAATTGAGATTAGGAAAGACTTCATAGAAACAGAGCAGAACTGTGACTTTTCCAAGACTTTCCAAGATTTCAATGGAAAAAAAAATTCACTAAACAGTCTATCCCTCTTACAGAAAGTAGAAGATACAAAGGCATGAGAAAGGTACAAAAAGGTTGGATGGTGAGTTGGAATGGAGAATAGGTCAATTTGGCTTAGAAACAAAAGATGGAGTTTCTTTTTAATGGAACAGTAAAGAGGATGGTGTCCCTGATTCAAAAAATACGTGGCAGGGAGGAGCATGTGAAAAGAATAGTAAGATAGGAGAGAATTAGGTTGTGAATGGATTTGAATGCTTAACAGGGAATTTTTTATTTAATCATGGAGGCGGTAGTTGTGGAGGGGATGATATAATCACATCAGTACTTTAGGAAGACCACTTTGACAGCTGAGTGGAAACTGGTCTGATAAAGGGAAAGACTTAAGGTAGGGAAATCAATCAGCAAATGTGAAGAGAAGATGTGGTCAACCACAGAGTGGTAGAAGTGTCAGAGGAGAGAAATGGGTATAGATGATTGATATTATAAAGGTAGGATTGACCAAATTTGACAGCTGGTTAGAAATGGATGTGACAGAAAATGAGAAGTTGAAAATGAGACCCAGGATATATCCTGGGTAACTGGAAGGTTGACAATCCTTTTGATAGTAGTGGCAATATTAGGCAGAAAAGAGGGCTTAGGAAGATATTGTCTTTTTTATTACTAGTAAAGTAAGAGATAATGTCACCTGCTAAGACTAAGGAAGGAGGCTTGAAAGGCTATGGGGAGTATGATAAAGAATCAATAAGAAATGAATAAAGGGATTTGCATGCAACTTGGAGGATCCATCTGAGGTTTTTTTTTTTGGTAAATTCAACCACTGTGGTTTTGGGATTTTCTCCAGCAATATCCAGCTCCTCGTGAGTAGGAAATAGAATAGGCAAATGGGAAGAGTTATCAACATTATATGTACAGCAGAAAATTAAGGGGACATGAAGTTTATTTGAGGCTTCAGATACCAGCATTATTGTCATGGCTAATTATGGCTCACATCTAGATGGAGAGGGAATTGTGGCCAGAATCATTCATTAGAAGAATAGGAAGAAATTAAGAAGTCTGAAAATTGTAAAGAGGGTGAAGAAGAGGAAGAGTAGGGCGTGAGGGGGTAAAAACAGATGGATAGGATATGATTATCACACAAAAGAATTTCAGAGATCTTAGAGGTGCAGTGGGTTCTGGTAATGAAATTTAGATATGACATTCACAGCACATAGTTCTAATTGAACCAATATCATTAATTAAGCATACCTCCTTGAGCTCAAAATGAGAGTATTCCTTTATAACATCAGCCTTGAGGGACAGAACTAACACATTTCTTATAAGTTTAGTTTATCATATAAGTTTCACTGTAAACAAACCACTATTATTTGTTCCCAATATATATAAAAGTTCATGAAACAAAGAGCAGTGCTTATCAGGGCTACCAGAACTTTCCCCAAAGCTCTTAGATCACTTTCTGTATCCATGACCTTATTTATTATTCTCATGTCCATGAATACTATAAGTATATCAGACCCATCTTCCAGTGGAAGATGATGAGGTACAAAGAAGTTCAGTAATTTATATAGTACCATATGATACATCTCAGCCACAGTAGAACTAGAATCCAAGTCTTTGGACTCCTTACCTTGTTTTATCTGAACCACTGTATGCTTTTGTGTTATATTAAGGTATGTCCACTGCAGGCAGTTCACTTTATTAGCTAAGCTGATAGAATGTGAGTTTTGGTTCATTTCAAAATGACACCTGGTTTTGGATTTGCTCAGTCCTAAAATTAGGCGATAATTACTCTAGGCGAGCAGTTCAAGGCTGACAGAGTGGCTCCTCCTCAGATCTCATCCCCAGGTAGACTCTTTCAGACAGTCTGCCCGGTGTCAACCTCTTCCACTCTGCTCTCCAGTACAGAAAGGTTAGTTGAGCCAGAATCAGAGGTTATTAATAAAGGTTTGCAAAGGTCATCAGAAACAAATGGAGAAAATGTTTCAGAGGTGCTATTTCCAGTACTGGGCTGTCAGCTTCTCACTAGAGCTGCTGGGTAATCAGCTGCTCCTTGACAGGAGGGAATTCCTTGGGGAGAGTGTCCACAGTGCTCTGTGAGTTTGCAAACTAATGAAACCACAAGATGCAATGACTGTTTCCTTCCTTGGGTAGGAATGCAGATTTCAGGAAGGCAAAGCTGCCTAGCTCAGCCAGTCCTGCAGTTAGCTCATCAGGGACTGTGCAGAGTTGCAGAATGAGTCGAAAAAAAAGAAAAAAAAAAAAAGATGAATAGGAGATCTCTTTCCCCCTCCTCTAACTACCCCCTGAAAGATGGGCCATTTGTAAATGTCTTTCCCAGTAGGGCTAGGGGATCCTGCCAATTTATGAATAATTCAGATGAAGAGGAGGTAGCTTTTTATAAGTATTCAAATGATTTTTTGATTGGTCAGCAAAATAATTGAGTATTATCACTCCATCTATCACATTATTATTTTTAACCAATTCTCTAGGACTTTTAAGAAAAATACTAAATCTTCCTTGTCCTATAAAATAATGGTAATAGTTTTATCTTGTAGAGTGCTTTGAGATCCTAAGGAAGGGTAACAAAATGAGAACTTAGCCACCACAAAGGAACATGCTTAGTTTATGGGCTGCCATATATATTGCTGGTAGGTTGGAAGCTTAGAGGCATGCAAAATTAGCCCAGGAGAGAAGAAAGGATGGAGAGTGAGAAAACTTGCTGCCCTAGTCCTAGTTGGATAGGCCCCAGTGCATAGAGACTATGAGCAGGAATGTGACAGGAAGCCCTGTCCTTCTTTAGTGTCTCCCTTGAACTGATGGAAGGAAATAGAAGCTTTCAGGCTTCTGCTCTAGAGACTGGCCAACTAGACATTTGTAGAAGGATGTGGGGTTCCTTTTAATGCGTTCTTGATTTAAGAGAAATCATAAATACAGTGAATTAGGAGTGAAAGGGTACTTCCCTACCAAAAAAAAATATTCCCCCTGGGAATCTCTCTCTGGTTCACTTTCATGTTCTAGTCTCTCTCTCTCTCTATTGTTATCAGAACTTGCAGTTAGTCAGATGGCCCTCAAGTCCAGTCCTGCAGGATATATAATACTGCCATAGGCATCTGAACCTAATTTTCTTCCCACAGGCAAGGAGGGAAGCTGGACTGGGAACCCAGATACCCCGGTTCTTAGAATATCTAAGCCTTATTTCCATTACATGTTAAATGAGGGGATTAAAGAAACCTGGAATTGTAAAGATCGTTCCTTCATGCTCTAACATCACACTGATTACAAACTGACTAAATTGGGCTCTTCTCTGATTCCCTAAAATTAGTTTTTCCTGTTTGTTATAGTGTAATATGGCACCACCTACTGTCTATTCTGTACACTGCAAGTAGTATCCAATCAGAACATATATGGTCAGCATAAGTTGGTATACCTTTTCTCATATATCCGGTAATTCCTCCTTTACTTCTGTATCCAGAGGTATATGTGCTGTACTGAGTCAAACAAGAGATGGACTTCTGAGTTAGAAGCAAATGCTCACTTGGTCAAGATATTTGCATTAGTCACAAGAAAAAATTTTATCACCTTCTCAGCCAAAGATCCCATTTAAAAGGCAAAGATGCTCCATCATTGGGCTGATATTGACAGATCATGATCACATAGATACTTAGGTATTCAACCTAACAATTTGTTATATACATTAAGGCATCTTGGCTAGAAAAAAAGTCCAAATCAGTGCTCAACTATGGTTTTATTTCATCATTGTTCCCTGAGGGTAATCCTTGATTTTTCAGCAGATTTTTAGTCATCTCTTTCCAGTTGCTGCCAGCATTAAATGGAGAATTTTGTTTTGTTTTGTTTTTAAGAAAACTTTCACTTGGAAGAAATAATACTACTATCATGTGAAAAAAGTTTATTTATAGGTAGAAAATTAATCAACAGGAGTGACAGGATGGGCAGGTTCATCATTACAAGGACAATGTGACACTTGGGGCCAGCAAATGATCCTTATTAAAATGTGTAGTTGCTTCCTCTGCTCTTCTTGTTCTATCACCATGGCATATAACATGAGAGAGATAGGGAGATGAAAGCACTAGACAAGAAGGGCTGTGATCTTTGAAGCTAAGATCACATATGAGCAAATTTAGAGCCCGAAAGAGCTTTGGACAACCTTTAGGTGAGGAAATAAGAGCCCAGAGCAGTTAAGTGACAGCACAGTGCATAGTACATACTAGGTATCTAATAAATGCCTGGTATTCCCACAAGTGCTAGGTAACAAGTCAAATCTTTCTTTCCAAAGCGACTTCTGACCGTGTAACCCTCAGAATTAGCAATCCTGCTGCTAATCTTTTTCTATGATTATGGTATCAAGAAATCTCCAAAAGGATCTCCATTTTGAAGGAGAACTGTATTTAAAATCAGAGGAACTGAGTTCAAACCCTTTGTTATTTACTCCTTATAGGAGAGGAAGCTAATCACCTTTGTAACTCAGTTTTTTCATCTATCAAATGAGGTCTTTTCTCATAGCTCCCTGACAGTGCAAAGGCCTCTAATAAAGGTTCTGTTCTCCTCTTAGAGCTAAATTGACTTTAGTGGTCAGAATTGGTAGTTAGGGAATTAGGTAAATGAATCATGGGGACATTCTGTTTCAACATGGAGAAAGGATCTTCCCCACTCACTTACTGATCATGATGTGACTGTTAGCATGCTGTGTCCTGTTCCACTTCAAAGACCAGCTGTATTTTGCTGGGAGAGAGTAGTGCACTCCCAAGCTGGGTAAGGAACCTTGAGGAGATCTAGCTACAGGATCTTCTCCTTTGGGGCTTGTTTTCGCTTTTGTCTCTGTAGGTCCCTTGGAACATGTGCATTTGTCACTTCCCTTTGTCACCACCAAGAACAAAGAGGTCAATGCAACAGCTGTGCTGTGGCCCAGCCAAGTGGGGACCCTGACTTACGTGTGGTGGCACGGGAACAACACAGAGGTAGGTCACCAAGAAATCGCCTCCTTTCTCTGAAGCCTTTTTCCCATCTCTGAAGTGCAAAACTTCTCCTACTGACCCACAGCTCCATGTCTCACCCACTCTCAGAATCAAATGAAAGAAAAATTTGAAAAGAAAAAAATGAAGCTTCTTAGACTTCAAGTACAAGAAGGCAAGTTTGTAGAATGTTAGTGCCCTAAGAGGACTTTTGAGACCTTAACTTCTCCTTTGAAAGTTGGTGAAACAGACCCAGAGAGAGACAATGTATTGCCCTAATTCACCCAGATTTTGTTATAGAAACTGGACTAGAAGTAATTTTGTTTACTAAATTTTAATCCCAAAAATATGATATTTGAGATGCTAAGTAGGGAGTGGGTCTTATGCCTTTCTCAGAAAATATTAGAACTGGATGGGACCTTATAGATTGTCTTGTTCAGCTCCTCTGTTTCTTGGTCTAGAAAGAGTGAAGCAAAATGACACGGACATAAGTCAGTGACAGAACCAATGCAAGAATCCTGGTGTCCTGACTCAGGCCAGAGATCATTCTGTGACACCAGCTGGCTTCTTCTCAGTTGTATGTCATGGTCACCAAGTCAAATATGCCTGAAAAAGTTAAAGCAACTTTTTCTTTATAACATTCTTATTTTATTAGTGAAACTATTGTAGCAGTTGTATGGATGAGGATTGAAAGGCCCAAAGAAATAAAATGACTCTCAGGATCACATAGTTTCTTTTCCTTTTCCTTTTCTTTTCTTTTCTTTTCTTTTCTTTTTTTTTTAATAGCTTTTTATTTACAAGATATATGCATGGGTAATTTTTCAGCATTGACAGTTGCAAATCCTTTTGTTCCAACTTTTTCCTTCCTTCCCTACTTCCCTCCCCCCACTCCCCCAGATGGCAGGTTGACCAATACATGTTAAATATGTTAAAGTATAAGTTGAATACTATATATATATATATATATATATATATATATATATATATATATATATACATGTCTAAAGAGTTATTTTGCTGTATAAAAAGAGTCGGACTTAGAAATAATGTACAATTAGATCACACAGTTTCTAAGACATGATTCAAAGCCAGGTTTTTTTGACTTTTTAGTCCAGTGCTCTAGTACTACCCAATGCCAAAAATGATATGGTGAAACCAGAAGGCTATGAGCTTCTTGGCTATGTAGTCCATGTAGGATTTGAAGCATCTTCTCTGGAACTTCCAAAGCGCAGTATTTCCCTCTTGCTAACTCTGGAAACGAAGTAACTTTTGTGTTAGACATCTTGATCTTCCAGGAATGTCACTTTTAATTTGGAGACATTATCCTTTGGGCTGAGTGCATCTTATGTAAATCAGGAAGCCTCTTCACTAGAGCTCAATTTCTGTTTTAACTGGAGAGGTGTCTTTGCATAGCCCCAGGGAGTAGAAAGACTTATCTTGTACCTACCTAGTTATGCTTCTTGCATGACTATGGAGTAGAGCCCATCCCTGGCTTCCCTCCCTCTTCTGCTGCAAATAAAGCACAAAGAAGGCCTACTTCTCCCTGTTAAATTATGTGTGCAAATGTGGCCCATTACCTCTCTCTCTGGTGGATGAAGAATGTAGTTAGTTTGACCCTCTGAGAGAAAACGGGATTAAAAAGTCTGAAATCTTTCCTCTGTGTCATTGCAGAGCATTTTGTAAGTTTTTCCCTTCTTGGACACACACAAACACACACACACACACACACACACCCATTTTCCCCCAAGGAGCATTAATATTATCAGAACTTAGTTTTATGCCTGATGTTTCCCTTTCCTTTACATAAGCTTAAATGAATTTTGATTTAAAAATTAATTAAGTGAACTCAAGGAAAGACTGAAAAGCAATGTTTGTGCGGAGTGAGTCAAGGGAGGTCAGTAGGCTAATAATCTTTCCCTTCTGTACTCCCATGGCCAATTCTTTTGCAAGGCACCATACCAAGTGACTTTGGTTCTTCTATTTTTCCATTTAGTTTCCCCAATCCACTATCCAATTAGTACCTACTTCCTTATTCAGAAAGAAGGGCAGATTTCCCAGCAGCTACCTTGTAAAAAGTCCCCACAGGCCTACTCAGAGGAATCCAGGGCAGGCAAAGTTCTTGATTTTCTAGCCAGTAGCCTAGTTCCCTTGGATGGTCAAAAAATCTTGCATAGGGCCAGAGTAAACCAGGGTTTCTAGACTAGTCAGAATCTCTTTTCAATCCGAGGGAATTACATGACAATAGGATATTGACAAATACATTCCACATGCCAACCATGACCCATTTTATTGATCTCAGATTGCACTTTCTAGAAATGGTTTTCACATGGACAATTCAGAAGTCCTGCATTTCAGTTGTTACTCAGTACCTGTGTGGCCATGGAAGTCAATTAACTTTACTTGTACCTGAAAAATTAAGGGGTCTACTGAGGCATAATCTAAGTCAATTATACAAGTTCTCAGAGACTCTACATTATAGTTCTAATGTTAAAATATTTTACAAGTATTTTTCAATACCTCTCCCAATTATATCTATTTCATCATTTCTGATAATTATGACTAGTTCTTAGCCCAGACAGATACTGGCACATTTTAATTTAAAAAAAAAAAAAATCTTAATAATAGTTTTTTATTTTCAAAATACATACAAAAAGTTTTCTTTTTTTATTAAATTTTTTTATTTTCAAAAGATATGCATGGATAATTTTTCAACACTGACCCTTGCAAAACCTTGTTGTTTCAAATTTCACCCCTCTTCCCACCACCCTCTCCTTTAGATGGAAAGTAATCCAATATATGTTAAACTTGTTAAAATATATGAATCCATATATTTATACAATTATCATGCTGCACAAGAAAAATCTGATCAAAAAATGAAAAATAAGAAAAAAAAAAGCAAATAAAGAGTAATAAAAATGGTGAAAATATTGTTATGATCCTCAGTCTCCATAGTCCTTTCTCTCTGGATGAAGAAGGCTCTCTCCATCACAATTCTATTAGAATTGCCTTGAATCATCTCATTGTTGTAAAGAGTCAAGTCCATCACAGTTGATCATTATAATTTTTTGCCCTGTACAACATTGTCTTGGTTCTAGTCACTTCACTTAGCATCAGCTTATGTAAGTCTCTCCAAACCTCTCTGAAATCATTCTGCTGATTGTTTCTTACAGAACAAAAACATTCTGTAACATTCATATATCATAACTTGTTCAGCCAGTCCCCAACTGATGGGCATCCACTCAGTTTCTAGTTCCTTGTCACTACAAAAAGGGCTGCTACAAACATCTTTGTGCATGTGGGTCACTTTCCCTTTTTTATGATCTCTTTGGGAGATTTTACTGGCACAATTTACATGCTTAATAAAAGATTATTGATTGATTAAGTGACTGACTAAATAACAATATGGATAGGAAAGAGGGAGAGACAGAGAAAGAAACAGCCTTGTTTTTCAACTCTGTGCTTCTATTTATGTGATTATAGCCACTGATCACCCTGGAGGGAAGCAAATCATTTAAGTTTACTTCAGAAGGAATGAATACCATAACAGTACAAGTCTCAGCTGGGAGTGCTATTCTTCAGGACACAAAAACCATTGCAGTATATGGTAAGTACATCTTTGTTAAACAGTTGCTTTCAGGTCAGAATGAGTAGCATTGGTGTGAGTCTGGATGGGGATGGGAACAGGACTCTTAGGTGTTGCCTGGAAAAGATTAGCAAACAACTAGATATAAGAACAAGAATTACAGACAGGATCTTTGAGGTCATTTCTTCCAACCACTCATTTTAAAGAGGAGAAAACTGACACCTTCTCAGAATAATATTTAAAAGTTACTAAAAATAAAGATGTAATTTAATTTTTCCATCCACATTCATGAAATTAACCTCATGGATCCTGTAGATTTCAAGGTAAGAACTCCTGACTTAAATTGTCCATTG
Source organism: Antechinus flavipes (assembly GCF_016432865.1). Lineage (NCBI taxonomy): Eukaryota > Metazoa > Chordata > Mammalia > Dasyuromorphia > Dasyuridae > Antechinus > Antechinus flavipes. The sequence continues at coordinate 585,976,146 of NC_067399.1, read as the reverse complement.
ATATTTTGCTTTGAGGACAGGAACATACCAGTGTTCATGTATCTACTGAAAGGATGATGAACTAAGGTGTTTGGAAGTTAGGTCATTTGATCAAGAAGAAATTCCTTGGTCCTACAGAGAAATTCCATTTTTTGCTCATATAAACTGTTTCTTTACTCTTATCTCACCAACTTGACAGTAAGATAACATCCCGAAATTCACTTAGTAGTAAAACTAAATATGGTCTGAAGGTAAAAACGGCTTCAGAACAAGGGAGCTGGAATAACCACATGCTTAGCACACCCTTTTCATCAAAGTAGTTAGCTGGGAGAGACTGGGGAATAGTTAAGCCAATACTTCCTTTCTTTTTCCCTCTCTCTTTCTCTCTCTTCTTTCTCTCTTCCTTTCTCCCTTCTTTTCTCTCCCTCCCTCAGTCTTCCTTCCCTCCCCCCTTTTACTTCCTTCCTTCCTTTCTTCCTTTTTTCCTTCTTTTCTTCCTTCCTTCCTTCCTTCCTTCCTTCCTTCTTTCCTTCCTTCCTTCTTTACAACATTCTGTACACTATTTTACACTAATGCACAGTAATATAGCCAGTGTCTGTCAGAGATGGCATTTGGGCACATTCAAGGCTTTCTGTTTGCAGAAAGTAGTCAGTATCACTATATGATACTGTTTTTCAATGTATCATCTCCTTTTGTAATTTTATTTTTTAAAGATTTAGTAGGCAGTGTCCAGACAAAGTTCAAGGAATATGAAAGAGTTGGAGAAGCTCTATAGACCCAATATTTTCTCCAGTCTGTTAAAACTTTTTTAAGTTTAGGGTCTAGGAATATGATATCAATAGAATTGGGGCTTAGGGCCATTCTGGGGAGTATTCTGAGTTGTATTCAGTGGGTTTTGTATTTAGTATTTCTGACCTAGAGGTTTTCATTCTGTAATAGTTATGACCTTTTTTTTCAGGAACCTTCTCTCTGGCTTTTTTCACAGTAAACTCAGCTTTACTCTCCTGTTCTCTCCCCATATCTCATAATATCTTTTCCCTTTTCTGCCCTCATATCATCACCACAAAGAATGTTTCTTAGTTCTTTTGATGACTCTTGTGACTAAACAATTTGCTGGCCTCTTGTTTTGAATCTGAATATTAGCGTTTAAGATGGGACATTAGAGATTATTTCACAAGAGGAAACTAAGCCTTGGGAACAAGAGAGAATTGCCCGATGTCATAGTGTCAGACACAAAGTCAAAATAAGTATCAAGTCTCATGCTTCTGAATTCAGAACTTTTCCTGCCATCTCCTGCTTTTCAGTACCTTCCCTTTCCATAACTTCAAAGAAGCAGCACGTCACAGTGTTAAGCGTGTTAGAATTAGAATCAAATGACTAAGTGTCAAGCTTGGTTCTACTATTTAATAATTCTTTGATCTCAAGTCAGTCAATAAACATTTATTAAGTTCCTACTATGTGCAGGAACCATGCTAGACAAGATGGATGTCAAATACTAAGTATTAAACAATCCCTACTCACACTGTTCTTACATTCTCATGTCAGGTATGGGGAGAGTAGGGAAGAGAAAACATCTTTCTAAAGTTATATTTTTCATCTGAAAGAAGGAATGAAAGAACTGGACGCTTAAGAAAGAAAAGCTGTGTTGATTTGTTTCTTCTAAATTTGCTTCAGGGCACAGGTTTTCTTTTAAATTAAAAATGCAAATGTGCAGAATCCATCTCTGTGAGCAGCTGTAAAAAAAAAAAAAAAAAAGTAATTGGTGTTTGCCCTTTTTGTTCCTCCCACAATGCTTTCCTATTTTCAAAACAGACTTTAGTGTAATGTTTCTAATTTCCCATCCTTGCACCCTGCTGTTTAATACAGAAATTAGGGTCTCTTTTTTCAACTAAATTTCCCCCTATCCCCATTCTTAATCCCTTTTCTTGTCATCTGTATACTTCACCAAAGCACCTTTACTCTGCAGTTTAGTAAACACTAGTAGAGAAGTGGGGAGGGGGGGTGAGGATAATGAGGGGAAGAAAGTAAACTGAGGTTCTGAAGGTAAAATGTGGAGTCACAGTAGGCGGCTTCTCACTCTGGCATTTACTGAGCAACTTAATTAATATTCATCTCATTATTCTTAGTCAGCACCAAGGTAGTGATATTCATGTAGGTGACCAGTGGCTCATAAAATAGGCTTTGAAAAACACATTTATGGAATTGGGTATCAACCATAAAGGCAACACGGTACTGTGAGAGTCTCCAAAGCATGTGTTTGATAAGTCTTTAGTATTGTTAAGAAATGTTTAAGTACGTTTTTATGTCTCCTGCATGACTAATAGGGAACCCATATGTCTGTCAGTCCTTCTGAAACTCAAACACATTATTTTCCACCTATGGATTTTGACTTCAGACCTCTCCCTCTGCTCATTTAATAGCTCATTTAAATAAGTTCTACCTTCTCAAAGTTAAACGGGTAAAAAACACTTCCTGAATCACTTAAATCTCTGGGTACATGTAAAGAGTATATTCTGTTATTGTTAAATGTTGTGGTTAACAAGGATCGTAGGAACAGTTTGATTCACTGAGTTCTCCTGCTATCATGTCCACAGAGGAATTCCAGTCTCTTCGCTTGTCCTTTTCTCCAAACTTGGACGACTATAATCCAGACATTCCAGAGTGGAGGCGTGATATCAGCCGGGTCATCAAAAGAGCCCTCATTGAAGTGAGTGAAGAAGATTGCTATTCCTGATGGTCCATCACAGTGTTGGAGAGGTTCATGGTGATGTGGTACATGTCAGAACTGAACAGCTGGAAACTGGGATTACAGTCAAATAGCAGCATTACTGAACACGACTTCGGTGTAGAGCTCTGTGTTGGGCCCCATGGGAAAGGGGGATAAAAGGAAACAAAATGTGAGATAACTATCCATATCATATGACATTAGGAGTTAGGACTTAGAGTTAGAAATGGAATTAGGCTTAAGAGAATTATAGGATGTTGGAGCTGAGGATGATTTGTGATAGGATCTGGTCCATATTCTTCAGTATATAGATGAGGAAAATATATTCATTTTTTTGAGTAATCAAAACATATCCATCTGCAAACCCCTGTGAAGAGTACTTAGAATTATTTAGCAAATCAATACAAAGCAAACCCAAAGTTAAAATCAGAAGGAAAAACCGATTCAACTGTGCTGGAGGCATACAGAAAACAGTAGGGACTAGGACTGGATCATAGGAGATTATAGAATTTAGAGTTAGAGGGTTAGGTACCATAGGCCAATGGAAAGACAAGTCACATCGCTTTGCTTGCCCTCAGATTCTTTATCTGTAAAATAAAAAGGATTTGACTGCATGATTTCAGCTCTTAATCATAAATTCTAATTCTTCCAATTTTTCTAAGTATTAGCGCAAATCTAACATTTGTTGTTTAGTCATTTCAATCATATCTGACTTTCTACAAAACCTATCTGGGATTTTTTAGCAAAGCTACTGAAATGGTTTGCCATTTCCTTCTTTAGTTCATTTTACACATGAGGAAACTGAGGCAAACAGAGTGAAGTGACTTGCACAATGCCATATAACCATTAAGTATCTAAGGTCAGATTAGAATTCAGGTCTTCCTGGCTCAAAGCCAGACTACCTTAGTAGCCCCAATACTAGCAGGAGGCCCATTTTTTTTTTTTTCTGTCCTCAAGTATCTCTCATAGGTAGTTTGAAAAGGCCTTTTATTTGGATATTCTCCCCTTCCACAATCCACATTCCTGAGAATAAGTGAAAAGACAAGTTTGAGAGATGTTTGTAGAGATTCTCTGTATTAGGTCTTGAGCTGTACACCCACCATATTTTATGTCATCATATTAACATCACACAGCTGTTTCTTGCCTGTTGGATAACCGAACCTTAGTTATCTCTCAAGTTGCATTGATTTCGAGATTTTCTGACAGCTACTTAGAAAGCGAGAAAAGGCTTTTAATTATCATTCCTGAAATGTGGAGTTCTATATTTTATTGAGTATAGCAATAGGTGGGTTTCATTCTCCTCAGGAGCAAAGAGTTGAGGATGGCTTCTTATCATATCTTTTTGAAAGTCAGCTGGACTTGTCTCATTCAGCAGACTACTTTCAAGGCAGTACAACCCACCTTCTGTGAACTGCAAAGTGTTCAATATCTCACTCTAATTTTAGATTACTGGAGAATAGAAGTACATTTTGGAAGTAGTTTCTTCATTTTATCCTGTGTGAAGTCAAATGTAGTTCAATGATATTCCACAAACATGTTTTAAACAACTATAATACATGAAGAATGGTAATAGGGGCTAGAGATGAAGAGAAAAAAATAAGTCATTCCTGATCTGTTGGAGCTTAGATTCTACTGCTACAATTCTATGTGTTATGAAGCAGAATCCATCAAAAGCTTTTCTTGTCCAAAGGACATACTAAATAGAACATTTAAAAGGCACTGTTTTGATTAGAGTCTCTGTGTCTTCCCCCACCAGGCCACAGGTGTTTCAAGCCAACACATATTGGTGGCAGTGCTTCCAGGCTTACCCACAGCTGCTGAACTCTTTGTCTTGCCTTATCAGGATGCTACAGGAGAAAACAAAAGATCATCAGAGGACCTGGAACAGGTGGGTGTCCTTGGGAAAGAACTGGAGCTTCCTCTCCATTATCTCTTGTAGCATCTAATCTCTTGTCCAATCTCTTGTAGCATCTAACTTTCTATTAGCCATCTGATCAGTGCAAAAGTACAGGGCTGAGAGAGGGAGATTGAAATTAAAAGCTAGGACATCAGCTGAGACAGTGCATGCACTAAGGCAAAAATAACTCAAGTCCCTTGAGCCTCAATTTCTATATCTAAAATGGGAATGATAATATATATCTTCACTTTATCATAGTATTTATTACTAAAAAATAACATGTACTTTGGTGAGCAGAAAGATGAAGGGCCACTTGCAGAAACTGGAGAGTTTAGCTTGGAGAAGAGAATGACCCAGTAGGGACATGACAGCTGTCTTTTTGTATTTGAAGGATTGTCATTTGTAGGAAGGTTTCAGGTTGTTCTTTTTGGCTCCAAAAGACAAAATCAGGAGCAATGAGTACAAATTGCAAAGACAAATTTAAGTTTAATGTGGGGTTCTAGGAATGAGAAGGAAACGTCCTATCAATAAGAACAGTTCACTTAGAACTGTTCAAAGTAGAATGGTTTGTCTAGAGAGGTGGAGGGGGATTTCCCCCTCCTTAGTGGTCTTCAGGAAGAGTCTAGTTCACTTGCTTTATTCTGCTATGGCGGGCACTTCTTTGGGTTTGGATTGACTAGATCAACATTTTCCCTTTTAACTCACAAGTTCTGTGATGGTTCCTTGACATCATTGGTGTGATGATACCTTCCCAGGATTGCCAGTAGCAAGTCCTTCCTGCCTTCTAAACCTGTGAAATAAACAAGATTGAAATGCTTTCCCCATTATTTGAGATAAACATCTTATAGAAATCTTATAGAAATAGAAATCATTTTTAATTCAGTTCAACAGAGTTAAAACCTATTATGCATAGAAACTTTGGTAGGTTATCACCTAGTGAAATACTAATGACTGAATTACCCAGTATTCTCAGCATTGGGTCCTGAGAATATTTGAAAAGGGTATTTATTATGATGAAAACTGAACTGGCTTTCATTCTTGATTTTGTTACCTTCTGGAGTATCACCTTAGGTTCTGTTTCTATCACCTTATTCTCCTCAAAGTCAGGAAACTTTTACTATCACCATGATAAGGGATTGTACTTTGTTGTTAGACAGAATAGCTAATCTGATGTCCCCATGGAAATAAAACATAAGTCAAGGTTATTGAAATCTAAGAAGGCAATGGAATAAAAAGTATATCCCTACCAACTACTATGTACACACTGGCTTCCTTCCCTACCATGACCCTCTCTATAGACTTAGAGGGATGCTTAGGGCTTAACTTTGATTGAACTTATTATCTAGCCTCATGATTTTTAGTTTTATGAAAGAATTTCAAAATATATTTAATAGTCTTCTCATGAAAAATAAAATAAAAACCCCTTGTTCCTCAAATCCACCAAATTATTTGATGCATTTTTTTTTTCTTGAATCCTGCTCAGTCACTCGATAGACTTTCTTTTTTTTTTTTTTTTTTCTTGATTTGGCCAGTGATTTCATTGGTATTGGCAAGTCCTGGTAAAGAAATCCTGGCCACTAATGCAAATCAGCACCTATTCTACAAGGTATCATTTTAGAAAAGGCACTTAAACTGAGAAGTTTAAGGTTTGTCTGGAGCATTCCTTACACAAAGGCAGAACTGATATTCAGGTCTTCCTGACTCTGAAACTGGCACTGGATTCACTCATCACACACCTGGCTGATTTTCATTAATAAACTTATCATCTTTATATTTTTTTACCTAAGTAATGGCAAATCCTGTTTCCTTTGTGCATCTAAAATGAAGGCATTCTGTAAATTCTGCGGATTTCATCTGCTTGTGCGCTCTTCTGACCCTCAGCTTCCATTAGAGTACAAGTGATTATGTCTACCTATAATTTAGTGGATTATAGGATGGTCCACTGCTTAGGCTATATACTTGAAGGAAGCAAGGGTGTTTGGGTCCATAGGACTACAACTGTTCTGCCATCTTTTTGTATATCTTACTTAGATAAAGCTACAATCTTCCAAGATGAAGTTTATGTGTAGCTATTTCCCTTCATCTGCATGCTTTCTTTTCCTGTTTTTACCTTTCTTTCTTTCTTTTTTTTTTCTTTTTTTTTTTTTTGGTTTTACAAAGTTTGATTAAAATTTCTTGAAAAGCAAAGAAAAAACAAAGATATCTATTTGCCTTTAGGCTAGTTAATGTTGTCCTCCATAGTTTCTCTGTCTCTTTGTTTATGCCATTATTCCCCTCCTATTTCTGCCTTCATCCTGTTCTACCCACAGCCCTATCTTCTACTCTTTGCTATCTAGATAGTAGTTAGTTGCCCTCTATTGGTAGTGTCATAAATCATCTTTGCATCATTTAAGCCAAATCTCATAAAATGTTCAGTTTATTTGGAGAGTTGAGTTCAACCTGCTGGCACATGAGTCCACAGTGTCCTGTATGTTGTATATAATTCTCTCTTGTTTTTCATGCCTTCTCTTATATTTGTCCATCACATTATTCAACATAAAGTAAGTTATTAATTGAAGAGATAGAAGAGATTTCAGTTCTCACAGAGTTAAATGTATGTTTATGGAGACAGACATAGCAGTAGAATCTTAGAACCAAAAATCTTACCCCCTAAGGGATAGATTTAACCTTTATGTATAAGATTTCAGGAAGTATGTAATTGTTAATGAAGCAAATTGCATTTTAATTTCAATATTAATGTTTTTTGCTTGAAAATATTATTTGGATCCAACTAGACTTGCAAAGGGATTCATGACACAAAAAACAATTAGTAACCCCTATTTTAGACATTTGTATTTAGAATTAGACAGGCCATAGAGTCTTACCACCTTTGTTTTATACATGAAACAATTGGGATTGAGAAAAATTAAGTGATTTATTTGCCCAATGTCAGATAGGAGTGAATGACCAAGCTAGCCTTTGAACACAAGTCCTCTCACTCTTCACTCTGCCACTATTGGCATTGTATCTCATTGGAAATACCTTAGATCTAATATAACCATGCTTTATCCAATGTAGAAATCTTATCCCTATAACATTCATGATAGGTGAGCATCCAGTGGCTGCTTGCACGTTTTTAATGGTGGAAAACTCATTTTTGGCAGCCCATATCATGTTGGGCCATCTCTAATTTTTAGGGAGCTCCTTAATCTATTTCCATATAATTTTACCCCATTGATCCTAGCTATTGTTCTTGTTCTTCCTTCTCAAAGGACCAGGATATCTGGAAGCAGATGCAAGTGAATTGGATTTAAATGTGGGAAGTCTGGAGGAGGTCTTCTGCCTCACTTTCTTCTCCAAAGTCATCTGGATCCATTGGCCAGATGAGATTGACTGAAGATGGTTCTGAACGCAGTGGGAGATTTAGGACTTTTTAAGCTAAGGCCTTTTACAGATCTCAGTTTGACTGAGGCAACACCTAATCTATAATTAAAGCTAAGTAAGAAATGAGGTGCAGAGTGGATCTTAAGTACCACCTATGAAGCTCCTTTTTCAAGAGGCTTTGCCCTATCCTCCCAGCTTCTCCCCTCTTCTTTTCAGTGATTATCTTCCCTCTTTTTCCAAGTTTAGTTGTTTCCAGAATTAGAATATAAATTCCTTGAGGGAAGGAGCTTATTTTTGTTTTTCTTTGTCTCCCCCGCACCCAGCATTTCCTACAGTGCCAGATAACTAGTAAACACTAAATAAAAAACTTATTAACTGACTCATTTCATTTTATAGATGAACAAAATAAGGCCCAGATTGAGGGAAGCACTTGCCTAGGGTCAAATCAAGATTGAATAGAGGTCATGTGCCCTCAGCTAGTTGGTGCAACAGATAGAACAGGAGTTTTAAAGCTCTGAGTTCAAATATGATCTCAAACACTTATTAACTGGGCAAACTTTTAATTTCCTTATGGATAAAATGGAAATTATATAATTTGTAGTACCTACCTCTCAAGTTTATTCTGAATTTAAATGAGATAATGTATCCAACACTTTGCAAGCCATAATATTCAATGACAGTGTAGCTATTATGATTTAATAGCTGAACCCAGACTAGAACAACAATCAATTTCTATTTTTATTGTCTTTTTTATTGTTCTTTTCTTTTTTATTAAAGCTCTTTACTTTCAAAACATATGCATAGATAATTTTCAACATTCACCCTTGCAAAACCTTGTGTTGCACATTTTTTCCTTTCCTTCCCCCTGCCCTCTCCCCTAGACGGCAAGTAATTTAATATATGCTAAACATGTTCAGTTTTTCTATATATATTTCCACAATAACCATACTGCATAAGAAAAATAAGATCAAAAATGAGAAAAAATAAAATGCAAATAAAAAACAACAAAAAACTGAAAATACTATGTTGTGATCCATACTCAGATCCCATAGTTCTCCCTCTGGGTGCAGATGGCTCTCTTTATCACAAGACCTATCACTAAATAAGAGATGCTTTCCTTCTTCACTGTATTCCTTAAATGAAGGGAAAAAAAAAAAAAAAACCTTCTTAGACATTTTTTTTAATTTAACATATGAACCAAGAGGGATCAAGATTTTTATAGTGGAGAACAAACATCAAGGAGAAACCAAAAGGGTTTTACAAATAGAGAAACATGCATAATAGGGGAAAATACCACCACACTAATGTCCTTCTCTAGCTTTGAAACAGGTCTTAGGCAGGCTCACTCACCTTTACCCATCTTTCATGAACCTTGTGCCTTGCTTGTAAAGGGTTCTTAGCTGTATAGGATTCTAGCCCAGCCTTTGGCTGAGGAATGTGATGGACTCTCACACAGCCAGCCCTTCTGAAAGTGATGGCTGGACTCTCAGGCCAGGGCTATATGAGCTTCTCCTGACACTGTTCCCATGGAAGCAGGGGAGTTGACTTGAATCAGAGCTATCTTATCTGTGAAATAAATTGAAAATTCCTCACAGTGAGAAGCACTTGGCCCTGTTACTAAGCTGAGGCACTAGGTTAATCAAATGACCTGCAGTCTGGTATGGTTCTACCAGTCTTTGTTTTGTAGATGCTGGGCCAGCCAGAAAGGACTCTATCCCTCAGGTTAAGGGTATAGAAAGTATATTCCTCTAGAGGCAGTTGCTTAGGTATATAGAAAACCTCTTTCCACTCTCACTTCTCCCCATCTCTCATTAACAAGCTTACCCTTTTCCACTCCATTTTCATTGATAGCAAGAATCCTGAAAGGGGAAAAGGATGAGGGAATAGTAGTTCTGTGGGGAAAAAAAAAAATTGAAATACCATCCTGAAAAAGATATTGGTCCTTAGTAAAAGGTCTTCAGTGGATTAAATGAGGAAGGAAATTTTCTCAGGACATGTGCAATCCACTAAAAATAATGAATCTCTTCATCACAGAAATATTACTATTCTCATTCATATATATATGAAAATGTCAAGGTATAGTGAAAGAAAATGGCTCTCACATACTTCTTTACGTCCTAAAGCCTTTTTAAAAATTTCACACACACACACACACACACACACACACACACACACACACACACACACTCTTACATATTGTCCCCTATGGACTGATTCATCAAAATAGAAACACTATTAGCATAGACATGAAAGACAATTTTCTATGGAAGACAAGTAACATGAGAAGGTGCTTCTGGGGACTGAGATGAGAGTTTAGTAAATTTTTGAAATCCATCGGAATGCTACCTATGACCAAAAAGAGGAAATGTGGTTAAAGGTAAGGGTACAAGACTGTAGCTAAAAATAAGGACAATTGATTCTTTTTTTTCTCCATCAGCTCAACTTCATTGTTTAAAGTGTTTAAAGAATGTACTATCTTGGAATCGTTTCTCAGGGATGCTAATAAACTTTATTTTTTTTTTGCCTAAGAAAAAGTGATTAAGCCAGGAGAAGCCAGCATCAAACTGGAAATCAAGCTAGAATTCATGTGCCTTGGGTCAGATGTGAAATTTATTTCATGGAACAAAAAGTACAGTACAAACCTTCCTTCTAGGTTTGAATAGGGGCTTGAGTATTATTAAGACTGCTCACCAAGTTCAGTTCAAATAAAGATTCTTTCAGTGATGGAGCCCTAAGGACCTTGTTGTATGAAGAAAGGGCTATCCTCTTAGTTATCAACTCAAAAATTCGAAACCACAAAATCCTGGAGTAGAAAAGGGCCTTAGAGATCATTGAATGTCAATCATTCCTGAGATATGAATCCTCTTGCTACATACTTTACAAGTGATCAGTCATGTAGCCTTGGCTTTAAGATCTTCTGAGGTAAATAGTACAGTGGGTAGAGTCTAGAGGCATTAATAGTTTGGTCATTTTAGTCATTTCTAACTCTTCATAATCTCATTTTGGGGTTTGTAAGGCAAAGATACTGTAATGGTTTGCTATTTCCTTCTCTACTTCATTTTGCCGATGAGGAAACTGAGGTAAACACAGTTAAATGATCTGCCCAGAGTCATACAGCCACGAAGCATCTGAGGCCAAATTTGAATTCACTCTTCCTAAGTCCAGGCTGGGAACTCTATCCACTGTGCAATCTAGCTACTCCAGAATGAAAAACAAAACAAAACAAAACAAAACAGCCTTTCTTCCTTCTTTTCTTCATCCCTCCTTTCTTTCCTCCCTCCCTCTCTCTTTTCCTTCCTCCCTCTCACTTTTTCTTCCTTCCTTCCTCTCTCCCTCCCTCCTTTTCTTCCTTCCCTCTCTTCTTTCCTCCTTCCCACTTTTTCTTCCTTCCTTCCTCCCTCCCTCCTTTTCTTCCTTCCCTCTTTCTTTCCTCCCTCCCTCTCCTTTCCTCCCTCTCTCCCTCCCTATCCCTCTTTTTCCCTCTTCCATCTGCTGATTTTATTTCTGGTCTCACAATCCAAACCTGAATAAATCAAATATTTCTTCTCTATGATAGCTTTTAAAAAATCCTCAAATGTAGTTACCATTGCCTCTAAGGTCTAGATTTGAAGGTTGTATTTTTTGAACAAGAGAGAGGGGCTGCCATTGCAATGAAGTGGAAGGAATGCTAGATTTAGCAACATGATCTTATTGCTGACCCTTATTAGCTATAGCACATGAGCCTGAGTGCCCTCATATATAATATGATGACAATACTATTCACAATACTGATTTTTCTTAATTGTTTTAAGGAATGTGTTTTATAAACCATATATAAATGAAGATAGCATAATCATCTTAATTTCTCCCAGAAACCCATGATGGCGCTATCATCCAGAATTTTGTCTTAACTTTTTGGGTATCTTTGAATTGTTGCTAACCCTAAGAATCCACCTTATGGTGGATGTGACTTCCCCTCATTCTAATATCTGATATCATTCATATATGGCACTCCTGTATGAGAAAATGTCCTCTACAAAACTAAATCATCATCTTCTCTATAATTTCTAATATTTAGAGATTTGCCCATAGCCCTAAGACTAAATGATTTGCTTGAGGTTACTCAGCAAATATCTAGATATTTAGATATCTAAAAATCTGTATGGGTAGAATAACCACCTTTCCATTGATGCTTAACATTTGATAATAAATATAGAGTTTAAATGACTGAATTCCCTTTTTCTCTCCAAAATGACATTTTTCAAGGAAGATGAAACTGGAACTATAGGAAGCTTTGAATCTCTGTAAAAATTCTGTGAAATAGGTATTGGGCCAACATTAACATGTTTCTTTCCTGGAGATTATTTAGCAATAAGGGGAGGGAAGGCAGACAGTATGACTGAGGAGCAGAGAAGCGATGATCAATAGGAAGGATTAATGAGCTCTGCCAAGACAACAAATTCTGCACAGTACAGAAGAGGGAGGTTTGGAGTGAAAGAAGCAGAGCTCTACCCCTTATCCAGGTTGAATTCAAGCTCAGCTTCTTTCCCCAGAGCCTCTGGTGATGAGGTTTCCTTCCCTTTCTGCCTGACATATTGCTAAATATTTCCATCTATGAGTTTTTAATATCACCATTTTTCCCCCCATGACTACTTACAGGGACCCTGAGAATCACTTTGAACCAAATAATAGTCTTTTAAGTGAGTCTCAAAACAGCTCACAAATAGAATTGTGGAATTGCTATGCATTCCCCATCCCTGTTGAGATGGGATGACTCGATAAGCAGTATGGCCACACAGATGGCAAAGGGCTGGCAGAGAGCTGAGCAAAATGGCATTTTTCTTATCAAGTTGTTATTCAGTCCATGCCCCACCTTTCACTTGCCTCTAGCTCACTAGCTCAATCATTTTAAGGGGGTGGTTTAGTTGTGTTACCCTGGAAAGGTCTAATGGAGAAGGCCAGAGGTGAAAGGCAAATAACCCTGACCATTGAGGGGTTTTCTTGAAGATACAGTGTTGTGCTATCTCTAGAAATCCACTTAGGAATGAAAGAATTGAGGGAATGACCTCAAAATGCCCAAACTTAAGGCAACAGGGAAAAGCAGAAACCAAAGAGTTGTTCAGTGGACCAGAAGGTCAACTGAAACCAGGAGAGAATCTTAATATGGAGAGATCGATGATTGCTAAAATGGCAACAGAAAAGCAGACGACCAACCCATGAGCAAACAAAGCTCTGGAATGTTAGCTACAAGTTGTCATGTGATGGAGATTAGAAATCCCACTCTGGCCCCTTTGTGAGGGAGAGCTGAGATGTGGTTCCCATACCTAATGATGCTTCCTAAAGGCAGAACCATATGGGGATTCCTGGTTTCTAACACACAATAAGGAGACCCAGGTTCTAGCTCTGACTCCCCTCTTAATTAACTGGGAAATCTTAAACAATGTTTTTTTGTTTGATTTTTTTTTCTTCAATTTGATTTCTTCAAATTTAAAATTGTGTAAACGTATCTATTCCAATAGGAGTAGCTGGATGACCCAAAGTCCGGAAGACTTAGAGTTCCAATATGGATTCAAACACTGTTTAGCTATAAAATCCTGAGAAAGTCATTTAACCATTTTTGTCTCAATTCCCATATCTTTTCCAAGAACACCCCTTTCCCCCAAAAGGAAGGGGGTTTACAAAGAGTTAGACAAAATTGAAATAGCTGAGCAATAACAAAACCAGGTCATCCTAGAGCTTTTGCATATTAAGGGGGGCAGGGTTAAGATAACAACACACAATTGAAAGGAAGTAAGAGTTCCTACTTATAGCAGCCATGGCTGAGACTGAGAAAGACCTTACAGAGAATATCAATTTCTTAAAATAGGACTCTGGAAAACCAAGCTTTGGGATTCAAAAGAAATTACTTGACTGTTCCTTAAACCCAAAACAGACTCTCATTGATTGGCAAATGATGAGCCCCAACCTAAATTATTGTTTGGGTTTTATTGGCTCAGAGTGGTTGCAAATAGCAATTGTTTTTATTCTGGCTAAAATCTTGAGTTTTCCTCTCTAGGATTGATTAATTTGTTTTTTTTTTTTTTTTTTAATGTCTGTTTTTCCTAGTTTGTTTTTATTTTTGAATAGGTAAAAGAAGCCACTTTTTGTCTCATTTCTTTCCTAGCCTTAATGGATGAGTGTTGCCTCAGACAAACTGAGACCTGGGAAAGACCTTAGCTTAAAAAAGCAAGGTCTCCTTACACCCAGGGCTCTCTCTAGTCATCCTGATCTATGTCTTGCTATTGGACCCAGAGAGCTCTGGAGGAGAAAATGAAGCTTTGTATTGCTCTGACACATCTAAAATCTAATTCACTTGCAAGTAAAGACATGACCTTCGTGATCTCTTCAAGAAGGAAGGACAGACCACCAGAATCCTTGATTGGCACAAAGAACTGAAGAGCTGATCTCAGTGCTATATTTGGGTAAACCACCAGATGGTGCCACAAATCCTGCGCTAGCTGTAGTAGCTGGTCTGGCCAGACCTGACTTGGCCCCTTTGCAGTCTTGGGCCCATTTTCACTCAATCTGAACACTTGTGGAGAGGAACTACTTGTTTTTTTCTTTTATCATCTCCCCAGGCTGTTACATAGAATAGCATTTAATTCCATCACAATCCATAATGTGCTTGTTTGATTTTACCCCCATTTTCACATGATCTTAATTTCTTCTCCAACTACACAAAGATTGCCTACTCCTCTATAGATTACAGTGGATTTGCTGAATGAAATTAAAAATAAGTAACAGGAACAATATTAAAAATGCTGCCTGCATGAGTCACAACTGCTTTTGTCCTAGTCTGAATTTTCTTTCCACCCTTTTCCTGTATGTTTTCTGCCTTTTACTGTTGTCACCAAGAAAATTCAGTCTCAAAGTGGTACATACTCTCCTAGTCATAAGAAATGGGGAAAATGCAGTAATTTTCACTATTATTTTATTTACCAACTAAACAGTAGTTGAATAGCACTCTGAGTCTGCAGGCAGAAGACCTGAGTTCAAATGCAGACTTATTACCTGGCCTGAACCACTTAACTTTCTGTTTGCCTTAATTTCTTCAACTATAAAATGGGGATAGCAGCACCTACCTCCCAGCATTGCTACTATGAAGATCAAATGAGATAATATTTTTCAGCATAATGTCTGGCACAGAGTATTTGTATAAATGTTAATAGGGCACTCTGTGCCCTATAATAATCATCTATTCTAGCAATATTTTAGTTGAATCTTGTTGGTTTTAGGGCATCATTTCAAGGGATCTAAGGATATTCTGACATCCAAGATCAAGTAAAAAAAATTAAGAATTCAACAAGATATAAACATCATCCCAAGGTGAATGATAGCCAAAAAGCATCTAATCAGATTTAATTAGCATTTACAAATTAAACTGACTTGACTGAAATGAATAACATGGGGAAGACAGCCTGAAATTGATGGCAAAGTGTTTTCCCTGACAGCTTTCGAGAAGTCCCTGAGAAGCAAAAACATATCTGAACCAAATTAGATTATGTTTTGTACTTAAAACCCAGCGCACATGTTTTAATTTTGCCTTTGAAAATGTGACACAAACAGTTATGTATTAAACTTGCTATATCACCTCAGCCTTGCTAGTGCATATTTTGTGACCGTGAATATTAAATTGAATGAATTAGCTATATGTGTTGGGACAAAAGAGGAGCATGGCTAATAGTAATAAATGAGGGTGAGTGTTAGCAAATTGACTAATTAAACCTGTGTAAGCAGATCTAATGCTTGTAGTCCTATGTTTACACTATCTATTGTCAGCTATAATGATTTTTAGGCTAGGTATTTTACATCATTGGTACCTGCCAATAAAATAAAATATATTTCAATTTCATAAATATTTGTCATTTGCTTATGCCTACATAAATCATTATTTACCCATGACAATATCTCCAAGGTCTAAGGTCACATGAATATTAATAACTGATTTTCCATCACAGTTGAACTTTGACCAAATATATTAATTAGCTAATATTTATTTCTTCTTTGAATTTGGGAAATACCTTATAAACTGCAATCTTTACCTAAATATGAAATTATATGTACATATATATGTATAACATGTGATATTTGTATTATATAGGTTGTACTATTCATGCTGTGTGTATATGTGTGTGTGTGTGTGTGTGTGTATACAGCATAAATAGTACAAAATATGTTTTCAAACTTTAATTTTAATACTATTAAAAATTCTAACACATATAATCCAACATATTCATTTCTATGACAGTATGACAGTTTTAATATTAACTTTGATGCTTTTCCCCCTAGATATCAGAACTGATGATTCACAAACTGAACCAAAACTCCATCCATTTTGAGCTAAAACCTGGAATACGTGTTCTTGTTCATGCTGCCCATTTAACAGCAGGTCAGTCTCTTTGTCCTCATGTTCTGGTTGTTAAATATGTTTTGTTTCTGTTTACATTTCCACATCAAAAAAATAAAGGATGTAGAAGGATAAAAATACTGATTTGGAGTTAAGAAATCTGGGTTTTATCTATGGACGGTCCACATCTGAGTGTAAGAATGGAATTCTGCTCCAATTTCATTGACTAATCTGTAAACCCAGTGGATAGATATGGAGTATTCCTTTAATCTCCTCACATTAAGGATTTGTGTGTAAGCCCTTAATTATTCGGGAAAGGGTCATGGGACTTTTGGTCATGGATGAAAGGCAAATGAAACATCTTTTATATTTGGATGAAAAGATCAGGTCATATTGTAATGTTGGAGAAACTGAGGCAGGAGAGAGATTAGAGAGTTTTTTTTAAATATTTTATTAATTGGAGAACATAATTGACTAGACAGGACTCTCGTCTCAAAGTATCCAGCAATGAATGGGAGAATCTCAAATCCTTAAATACCTTTTATAAACAAAGAAGGGGACAGAAGTGGGAAACTTTTTCACAGACCCATTTGGTTCTGTCAGGATGCGGGGAGGCTATAAATTCTTACTAAAAGCCAGAGTCAGGATGTCTGAATAAACAGAAGTAAAGATGTCAATGAGGTTTCCGGGATAGTCTTATCTTTTGGAATATTTTAGAGGGATGGTGTCATAAATTCTTGAGGATAGAAGGAGTTAGGAGTCAGGAAGTCTGATCTCCCCCTTACCTTGAGTCTTACTTTGACAATTTATATAGAGCAAATGGTCCTCAGTCTTAATTGGGGGGAGGGAGGAGAGGAGTTGTAGTTGTAACTAAGGGGAATGAGGCAGAACAGTTAAGGAAACTGAGATAAAACAATTCAGGGAAACTCAGTCAGGACAATAAGGGAAACTAGTGCAGGGAAACTGAGTCAGGACAATTAAAGAGAACTGTGGCATAACAATATCTCTTGAGCTACATATAAAACAAAACTAAAAAAAAAAAAATGGTAAGCAGATAATTCAATCTGTAATGCCGGAGAAACTGAGCAAGATAGAGATTAGAGAACAATTTAATAATTTATTTAATAGAGAGATTTACTGGGACAAATTGAATCCATATTTGACTGAATGAGACTATTGTCTCAAAAAATCCAGCCCTGAATGTTGGATACAAGATTCTTTTATAGGATTACAAAACTGATGACACAATGGGGGAGGTACCTGGAGGGTGATGACCTAATGTGGGGAGGAACCTAGGATGAGGATGACATAATGGAGGCAGGCACCTAGGATGACATAAGGGAGGTACTTGGATATGCTAATGATGTCTAAAATGGATAAAGATCTTTATCCCATTAAATATTAAAAGGGAATAAGTATAGCCTAAGGTCTAAGATGTAAGACCTTTATCCTATCAAATGGTTATAACCTGAGGCAGAGTAACTAAATAGGACAAATAGGGAAACTGGGTCAGGACATTCAAAGAGAACATGAAAAGAGTAAAGAAGTCAAGAGGTGGAAGAATCCGAGTTTGAAAGTTGCACTTTTGTGAGAATGAAAGTCTCTTGTATCTTTCTTTCTCTCTGTCTCTCTATTTCTCTTTCCTTACTCTGCCTTTTTATCCTCCCTCCCTCAAAAAGGGAGAACCTTCTTCTCTCTCTTGTTCTGTCTCTCTGATTCTGTCCCCATCCCTCCCTTTCTCCCTCTCTTTCTCTCTCTCTCTTTTTTCTCTCCTCTCTTCTCTGTTTCTATGCTCTCTTCTCTCCTCTTTTTCTGTCTCTGTCTGTCTGTCTCTCTCTCCCCATCTCAGTTGACCATGTTACCAGAAAGACAGGACAAGTAGCAGATAATGCATCCAGAAGATCAACAGGGATATAGATGGATATAGAAAGATAGTTAATTTCCAAAGGAGTAAGCCGTTTCAAGTAGTGTGATCCTCTTTTCCTGAGGAGAATGCTTAGTGATTCATGAATGGGCTTCCAGTAATTAGGAATTATGAGTTGACTTTTTGGTCATCTCTATATTTACCTCATATAAGTTTAAGTCCCCTTCCCCCTTGAATTCTGTGAGTACTTGTGTAAGAGCATGCCTCAGGAGAATGTTTTGTTTCATACATTCTTTTGATAAAATCTAATTTAGGCTACTGATTGATAATTAATAGGAAACTCATGAGAGAGAGTCCAAAAAATTCAATCTGTTATTTAATCCTAGAAAAAGCAGCCAAGTCATCTTCTTAAGACCCTTTGTGTGAATATGTTCTCAATTGAGGAGTGGCTCCAAAAGGGATCCTTAAAAGGTCTTTGTGACCTTGGACACTTTCTGTTCTCAAAAGTAGATATTTAAGTTAAAGTTTATGTTATCTTTATACATATAATGGTTAAAATTTGGCTGGGCCTAATAAGGACTTCCAATTCAGGTAAAATAGTATCTTTGAAAACTCTACTTTGGTTGTAAAGAACATTTGGCCAACTGAGAAACAGGTATTGTTCCAAAAATTAGATACCATGTTTGCTTCACTTTTCACATAAAGTAGTCATGACTCCCTTTTAATAAGCTTACAGCAGAGCCATATTTCCAAAGTTCCCTTCTTGCCAAGAGTTCATAAGTTTCAGGAAATTTCAAGATTATCCACTATTGTTCTAGATGTGTTTCAGGGAAAATAGAAAATATGTCACAATGGGAAGAGCATTGAAGCAAGAGTTCTGGCTACACTCAGAATTGAGGGGTTAATGGCAGAGTAAGTTTAAATCTATATTAGAATTAAGAAGAAGTGCCAAGAGTCCCTGTAGACAAGGCTAAAGGACTAAGAATAATCTGGAGAAACACTAGCAGTAAGAGATTTAACATCCTGAATTGGGTAGGTGAGTAGATGAACCAGAAACCAAAGTAAGAAACCGATTGGTACAAAGCTAAAGAGACAAGGAAGGTCCTATCTGCATTTCTTAGTATTATGGAACAAATTATTCTTACACAACATCTTTTATAGCAATTCTTTATGGGCATGAAGGGACAGCTTACCTGAAATTCTCTGAGTAGTATCTCTGATTCTTAGAATTTAAAGTTAGTTTGATGGATGTATTAAGTAATAAATGAATGTGTGTTGATTGATGGATTGGAGAATTTTTCTCTTTCTTTGTCTTCCATCTCACCTTCGGCTTGAGCCAAATATTCCTTATCCATTTCATCAGTTTCCTTGTTGACTATTTCAACTGACTTTTGAAACAAACTCCTAGGGCTTGCCTAAATTTTATTGTTGAATAAGAATTGTGTCAAATCAAATGTCACTTATCTGCAGTTTGCTATAATCCTATTTGTTGTAACAGGATTTGAACTGTATTTTTTATGGATCTTAGAGGTTTATTTCAATGGGGATTTTCAAGTATTAAAAGTTGTGATGAGGATGATTACTCCTAACAATGCAGTAGTCTGGTCTTGCAAAAAAAAAAAAAAAAATGCTGTCTCTATTCGTCAAAGGCTAGATAAATTTGAAAAGCACAAGAAGGCTTACAACGATGGATATTGAAAATTATCTGTATATGTAATTGGAAAAATACAGCATTAAGTTAAAAGAAAAAAGTTTAGAATTATAACTATTATATATAAAACTTTTATTTGATAGTTGGAGAAAGGAATAGAAGGACTAATCTCGAGTATTTGTACATATAGTTATAGCAAATACATATTCAGCATGGATACTGCTAGGGCTAAGAAAAAGTAGTCCTGGGGCAGGGAGGGAAGGAGAAGCCAAGTTAAAATAGAGAGAAGCATCTAATTCTGTATCTCCCTAGTCTTCCTCCTGACTCACACCACTAGCAACACCACCACAAAAAGAAAAAAAGAAAGGGTCCGTTGTAGCATTTCATTTCTCATAAGCAGTGTTGCTAATAACTTCCCAGGGAATATTATGGCATGCTGTTGCATTCCATTAATTACACAACAGATGTTCAACAGCCTTCTTTTAAAAATGTTAGACCCAGAGTATGTGACTGGAGAGAGAGGCAGTACATAATTCTCTCTAAGGGAAAAGGGACTGACTGTCTCCTTCTAGGAATTTACTACTCTTCCCTTCAGTTTCAAATCCTCTTCCTCTTTTGAAATTTGATGCTTTTTATGGGCTCACAAGGTAAGCATTTTTAAATTTTGGAATGCCATTAAATATTGGATTTAGGGTTGTCTTCCATCTCATATCCAAATTGGGGAAATCACTAGAACTCCTGTCCAAGCAATGCTACATTTTGGAACATGGAACACTATTTGAATCTTAGAATTTGGGTCTTCCTAATTTCAATCATGTTCCTGTGTTGTCTCTTAAATCTGGCCCCACATTCTTCTCATAGAAGCAAAAATGAGGAAAAGACAGTAAAAAAGAAGAAAAAAGAGAAATAAATGAATTGTTTAAGGTCTCACAGCTAGTAAGTGCCTGATGCTAGATTTGAACTCATGACACCTTACTGTCATTGCCATAGCCTAATGACAATTTTTAGAAAGAGTCAAGGACATAAAAGATTATATTAAAAAAATCTAACAAAAGTTGTTGGTCTATTAGTAATGAAGTAGAGGAAAGATTCAAAGTGATTCTAAATTATTGAGTCTGAATACTTGAGGGGAAATGGTGCTTGCCACTTAGTAGAGCTAAGCTATCAGAAGAGGAGCCAGTTGAGGGGACAAGATAATACTTTGAAGTATGTTGAGTTTGAAGTGACAATAAGACCTTCAAGTGAAAAGACCCATTTTAGACATTTGGCAGGTGGATAAAAAAGACTGGAGCTCAGATAAGAGGATAGTTCTAAATGAGATTTGGAGACATCACTCATGTAGAAGTGAAATGACAAGAACAGAGATGTTCCTGGGGAACTTAAGAAGAAAAGAGCAGGACAAGCCAAGACCAAACTTTGACAGGATTGGATGTGGGGGTATTGATCTAATAACCCCCCTCTACTCTTTCCCTCGGGGAAAAGAAAAAGAAAAAGGAAAAAAAAATTTTTTTGGAACCTGGTGCCACTGGCTGACTGAGTTGTCAATCGAATATCAGCCCAGTCAATGACCATTTTAATTGGTTGTATGGCTGACTAACTAGCCCAACTATACCTCAGCCAGCTAGTAACAAGGGTCACAATTATATTTTAGATTATAGGGGTTTCCTCTTCCCTCTCATTTCCATCGATATAACATAAAGAGGTAGTTCTACTGGTTTTCTCCTTCGCTACTTTTAACTAATTAAAGCATAGGGGAGAGAAGGGAAGGTGAAATTTCTAGGAAGAGGAATTGAGGATATCGCTAAAGGGAATATTTTAAAAGAGAACTTTTCCTACAAATCACTATCACGTATCTGTTTTCAAACATAGAGCAAAAAGTCATTCATATCTTATACCTACGTAAAAGGCAGCATATAAATAAAGCCATGGACTAGGAATCAGAAAAACCTAGGTTCAAACCCTCCCTCTGGTATTTATCCTTGGTAAGTCACCTCCTTGTCCCCAAGAAAACTCTCTTAATTGTCCCTGTCCCAGATAATAAGGCAGGTATGTTTGCCCAATGGATAGAATATCAGATTTGAAGTCAGAAAGACCTGATTTCAAATCTAGCATCAAATACTTGTTAAATTGTGTGACATGGGCAAGTCATTGAACTGCTGTTTCCTTCAGTTTATTCATCTGTAAAATGGAAATAACCATAGCACCAATCTCTCAGTGTGGTTGTTGTTGCTGTTTCTCTAATAAGTTTACTTATTTTTAATAAGCATTACTTTATGAATCATGTTGAGAAAAATCAGAGTAAAAGAAAAAAAGCCATGGGATAGATAAAAAAAAAAAAAAAAAGAAAACAGAAAAAGAAGTGAATATAACATGTTTACATTTACATTCAGTGTCCAAAACCTATTGAGATTACTTTGAATCACTGAACCATAGAGAAGAACCAAGTCATTTATAATTGATCATCGCACATTCTTGCTGTTATTGTGTATAATGTATTCCTGGTTCTACTTTTTTTGCTCAGCATCAGTTCATGCAAATCTTTCCAGGCCTTGTGCATCATTTTTTTTTTATAAGACAATAATATTCCATTATCTTCATTTAGCACAATTTAGTCAGCCATTCCCCAAGTGATAGACATCTATTCATTTTCCAATTCTTTGATACCACAAAAAGAACTGCTACTACAAATATTTGTGCACATGTGGGTCATTTTCCCTCCTGTAAGATTTCCTTGGGATGCAGACCTCTACAGTGTTCTGAGGATTAATTGGGATTATATTTGCAAAGTACTTTGCAAAGCTTAAGGTTCTACATAATTACTGTGATAATGATGAGATATTCTAGATGCATGTGTATATACATATGCATAGGTATGTGTGTGTGTGTGTATATATATATATATATATATATGCACAGAGTAATAAATTTGGAAAAAGGAGCTTCCTGTTTCTGCTTCTCTATCTTACAGAACATAATTATATATTCTGAGGTTTGGAATTAAGAATAGAAGGAAAATAGCTGAGACTGATATATTTTCAGCTTTGCAAAGTACGTTATAAACATGATCTCTTTTGAAGTTCACTATAACTTTGTGAGGCACATGCTGCCAGTTATTATCTCTCTTTTTGCAGAGGTGAAAATAGTCTAAGAGAGGCTGAGTGATTTGCCAATCATCTTAGAGCTAGTAGGTTTTAGGGCCATGATTTGAATTCAATTCTTTCTGGAGATAGAATTCCGTATACAACCCCAGACTGGTCTCTGTTTCCAACGTGGAATTTGAGAATTCTTCCAATGCCAGACTCATCAGGTTCAAGTCCATCTGAGTGACTTTTTATTTTTCCCAATAGAAAATATGATTTAGAACTTATGGCTTCAGTTGGAGCAGAAACATGAATTATATGAAAAGTATGATATGAGGTATGGGAAGAAATTAGCACTAACCATTAAATCCTAATTCTCCCATGTCCTGGGAGTTAACACAATAAGAAAGTGACCGGGGGAGCTAGTGGAGACAAAATGAATGTGCCACTGAGTCAGGACTATATATATCTATGATGAATTGGCAAGGCAAGCTAAGAAGCAGATGCCTGTGAACCAGTTAAAAATCATTAAACTTGCATCTTAGTAACAAATGTAATTGAGTAACTGTGAATTTTATTAAGGTTAAACAAATTATATCTTCTATATTGCACTAATAGTGTAGTGCCATATATGGAAAGTGCTTACAAGTTTATCATAAGAAGCCTTCAGTATGGCTTGTCCTTCTAACAATTGACATAGCAACTGGTCCAAAGTTTGACTAAAGCTGATGAGTCTGAGAGATTTGTTTCACACAGGTTCCAATAGTTAATAGAGTTAGAGGCAAGATACCCAGTCCATTATGTCACCTGCCACGCTGTTTGTTTTTTAATTATATATTATACTGTTTTCATAAGTTAGCATAAGGAAACTACTTTGCAGATTGTAAACACTACATAAATGCTACCCATGAAACTTAAGTTAAGTAAATAGGTGGTACAGATTTATTATCTATAGATAGATAAAATGCTGGGTCTCCAGTCAGAAAGATTAATTGTCCCATCTTCAAATCTGGCTTCAGACACTTACTAGCTGTGTCCCCCTGAGCGAGTCCCTTAACTCTGCCTTCTTTGTAAAATGAGCTGGAGGAGAAAATGGTTGACTTTGCAGGGGGGAGTCACAGAATCCAACATGACTGAAAAATGACTGAGCAACAACAAAATGAAACTTTCGTGATATCAGAGTCATTGAACCCTTCTCAGTATTCTTTCTTCTGCTTTATAAGACAAGTGTTTTTTGGCGGATTAGAGACAGTGGGAATAAAGAGGTAGCCATAAGGGTGCCTGGGTTGCTGACCATCTGGGTCTCAATTCTACATTAAGAAAGAGACTTTTTATTTCACGATAGAATTACTGCCTATCAGGAATCTTTGGAAGAAGACA
Source organism: Antechinus flavipes (assembly GCF_016432865.1). Taxonomy (NCBI): domain Eukaryota; kingdom Metazoa; phylum Chordata; class Mammalia; order Dasyuromorphia; family Dasyuridae; genus Antechinus; species Antechinus flavipes. Next base: position 585,951,842 of record NC_067399.1, on the reverse strand, counting down.
AAATAGTATATCTGGCATTTGCTTCACTTATATATGGCTTAAGAACTATCAACTATCAACCTGTTTTGGCATTAAAACTTTTTTGGGGGGGTAGTTTATCTTTCTGAATTTTCAAAAATTGAAATGCCAGAGACAATCAAAGTAGTAGAAATCAGGAAGAGCTGGTTTCAAGTTCTGACTACATCACATGCTAACTATATGACCATAATTGGTTTATTAATTTCCCAGTGCCCCTAGGGTGCTTGCTGAAACCATATGTCACCGACAAGTTTTCTGTCTGCATTTGTGCACTGGTTTCCTATATTTGGAATATTACACACACTGATGTGCTCACAAGTAAATTTTGATGTTTTGACTCTAAGAAATGTTCCATAATTATGAACTCATCAGTAAATGCTGCCCTTCTCTTTAATTTTTATTTTCATGAATTTGTCATCTTTTTTTTTCTGATATTTGCCTGATATTGTGCCATATTTATAGCAAGTATTTGGAGAATGTTTTCAGTTTGCATTGTAGCTGACTAGACCTTGAGGGAAGTGGGGATGAGGAAATGGATTTCATTTAGCACAGTGAAGGAAAGCACATCCAGAAGTAGCTCCCATAATTACCCTATTTGGACTTTTAAATAATCACACCAATTATAATAGAATTCAACTGAATGGTAAAATTGTGTGTGTGTGTGTGTGTGTGTGTGTGTGTGTGTGTGTGTGTTTTCATGCAAACCTGCCCTCCTGTCTATGCTCATAAACAAGGAGGTAGGAGGAACATTGCTACTCATCTAATAGTCATGTTTCTATTTATCCGTGAATAATGGCAAGCCAAGCACTCAGCACTTTTTCCCCAGCCTCTACCTTGTTTAGTTGCAACTGGAGAGGGACTAATTTATGCTAATTCCAAGGAACAAGCTGCAACCCATTTATCATAAGAGTTTCCATTCCTCAGCAAAACACACACAAACATACCTAAGTTTTAGGAAAACTGAACTATGCAGCTGCTGCTGGCTGGAGCAATAATAGGATTGTTTCTATGAAGGACCCAGGTCTGCATCCAAAAGCTACTGAACACAGAGGGCAGTGGTACACAAGCCTTAAGCAGAGCTAATGTAATCTGTCATCCACCATTCATTCAGAGGGCCTGGAAAGATAATGGGAATTTAGCATGCAAGATAACTGGCTCTGATTTTGCTCTGAGGTTCCACCACTTGCTTTCCAGTTAGGAAGCTTAGAATCAGAATGACTAAGGCAGATGTTCATAGGATTCTGCTATGAGTGATTGGGAATTGAATTGCAGGTTTAATCCTGGGGGAATATATTGCTCTAAGGAGAGAAGTTGAGAGAGAGGCAAGTGTCCATTCTATCTTGAAGATGTGCGCTGATTCTGTCTCTGGGAGTCTGCTTGCATTTGACACTCATTTCAAATGGCAAATGCTTTTTTAAAAGCAAGGACTGTGTTTTTTGTTGTCCTTGATAGTATTGACAGGGTTGTAAGCATATAGTGTTGAAATAACATTAAAGAAAACTGGTTCACTATTTTCTGTGTGTGCCACTGGATTGCTGTGGGTGACCTTGGACAATTCACTTAGAATCAAAATATAACAGGTGTAGGAAAGGGATGGGAACAAGCACTTATTTAGTGCTTACTTTGTACCAGATACTACTATATACAGACATACGTGTACATATGGAAATTTTCAAATGAAAACCAGATGAACATGTAGCCAATGGAATGAAAGGATTATTTTTCATCTATTGGTATATAAATATTATTTCATTTGATTCTCGTCAGAACCTTGGGATTTTGTTTGTTTGTTCAGACATTTCTCAAGTGACGAGAATCAGTGAGTGCAGATTGATTATGTCCTTCTTTCTCTCTACAAAATCTTTCCAGTTGCCTCTGATGAAGAGCCTGAATTCAGAACTAAGATTAGGTATTTATTTGCCCTAGGCAAAATTTGTAAAATCTGCTCCCCAGTGTTTCACCATCCACAGGAGGCTTTGAGTTTCACTGGAATAATTTGGAACTTGAATTGTCACAAAATAAATTCTTATATACCTGAGCAAAGCTACCTGGAATGAGAAATGAATGCATTTGTGAAGAGTAGTATTTGAAAGCTCGTTGGATTCCACGGCATGTGTGTTTGAGGCTTGTCTATTTTGCTTATTCCTAGTCTCAGATCTTCTGAAGCATCTCTCAACCCCTCCGGTATTGGCACTTTCTTTGCTTAGGTTAAGAAGTACCTGGTTTTACATCAATATGAGATCATTTTTGCTTTAGGCATCCCAATATCCTGAAGCTTCCCTAGTCACAAGGCCATTGGCCTGACCTCTTACATATACATACTTCCCTTCTTCACTTCACAGCCAAGTACTCCTCAAATTCCCAAAGCAATAAAAAGTGCTTTGATTTAAAAACCCTTGGAAAGCTGAACAGACTAAAATATATAAGGCTGTTCTCTTAGGAGGAATACATGACTTTTGTTTCTCATTTATTCCCACTATGAGCCATTTAATGGGAGTTTGTCTTGGAGGAGATACTGCAAACTAGCTGGGTTCTAACCTGGAAAAGCCAATTGCCACGGATTGTCAGTTACTCCATGGTTCAGTGGTCACCTACTCTGTCAACCTTGCACCTGGGTAACTGGAGCAGAGCATCCCCCTCTTTTGCTTCAGACTGAGATGAGCTACAGAAAATGAGGCTTAAAGGTCATTCACACTTCTGAGTAACAGACTTTGCATAAATGGGTAGAAAATAAAGGTCACTGCCCTATAGTTTGGGAAGGTATGTTTGACTTTTTTTTTTCTAGTTGAAGTATATAATATTTGAAAAATACCATATTCCAAGGTTCAGGAGCTTTTCCACAAGTAGAATAATTAAAAATATACTAAATTAGGGAGGGAGATGATTGAAAAGTTGGAGGGAAAAACAAGAAAAATTCTTTGGAGAAAATAATATTAAGTAGTAATCCAAAACCTACAAAGTATCTGGGGAGGTACATCTTGAAAATGCATTTTGGCAATGACTTCAATTAATTATAATCTGGACCCCTGATCTTAAGAAGATGTTGATGGGGAATGGGGGGAGGAGGGAATTAAAGAATTCTAAGGGCTCATTTGAGTAAGAAGGTACTAATGTTTATGGAGAGCAGGATGGGCAGGCTTGGAGTTAGTCTTAAACAAATATTCATTAGATTGACTTTTTCTGAATATGTGTGTGTGTGTGTGTGTGTGTGTGTGTGTATCCAGGAGGAGAGATACACAAATAAATGTTTTAAATTTTCATACTGGTAATTTTGATTCCTTCTTGGGAAAATGATGAATATTAAAACACATACAGACATGTATGTATGGAAATCTTCAAATGAAAACTGAATGACCATATAGCTAGTGGCATGTAAGAATTATTTTTCAATTATTAGTTGAATTATAAGGCTTCTGAGGTTTCTTCCAACTATAAAATTTTATGATTTTTGTGTTTTGACAAAGAGGAATATATGTAGTTCATACCCATATTTTGTCTTTACCTACCCAGTATACATATTGTTCCCCAACCCAGTGCTAACCTTCCCCTCCCCCCCCAAAAGTTCAAGTTTCTTGAGGACACTGATTTTTATTTTTATCATTGAATCTCCAGTGCTGGCCTATAGTATAGTAGGTACTTAGTACATTGTTGTTGACTTTGAGATAAATTGTTCTAACTAATTATTTCTCTGAAAATATAACATAAAAGGAAATAATGCTACAGGTAACTGTTATTGCCATAGGAACTGTATTATAAATAGGTGATTGGACATAAGTCATTTTAGAATAGATTTGCCATTATGGTTTAATTATAATGAATTGGATTGTATAATTTGGTAAACATTTATTGGATGTCTATGTCCATGGCACTAAACTAAGTTCCAGGCATGAAAGGGGGAAAAAAAAAAATGTAACAGTCTTTGCTTTTTTTTTTTTTTTTTTAATTTAATTTAAATTCTTTTAGTTAATTGGATGGTTGAGGGGGAGGAAGGAAAACTATGTACACAATTAAATTTATACTTGATAATTTGAAGAGAAGGAAGGAAAAATACATAAACAATTAAATTTATACTTGATAATTTGAAGAGAAGAAAAAAAAAGATGAGAATAAAGTGATAAAAATGAAGAAATAATTCCCTTTCCTCAAGGACTTCATGTTCTACTCTGTGGAGGTGAAGGAGTGAATCTCAAGCATTTGAAAAAATATATATACAAAGGCATGAAGATGGAAGGTGGAATGTCAAGTTTAAGGATCAATTAGTGGGTAATATGTAATATAAATGAATCTGGAAAGGTAGGTAGAAGTGACATTTGGAAGGACTTTCAAATCTCAGCTAAGGAGCTAATGTTTTATCCTAGAAGCATCATTGCTTGAGAACAGGGCAATCTGGTCAGATTTATGGAGATTTAAGATTAATCCAGTGAAAATAGGGAGGAGAATTAGAAAAAAGAGAGGCAGATAGCAGGGAAATCAATTTGAGTCTGTTAGCAATAATCCAATCAAAACATAATGAGGGCTTACAATAAAGTCTTGCCATGTGTGAGTAAGGGGAAACTTGATGAATATGAAACATATATTAGGAACTGACTCAATAGGAAGTGCTTGAACATAAGATTGAGGGAGAAGGAAAAACCATGGATGATTCTGAAGCTCTGAATTTGGAAGACTGGAAGCATAATTGTGTCCTTAACAGAAGTGGAAAAAATTAGTGAAAGTTGGGTTTATGGGAAAAGATAATGAGATTTGCTTTAGTTATAGTTTAATTTTGAGGTTTTGATAGATCAGAGAGATGTCTAGTTGGATCTTAGAAATGGGAGGTTGAAGTTCAAGAGAGAAATTAAGGCCATATATATATAGAACGGAATTATTTGTATCAAAATGATAATTTGGAGGAAGGATGCATTTAAAGGGTAGGATAGAATTCCATCATGAATATTAAAGAAAAGGAAATTATTATTTTTTTTTTAAATTACAAAATGAGGTTAGTAGAGGCAAAATTATACTTCTAATGATTAATTAACTTATAGTGCTTGTTTGATGTTATTGGATTCTTCATGGAAGCTTCTACCTAACACTTTTCACCTGTAGTATCTCTCATTGTTTCTGTTTCTTTTTCTCTTTTAGCTCCCCTTGTGGACCTCACCCCAAGTCACAGTGGATCAGCAATGCTGATGCTACTCTCTGTGGTATTTGTTGGACTGGCCGTGTTTGTTATTTACAAGTTTAAAAGGTGCGTGACTCTCCCTCTGCCCGCCTCATCCCTAGCTGTCAATTCCATCCTCTTAGTCCTAGGTTAAAAAGCGTGATGTAGCAGTGACATGTATCCTCCTTGCATAGCAATTGACAGTTTTTGTTAATGTTTTAGGAAGATCCCGGGCCTTAATGTTTATGCCCAGATGCAGAATGAGAAAGAGCAAGAGCTGATCAGCCCAGTCAGTCACAATGAAAACAGGCCCAATATCACTCAGGCTGAGCTGAGGAGCCCTGACCAATTTGTAGATGAGAAGTTGGACCCACAGCCCATAGGTAAATAATTTCCAATAGCCAATAGCTGGTCAGTCTGAATAGTAATTGGCTAAATCTCTTCTCCCCTTTTCCCAGCTTAAGACCTCTGTCTTCTGCTCTGTGAATTAACATCCTTAGTAGGAACTAAGCTAAGCTATCAATTTACTTTTCTTCACTTTGTTTTTACTTTGGCAGAAAGTAAAATAATAACGTGAGGCCTTCCTGTCTCTGTCCAATAGTTTTCTCCTTAGTTGTCTCCTGTCTTTCATAAAACTACCCTGGGATCCTCACTAACACGTGTACTTTCTGACATTTATGTGAATGAGAGAAAAGTATCTACTCTGAGGGAAAAAAAATCTTAGGGATACTAGGTGGTATGGTGGAAGGGTTGGGTGGGATGCTTCAAGGAGAGGTAAGTATGAACCAGTAGCTAAGTGCACCAAACAAGTGGGAACCATAACATAGAGAAAGAGCGATATTCCCTAATCAGTGGCAAAAGGAGAACCACTGCTCCTAAAGGTGTTGGGAGTGTGTGAGAATGGGATGGAAAAGGGCTTTCAGGTTGGTTTTCCCCAAGTAGATATTACTTAAAAAATCTAGAGTAATCTAGAAAAGGTTGGGGGGAGGAGAGAAGGGAAAGAAGGATTAGAAGCATCCTGGAGATTTATTATGGGAAAGAAGCAATCAAACATTCAATACTGTTATCTTCAAGTAGTAAATTTCACTGAGAGAAAAAGGATTGGTTGGTGGAGGGAGATGTGGTTTCAGAGGGGTATTCCAAGTACCTGTTTTGTTTGCTTCTTGTCCTGCAAATAGAATCTAAGATATATTTCAAATGTATTTAAAGGGGGCTCCCCCTTTACTTGCAGAGTTGCTGATTTCAGCTAAATTATATTTGGGAATCAGAGAACTGGAGAGAGATGTGCTGCTCATGCCCAAATTGTTAAATGCTCTTTGTATGGAGGCCCCTTTAGTCCCCTAGGAAGCTAAACAATAAATGGAGCCACATTTTGGATGGTAACTTTCTCCCTGTGGTTCCTCCAGTCTGTTAGCATCGGGAGTTGGAGTTATAAATGGTTTCATCTCAGCTCTTTGCTGCAGACTTTAGCTGATGCATTTTATACATCGCTATCCACGCTTCACACTAACTTGATAATACCAAGTCGCCTGGAAGCCCCTTACATATGACTTTCAATATGTTACTGGAAAAAATGAATAGCTAAATGAAAACATAACCCTGTCTTTAAATGGATATGGGAGAGGTCTGTAGATGTATTAAGGGAAAATTTCAACGTAATAACTCTGCCAGTATTGTAGGTAATAATAACAACTGCAGTCACATCTGGTGTCCAATTTTCTCAATGCATTTTCCTCTATTTGTGGAGACAGGGTGATAAATGTGTAATTGCTTTGGTTAAAACGAAAAAAGCTTTCCCGTCCTCAAGTCCAGAGCAGTATTCACCCTGTCTAGTCACTTTTAAAGCTTCTAAGTGAATTTTTCTTGGGTCATTTGATTCTCAATCCTATTTCCAGGGGGTGGGAAGTCCAGTTACTATTTACCTTATTAGAGCAGCCATCCCTCCTTCTCCAGGAACATCGCTCTGCAGATTGCAAAGTCTTTGACACCTTTTCATTTGAAATGTCATTAAATGAGTAAGTGTTACACATTTTCTCTTAGGAGAGTAGCTTTACCCTCCCCTCCCTCCCCTTCTGCTCAACCTGGTGAATCATCTCTCCGATTGAAAAGAGCAAGACATACCACTCCACCTTCTACGCCAAAGCGGGGACCTTCCGGGGCACACTTTACAATTTAAAGAAAAACCCCCCAAAGGCGGAGACCTGCTGCTCGGGAAAGAATTTCACTCTTGTCGAGTGCATCATCGTTTCCTGTCCACTAACTCTATTTTTTTCCCCTTTGTTGTTCTGTTTCCTATTTTGCCAGGAAGTATTTCCATAGTTGCTGAGAATCAAAGCACAAAAGAAATCCCTACCTATGTAAATGTTTGAATGGAGGACGCCAGTAAAAAAAACAAAAAAACAAAACAAAACAAACAAAAACAAACAAACAAAAACACATTAAAAAACACTCACTGCATCGGGACTTTTTAATTCTTCAGACACAGACAACAAGGGTTTTTAGCTTTAAACCTGTGCATGTGGACATGATCCTGAGAACACGTTCGGAGGGGCGGTGTACAGGTGCTCTATTTTAATGGAAAAAAACGCTCCCCTCTCCCCTTCCTTCTCTCTCTCTCCTTTTTTTTTTCCTTCTGATCCGTCGTGTTTGTAGGAGACTCATAACAAATAGAGGCCAAGGAAATCTGCATGTATTTTTTGGGAAGTATTCTTGGCTCTAGATTTAACAACAATTTTAGCACTAAAGCCTACTGGGTTGGACTAGCCGCCTGGGGCAATTTCACAAGACACAAAGGAGATGCCACACAGGTGTTTTGAAACCCTGGGCTCTTTCTCTGGTTAATTTCCCTTGTTTCTGTTTTCCTGTTTGATTTCCCTTCTGCCCCTTCATTGGACAGCAGTGGCTCTTCTTGCTCTGTGACTCCAGGGGCGGGACAGGGGCAATCAGTGCAGATAATGGGAGCATCAGGCTGGAAAGAGTGAGGTAGGGAGATAAATTAAAAATGGTCATTTTTTCCCATCCATCTATTTTTTGTGGTTCCAACATCTATAAAGAAGGGACTCACTTCATTTTTGTAGCCCCTCACAGCAGGGGTAGGATACAATATCTCATTTCATCACTAATTTGATTTTTCATTAATTATTTCCAATGCCTGAACAATCCACTTTTCCTATGTTCCCACCACCATCTTTATTTAGCCCACTTACTCCCTAGTGGACCAAGGCATCTGGCTGTCTCACCTTTCTATTTTTTTTTTCCAACCTTGCTGTTAGCTTTTCCCTCCTCCTCCTATTTTTGAATATAAACTGGATCATAGCCTTTCCTGTTATCTGATGAACATTCCATTTAGAAATTACATCCCACTGAATTCTCATTTTCACTAAATTTTCTTACAAATATTTGTTCTGTGTGGAAGTTGCCAGTGGATTGGGAGGTAGCCTGATCAATGGAAAGACCATTGAGTAGAGAGTCAAAAGATCTTGAATTGACCCTTTTTTTTTTTTTTTTTTTGCCACTTACTGTGACCTTGAACAAATATTTCCTTTCTATGGGTCCTAGTTTCCATAAATTGAAAGGTCTGGATTCAATAGACTCTAAACCCCTCACTGAAGAGTCTATAAATAACCTGGCTCCTATACATGAGGGATTTAATTCTATACATTGTATCTTCCGTCCTAGAACCCCCAACCTCAAGCCACTTTTCCAATAGTCATTATATTCCTTCCCCCCAAAAAAAACAATATATGTGAGAAGGTGCTATTCAAGTCAGCTTGAGATTGGGTTATATACTTTGGAGAAGAAATTCAGAAAAGTTGTTTATGTCTAACTGGAACCCATGTGGTCAAACAAATGCCCATCCATCTTGGCAATTCACTTAGAAATGTTTTATTTCTCTTACTATATGTTTGATTCACCTCTGGTTTACACACATCACCTTTACCCATACACACATATTACTTTATGTTAACAGTTACTCTGAAAAAAACAAACATTATCCATCTTCTCATTGTAAAGTGGAAATGTGCATGTGATTTTTAGCTGACTTAAACTCTAAAAAGGTTGTCAGCACCATACTTAAAGAAAACCCATTTTAGAAATTACACAGTTCTAAGAGAAATAAACCAAGATTTGTTAGATAGCAAAGAGGATATTTTTGGCTATTTTGATGGTCCTGGTAGTGACACAAACATATCCACACACATACCCATAAATATTCTGTTTTCAATAAGGGGGAAAAATAAAAGATTAAAGTAGGCAGAACACAGCAAAGCAAGTCAATAAAGAAGCATGATGGCACTCAAATTATTCCAGAATCTTCCCAGGTATGGACCAGAAAAACTACAGAAGAAGGGACAAATGGAATGTTAAATAGATGAAGTATAGAAGAAAGCCCCAAAGACTTGGGAGTTGGGGAGAGTCCAGAATCCAACCTCAAAAGTAGGAGAGAACAGTCCTATCTTTCCACTCTAGAGCTTAGTCTCACCACTCACCTGGGGCCTTGAAACAGAATGTGATGATTTCTGGTTAATAGCTATATTAGAGTGAGTTCAATGCCCATTATTGGGCCAGCCCCAATGGGGACTGTGCATGTCTCCTTTTGCCTCAGCTCTAGAATAAGAGTTGTTTAAGAGCTTTCCAAATCTTTGCCAACAGTGTATTTCCCACTTGGGAATTTAGGTTTAAACTTAGAAATTGGATGCCTTTGATAGTTACCACTTTGGTGCTTCTGTCCTGCAAAAGACATATTTGTTGACCTATTTCATTAAAGGTTTCTATTTGAATCTGGAAGATGGAGTCATTAGAAAGCAGCAGAGTAATTTTAGTGTGTAACAACATAGGAAAGCTTTAGATATATAGTCCCAATGTAATTAAGTGGAGAAAAAGAATTATCTTTTTGACCTGGTATTAGAATCAGGGGTGGGCATTAAGTATTAGTCCTTATGGAGACTGGTCACTAATGACCATTTTCTGAGAACTGAGAAACCAACAGCTCATGTTATCTGAGAATGAGGCAGCAGGAGAGAAGTGGAAAGAGCTTCAGATTGTAGGAGTTGAGATCTGGGCCTAGTCCTGGCTTTGCCACTAACTAGTTCTATAATCTTGGAGTTCTATTTGGGGCTCATTTTTCCCATTTTTAAAATGATGAATTTGGACTCAATGAGCTCTGTTATCCCATTTTGCTCTGATATTCTGCTCTGACAGGATTCACTTGTCACCAACACCCCACTCCTCCCAACACTCCTAGAATACCAACACCCCTAGAACCTCCCACTCTCTTGAAGATTACCCCTGAGATCCAGGTACTAGGCCTAAGTGTTATGGGAAGAATTAGTTCTTCTCTCCCCTGTGGGCCCAGTTATGCCTTCCAGAAGAGGCCTCTAGGAGGAATAGGGATTGAGAAGGAATCAAGTGCCTACCCCTATTTGCCAGAATAGCAAAGAGAGCAGGATCATGGTGGGTTTTAGGAGTGATTGATCAAAACACTGGAGGGGGCCAGTATAAGAAACAGGCAAGATGAAAGTCAAATGTAGAGTCAAATCTAATTTCAGGCTTTTCCTTAAGCTCTGGAGGAAAAATGTGCGAACCTCACTCTAAACAAAGGGCCAGCAGCTTCCTTGCCTTGTTGCTAATTAGACTTACCCCTCCCAAATGCAGAGGTTGGCTTTGCTTTTTTCAGGAGTTCCAAACAGCAACTTCCAGAGCAATGGGACGCTTGACAGCTGTTCTGTGTTTTCCAGAATTCCAACTGAGCATTGAAATCCCTCATTAGCCAACTTATTTTTATAGGAAGCCAATTAAAAAATGAAAGTTTTCTTATCGTATTGGAACTACTTCTAATTTTAAAATGACTTTTTTGATGTATTTTTTTGGTTAAATAAGATGTAGTGTAATGTATAATTGCTATTGTTTATTGCTTTTACAATCATATTTATTAAACAGATAATGTCTCTAACATTGCTGCCTCTGTGTTTCTGTTCCTTAATTTTAAATCCTTGTTCCTACTCTCTTTAGATGTGGGGGGGTCTCTGGAGATATCCATAGGGGGGAAACCTTTTGAATAACACAAGTTCTCCATTTTTCTTATAAAGTCAAATCACATTCTGCATGCCAAAATTCAACCAGCATCTTCAACTGAGTGTATCCTAAATTTGCTTTCCTAAATTATTCCATTTTAAAGAAGAATATATACTATGCTAAAAGAAATAACAATTTTGTTGTTGTTATTAGCAGATATAATGAATAAGGTAGGAGGGAAAAAAACAAAACAAAAAAAACAAAACAAAAAAAAACCTAACTTTTCCAGGAGTGTTGACAAAGTTCTACTTAAAGTAAGATGATAGTGCTTATCCTCAGAGTGAATAATTTAAAGAATGCCAGCAGCATTATTCTAGGGACAGTTTTTCCTATGCCTACCCTAGTAGCAGCAGTCAGGTAGGTGCTTCTTCATCTTCCATTTCTCCCAACTATCCAATGGTGTCCTAGGAAGCTGTACCCTAGGAAAGTCTACTCTCCCACTTGCCACAGGTTCATTGGTGGCTCTAAATATGAAGAATTATTATTTGGAAGGAGACAGGGAAGTCAAAGTTTTCTCTCAGGTAATGCATTCAGAATCCCTTCTAGTATGTTACTGAAGAATTTCCCTGGGATAACATGATGAATCAAGAAATTCATCTGCAAATGCTAGATTCAAGTTGGGAGAAATAAGTCAAGTCTGATTTTTTTGGCTTTTGATCCTCTCTTTGGCAAAAGCAACTCAACTTAGCAGGTCTTCCAGATGCTTATATAATTCAGTAAACATTAAGCATCTACTTGTCAATACATTGTAACATATACTAGTGGCCTCTGATTTCATGGAATTTATAATCTAGTAAGAATATATGACAAGGGATTTAGATAATTATAACTCAGAATAACATATCAGTGAATCAGAGAGGGAGAGTTATCTTTTGAAATTCCAGGGAGAAAATATGTAGCTAGATCTACAATATATGGCTCCTAATTCGCCTTAGGCTTCTCTCAGGTGTCTGGGTTAAAACAAAGTTGTCTCAATTGAAAAGTGCCTGTCTGTCCTAAAGTATTACAAAGCTACAAATTATCTCTTATTTATTTTATAATAGCTAGCATTTATATAGCATTTTGAGTTTTGCAAAGAGCTTTACAGATATTATCTCTTCAGATCCTCACAATCACCCTGGTGTTTAAGTGCAGATGCATCATTTTACAGATGAAGAAACTGAGGCAGAGGTAAGTAACTTGCCCAGAGTCACATAGCTAGTGTTTGAGGCAGTATTTGAACTCAGGTCTGACTCTTAGTCTAGGATTCTGTCTTTTGCCTCAGGCTATACTGAGGAATCATTTCTTTGAAGTTTTAAGTATGTGCTGTTGAAAATGGCTAAATCCTTTCCTACAGGGACAAATGAAGAACCCAGGAGACAGAGTTTCTGGGTAATTAATAATCATTTTCAGGCTAGCTAATAATCATAAATTGATGGTCAGTGTTTTTTCTTGGTAACCAAAGAATTATGGATAGGCTGAAAATCTTAATATACTTTTGGAAAGGGGGATGCCCCTGACAGGTGAAAATCAATTCTGATTGATGGACATTTATTTAATGAGCAGATAGCCTAAGAATCTTCAGTTTCTCCTGCTGAGAATCAGTCAGTTGCCTACAGCAATCTGGTTAGGGGATCTCTTGCCAGACCTCTCTGGTTATTTTCTTCTTTCATAAGGTGGATCATTCTAAATTTTAATGGAGGAATACAAAGACAGTGTTATTTTCTTGGGGCAGAACCTCATCAAGATCAGCTTCTGTTTACGTTCCCCTCTATCCTGGTTGGGTGGGGTCTGGCCCAAGATCAGGAGTTTCCTGAGGACTGTGGATAGTTCCATCAATCAACTATGTCCTTCAACAGCTGAGTGACTAACTTATGGGAGCTGAGCCCTAAATGAAGAAATGAAAGAGAAAATGCTTTGTTATTCATATGATAATTGATTGTTAATATTAATAGCAAAATAATAATGTCTTTCCCAACCAAGGAAAAGAATGTATTTTTTCCCTGGATCAGCTCTTACATACCACTCCTATAATTCTAAAGTAGAGAGTAAGTTGACTTAATGGAAAAGGCATTGAAGTAAAAATATCTGGAAATGAGACTCTGCCAACAGAACTATAGATTTAACGCAGGAAGAAGTTTTAGAGATCATCTCATCAACCTCGTTTTATAGATGTAGAAAGTGGTAAGGTGATTTGCCAAAGGATGCACAGCTACTAAAGTGGAAGAGCTGGGCTTAAAGTCAGGGGCTCTGGCTTCAAATGTGCTATGTTGTAATACACCTACTTCATCTCTAATACTCAGTGTGTATAAGGGGAATCATATAATACTATCTCCTTATTAAATTGTGAGGATGAAATGATACACATCAAAATAATTTGTAACAATAGTGAATTTTATACATCTAGTATTCTTTATATTACACAATGTCTCTTTCTTTCTCTCCATTTCTTTGGAGTGGGAATGGTCAGATAGTACCACCAAGAGACGCACTTTTACTTCTTCCCTGAAATTTCTTGTTTGATCTTGGACAGATCACTTCTATTTCTTCAGTAAAATTAGGGGGGTGAATTAACCAACCTTCAAGGTTCCCCTTATAAACACTAATACTCTATTACTCAATCTAAATTATTGTTATTATTACAAATATTTTATTATGGCTACTGGTACTAATAGTAGTAATATTACTGCCAATTTTTTATTACTTCAAAAAAAGAGGCAGGATGGTATCTCTAAACTTTGAAGTCAAAGGCTGGTTAAAATTTTGTCAAAGCTTTTTAAATCCAAACATTCTCTCACCTTGCTCATTCCTTTAATGATATTTACTATTAATTGTCCTTGGTATGCTATAGCTTTGTCTCTCTCTCTCTCTTTTTTTTAAGAGGCAATTTAATTGGCAGTATTTTCAGGACCTTGTTTAAGCACTAATTTGATTCAAGATAATTATAGATGGGGAAAAAAGGTTGCAAAAACTGGGTTTTGTCTTTTATATTTTCAAGTCTGTTTTCTAAAGCTAGGTAGAGCTAGACCAGCCATCACTTTGATTACTTTTATTATCTGGAACAAAACACATGCACAAAAAGATAAGCACAACTATATACTTCAGAGGCACTAGATAGTGCCTAACCAGGTGTGCCTATAAACACAATCTGTATAAACGAGAACTACTATTATACACACAAACATATATACGAACATTCATATACTTTAGAGTTATCTAAATGGTACAATGAAAACAGCACTCTACTTGGAATCAGAAATAAATGAATTTGAATATTGCTTCAGATACATTTCTTGTGTGATTGTAGGAAAATCACTTGACCATCTCAGCCTCGCTTTCCTCAACTGTAAAATGGGGATTATAATGGCAACTATCCCACAGAATGTTATGGGGCTCAAATGTGATAACTATGTAAAGTGCTTTGCAAACCTTAAAGTATTTAATAAATGTTAGTTTTTGTTATTATTATGATATGCATTTATATGTTAGTCTCAGTCATTTCACCTCCGCCTGCCTCAGTTTCTTCAACTATTTAATGGATTTCATAATAGCATCTACCTCCCAGGTGTTGTGTGAATCACACACACACACACCCAAACATACCCAAATACACATGTACACAAATAATCCCAAATAATTAAAAACTGTTTGAACGAGGGTGATAATTTTTCTAGGACTTTGCTGAGCTTATGATCATAGATTTAGAATTAGAAAGGACCTCAGAAGCAATCTAGTACCCTTCCCTCATTTAAGAGGAGCTGAGGAAACTAAGGTCCAAGAAGATTATATGTCTTGCAAGGAGTCATAACAGTAGTGTGTTTCAGAAGTGAGATTTGGTCCAAGGCATTATTAACTCAAGTCATTAGCATTCATGACTAATTTCTTTGTATTGTACCACACTTCCAGATGAAGAGGGTGTGTGCTTTTCACATATATACAGACATGTATAATTATCCCAAAAGACAGTGTTGTGTCATTGCAAAATCAGGAGAATCTGTGTTCAAGCCCCATGTTTTACAGCTTGTAGTTTTTGTGGTCATGAATCAGTCACTTAAGGAAGCCAATATTCAGAGAAGTTGGTTATCTATGAAAATAAAGGTAATATGCCTTTTATATCATCCTTACAGGGTTGTGGGGGATGAGATTATAAATTCAAGTATTTTGTAGACAATAGAACACTTTGTAAATATCATTCAGAATTATGAATGAATGAAAAAAGTTTTTTTAACTATTTCCTTACTTTATGCATACATTGGAGAAAGAAACAGAAGTCAGATAGCCCTTGCTCTCAGAAACATATTCTAACAGGAAAGAGGGTGTGTGTGTATGTGTGTGTGTGCATATTTTATAAATGTATACATATATACAGATAGATCGATAGAGAAAATTTCAGCTAAATCAGATGGAAAATTCTGAAAATTTCTTAGGGCGCCATGGCAGATTCTAATGCATCCTATTTAGTGTCATTTCCACTGATAAAAAACATGTCAGTTTCTGATGTTGAACCATTTTGATGGTAAGAAATTCCTTTTTTTTTAGGTTTTCAGTAGCTAATTATGTGATTATCATTATCATTATATGCATGTGTATGTGTAGAATTGTACACAGAGTACTATACCCACTTATCAATATTGTACCTCCGAGTGCTAAGCTTAGGCAAGGCCAGAAATTTTACATGCCATGGGCTTGTGGTAAGGACCTCACATTGTTTATTCTGATGCTTCCCAAGGCAGGAAGCCAAAAGAGGCCACAGCTGAAATGTTCTGGCTCAGGAAGGAGCCAGAAGCATTAGGTCATTAGTGGAAAACCAGCAGTCCATTGCTAGATTACTTAGAAGCAGATGCTGATGCAGAAGGTGGTTAGTGTTGATTTTAAAAAAAGTTATTACCAGGGTCACCAGTGTTAAAGGAGTAAATGAACAGATATGGACTGGATCAGGGAAAGGAGTTTGCTACCAGAAAAATGCAAGCTGAGAGCATACAGTCCCCAAGAGTTTACTGGGCTCAACTTTCTGCTGCCCTCAAGTCCTTTTCCTATTATCTTCCTCATCCCACCCTCTCAGCTTCTCCCCTAGGACTCCAGCTCCCATCCTGATGATCTGGACTTCTGATTTATGAAAGCTTTCCATATTTCACTGGGCTCAGACTCAGGAATTTTAATTCCATCATGTTTATGTCTCTCAACTCCTTTACTCCATGTCTAGCTTTGGGTTCATAAATCAAATGCACAGCTATTCCTGCAAGTAGCTCCTCTCACCATTCCTACCCTTCACCGGCCACTGCTTTTCTGAGTATTTTCTTCCTCTATTGCAATATTACTCCTTCTATTCCCAGTGCTTGGCACATGGTAAACTGGGGATACTCCTTATCTCACAGGGTTGTTGAAAGAACCAATAAAATAATATTTATAAAATACTTTTTGAACCTCCAAGTGTTATATTAATTCTAGTTGTTATTATTACTTGGAAAGTTAGGTGGTAGGGTGGATAGATCAATGGGCTGGGAATCAGAAAGATTCATCTTCCTGAATTCAAATTTGACACTTAGTAGCTGTGTGACTCTGGGCAAGTCATTTAAATTTGTTAAGTGTCTTACTTTCCTCATCTATAAAATGAGCTGGAGAAGGAAATGGTGAAGCGCTCCAGTATCTTTGCCAAAAAAAAAAAACCCAAATGGGACCACAAAGAGTGAGATATCACTGAAAATGAGTGAACAATGTAATTATTGCCAATCTTGCCATACCTTTAACATCAGAGACCATAATGTTTTCCTTATCATCATTCCATATAAGCTAGTTTCTCCTATTAGAATGGAAGTTCTATGGCAGGACACCTACATTGTCCAGGAGTTAGATTCCTAGACCTGAATTCAGGATGATAGTCTCAGACACTTAACTAAGTAAAAGGCTAGATTTCTGTTAACCTCACTTCCCTCATCTTTAAAATGGGCATAATTCTGCCTCCCAGAATTGTTGTAAAGATCAAATGAGATGATATTTGTGAAGTAATTTGCAAACTTTAGAGTATCATATAGGTGCCAGCGATTATTTTTACTATTAGTCATTATGCATGTAATAAATGAACATTGTGTGTAAGAGTATAGATGCATGTGTATTTTTTATATCTATGGTGATGGAATCGTTCACGCCTTTCAACTTCCCAGAGTGAAATTTGAACCTGGCCTGCTTCTGACACTGCCCATAATATTATACTTAGAGGCAACTGTTTTCTTTAAATGATACCGATGCCTTGGTGGTTAAATTTCCTTTATCCTTGACTATTTGGAACCTAGTCTTAGAACTTTAAGTAAAGCAGGCAGTCTTTGAACTTCAAAGAAAATGGCCATTACAGTATCTAGGATACACTGTGACATATTTAACTTATAAAGGACTGCTTGCTATCTGGAGAAGGGGGTGAAGGGAAGGAGGGAAAAAATCGGAACAGAAGTGAGTGCAAGGGATAATGTTGCAAAAAAATTACCCAGGCATGGGCTCTGTCAATAAAAAGTTATTAAAAAAAAAAAAGAGAGAGAAAATGGCCATTACAAATCTCATATGCATGGTTAGCAATGGCATGAAGTTGTTCTCATCTAGAAACAGGAGATAAGGCAGTCAATTAAAAGCCAGATAAGTCTGATAGAAGTAAGCAGTCAGATTTGGCAAACAAACAAAACAAAACAAAACAAAACAAAACAAACAAAAAAAAAAAAACCTTTAGAAGTCTCAGAATCTATTTTGAAAATGTGATGGATTTTTAGTGAGAGGACCTGTGTTCAAATTGTGGCCATGCTATTTAAATTCTTCATGATCTTGAACAAGTAATTTAGCCTAAATCTCAGTTTTTCTTATCTTTAGAACGGGGATAAGGATATCTTAACAAGATTGTTATGGGGAAAACTCTGCTCAGTTAACCTAAAAACCTAATAAAAAGGCAGCTATTGTTAATGTTATGTAAGATTGAGGCAAATAGCCTTAAATCCTATGTTAAAACCTCAGGACATCACTTTATTATACCACAAAGCAGCAAATCACCCCCTAAATCATGATACAGGATTTTTAACAAAAATCTAACTTAGATTATATTTTATAAACATTAGAAGAGATCTACTTCTGAAAAGTTAATGAAAAATAGAAACTTTTAAATTTTATTTAATTGCATGAGGCAGCTAGTTGGCCTAGGACCCAGCTTCTTAAAATGTGCTTCACAGCCCCATTGTGGTCTCATAACTGAATGTGGAAACCTTTAAATCTTGATTTATTATCAGAAAATGTTTGATTTGTATAAATATTCTATGTACTGATATACCTGGGGTCATGTAAAAAAGTTCTCAGATAGAAAGGGGTAGCAAGTAGAGAAAGTTAAAGGAGCCCTGGTTGGCTGATAAAACCCCAGACCTGGAATCCAGCTCAGAAAGTTACTAGCTGTGTGACTCTTGATAAACCCACCCCAGTTTCCTCATCTATAAAATGGGGACAATGATAACAAGCTCCCAGAGTGGTTATGAAGAACAATAATCTAATATTTAGGAATTTCTTTACAAAACTTGGAGCACCACATAAATGCCAGATATTATTTTTGAATTAATGTTCATTGTGTATATTAATCTATAGTTTTCTTTCTCTGTTATGACCTACTGCTTTAGATATCAAAGCAATATTTGTATTACAGAAGGTATTTGACAAGACTCCTTTTCCTATTTCTGCCAAAAGTTTGTGTAACTTTGGAACTAATTGTTCTTTTAATTAGATACAATTCACTTGGAAATCTGTCTGATCCCAGTTATTTTTCCTTCCCTCTGGGAGTTCATTTATGGCTCATTTAATCTTCAAGAGTAAATGTTAAATGAAACATTATCAAAGAGGCTGCATTATATCCAAAAAAAAAAAAAAAAGATTATAACCAAATTAGATTTATATTAGGAATTCAGTTTTCTTTCAGTTTTAGGAAAACTATCAATATTAATCAGATCATATTAATCAAAACAATAAAAGCTATATGCTATACCAAGAAAAGCTACTAAATGATTACAAGGGTCACTTCAATTACATGAAAAAAAAAAAACAAGATATTTGTTTCATTCCTTCCTCATGATGTTATACTAAGGCACTACTGTCTATTCATGATAGAGTTTTATACAGTTCTAGTTGATTATAACTTGAATAACTCAGGTCACAGGTAAGAGGGAAATGGTTTGAAAGCAGAATATTTTAAAATTTGTGTTTAAAGCTTAGTAGAGCTCCTCACTACAAGCATAAACAACCTATCCTCTCACAGGGTATCTGGTATCCAGTTCCCATCTCTTATAATGTACTAAAAATGACCAGCACAGAGGACAAGGCTACCGATGTCCTCTGGAGGGCAGGAGTGAAGTCCATATCAACAGTGAGAAGGAAATTATGCATTTTGTTTCCATCATGGCTCAGTTCCTACGTTAATAAAATCTAAAACCAACACACACATGCATACCTCAAAAAACAAAAACAACAACATGTAGGAAAATGAGGATGACCCTGTATATGATAAGGTCTTTATATCTAGATCTATTATTTACACATGATTGAGAATCAATAACAAAAATGAATTTTCATTTTCCAGTCTTGTTATTTACCTTGACTGTGTATTACTACAGAGTCTTATTACCAGATCTGAAAGTGGTGCACTCCTAATTTTCATATCATGAAAGCATGCAGCATTTTTTTTTTTCTTGTTTCAGAAATAAAATAGCTTGGAGAAATGCTTCATTTCATCTTAGTTACTGACTCACCCTTGTGTGAGGTGACAGATTTAAGGTCCAATACAGGGATTCTTAACCTTTTTCAGTCATGTACCCCTCTGTGAGTCTGGTAAAACCTATGGACATCTCAAAATCATAGTTTTAAATGTGTTAGAAAAGATGGGATTACAAAGGAAATCAAAAGTTAGGGAAAATAAAAATGTATTTTTTCCCATTCAAATTCATGAGCCCCTTGGGAATGAATAGACCTTAGTTAGGAAATTTTTCTTACCCAGTATGAGCCTGGGAAATACATCTTTGAAAATTTGTGAAATAATACTACAGGGTCTATAATGCTTGTTTTATAATAACTCACATTTACATATCCCTGAGGTTTAAACAATTCTTTACATACATTGAAATGCATGTGTATATACACACAGATGCATATATAATTAATTTTCCTATAGCTCTATGAATTAGAATCTATTATGATCCCCTAGTTTACATAAAAAATAAATTGGGATTTGGAGAAATTAAGGGATTACGTGCCAGAGGCCAGATTCAAAACCATGTACTCCTGACTGTTCCTCTACAATTCTCTTCAGTAGATTTAGAGATGGTTAGTGAGATGGCATAATGCATTGTTGTCGGGGGCCAAGACCAGTCGCAGGGAACCTTAACAGAGACTACCTCTTCCAGCTTCCCTGAGCCGGTTGGGGCTTCGGACGTCTCCAGCCCTCCTTGTGGAGACGAGAGGAGGGAATCACCAGACAGAGAGCCGAGGTCGATAGAACACAGTGATGTTTATTGATGTTACAAGTCAGCGATGTCTCCTGCGAACAGTCCGTGTCCGTTCTTTTTATAGTTCTTTTCCCTCCACCTGTCGTTCATCAATGGGGTAGAGACTCCTCCCCAATCCCTCCCCGAAGGAGGAGCCCATCTTTTCTGTGCCTCCCCCACCCCCGACCAGGTTCCGCCACATCAGCATTGTTAGCGTGGTAATCCAGGAATCCTGGGTTAGGGTGGGTCCTGACACAAAGGAGTCTTTAACTCACTCCAGGAGGTTCAGGTCCAGAGCCTCTTACACATAGTGTCAGACTTAAAGACAAGAAAATTGAGATGATAATACCTACCTCCCAGAGATGTTGTGAGGAACAAATGATATGACAAGGATGGGACTTTGTAAACCTTAAAGCATTATATAGATGCTAGCTAGCTAGCTAATAGTAGTAGTAGTAGTAGTGGTGGTGGTAGTAGTGTTAGTGTTAGTAGTGATAGTGGTGGTAATTGTAATAGTAGTGGTAGTAGAAGTAGTACTAGTAGTAGTGGTAGTAGTGGTGATGGTAGTGGCAGTAGTAGAAGTGGTAATAGTGGTAGTGGTAATGGTAGTAGTGGAAGTGGTGGTAATAGTAATAGTAGTAGTAATAGTGTTAGAAGTGGTAATAGTGATAATAGAAATAATACTAGTAGTAGTAGTAATAGTGATGGTGGTAGTAGTATTAGTATTAGTAGTAGTAGTGATAGTAGTGGTAATAATAATAGTGGTAGTGGTGGTAGTGGGGTGGAGTAGTAGTGGTAGTAGTGGTAATGATAGCAGTGGTAGTGTTGATAGTGGTGGTAATAGTAATAGTACTGGTAGTAGTGGTAATAGTGGTGTGGTAGTAGTAGTCAGTAATAGTGGTAGTACTGGTAATAGTGATAGTAGAAGTAGTACTAGTAGGAATGGTAGTAGTGATAGTGGTGGTAGTAGTAACAGTAGTAGGGGTAGTAGTGGTAATAGTGGTAGAAGTGATAGTGGTGGTAGTGGTGGTAATAGTAATAGTATTGGCAGTGATAGTAATAGTAATAGTATTGGTAGTGGTAGTAATGGTAATACGGTAGAATAGTAATAGCACTGGTAGTAGTGGTAGTAGTAGTAATAGTGGTGATAGTAGTAGTAGTAGTAATGGTAATAGTGATAGTAGAAGTAGTACTAGTAGTAGTGATAGTAGTGGTGGTAGTGGTAGTAGTAGTAGTGATAGTGGTGGTAGTGGTGCTAATAGTAATAGTAGTGATAATAATAGTAGTACTAGTGATAGTAGTAATGGTGGTGGTAACAGTGGTAGTAGAAGTAATACTAGTAGTAGTGGTAGTAGTGGTAATGGTGATAGTGGTGGTAATAGTAATAGTACTGGTAGTAGTGGTAATAGTGGTAGTGGTAGTAGTAGTGATTGTGATAGTAATGGTAATAGTGATAGTAGAAGTAGTCCTAGTAGGAGTGGTAGTAGTGGTGATGGTAGTAGTAGTAGCAGTAGTAGTGATAGTAGTGATAATAGTGCTAGAAGTGGTAGTGGTGGTAGTGGTGGTAATAGTAATAGTATTGGTAGTTGTGGTAATAATGGTAATAGTAGTAGTAGTAGTAGTAGTAGTAGAAACAGTGATAGTAGTGGTAATAGTGGTAGTAGAAGTAGTACTAGTAGTAATGATAGTAGTGGTGGTGGTGGTAGTAGTAGTACTGGTAGTGGTGGTAGTGGTGGTAATAGTAATAGTAGTGGTAATAGTGATAGTAGTGATAGTGGTAGTAGTGATAGCAGTATTGGTGGTGGTAATAGTGGTAATAGAAGTAGTGATGGTAGTAGTAGTGGGAGGAGGAGAACAAGGAGGAGGAGGAGTGGTAATAGTAGTAGTAGTAGTAATAGTAGTGATAGTAGTGATAGTGGTGGTGATAGTAGTAGTGGTGGTGATAGTAGTAAGATAAGCATCGTAAAGTATCCAGCTTGGGAAGGAGGCCCTCAAAGCCCTCTTTCTAGAGAAGACATACAGCATTATGCTTGGCAAAATAACTCTTCCCAGTTTTGGCCCCACTCCCTCATCCATCCTGCCATCTCCATATACCAATGAAGCTATGGATCTGTCCATCTCTGCAATTAGAGAAATGAATAAAACCATCTCTGGATTTTTGGGAGGGAGAAGAGAGGGCAAGGAGGGTTACAAACTGTTTAATTTCCCACATTTTCAAGAAGGCTCCTCTTGCTGTCATTTCTGGGTTTATATTCCCAAGCTTATGTTTAATAACACAGAACCACCTGATAGCTGCTAGGCCAAGATGCTGTCTCTGCACAGCTCATTGCACAGCATTTTATGAGGCAAGTAAGAAAGGCAGATACAATTGTCCACATTTCTTTCTTTGGCCAAGTTTCTATCTGGAAGAATGCCCAGAAAAGATATGATTCTTCCTTTTCCTACTGCAAGCTACCTATGGTCCTTGGTGAAGCTGACTAGGAAGGATCTATATAGATTTAGGGAGCAAAAATTTTGGGAGGGATACATGGAGAATGGGAGAGAATAGAGATTAGTTGGTGAAACTTCTCTCTACTGCTTTCTGGTTTTTCTTTTTTAAACTAATTTCCCAACTTGGGAACCTCTAGGGAAATCATTAGCATGATTTTAGAGCTGCCCATAGAAAAGAGCTGATAATGTGCCCAGCTAATCTGAAAGTGCAGGTAATTATTGATGTATTTAAATATATTTAAATACATCAATAATTACCTGCACTTAGATATATGTGTGTATATATGTATACATACATATATGTATGTGTATATATGTATACATACATATATGTATGTGTATATATATATATACCTGCACACACACACACACACACACACACACACACATATATATACACAAGACGGATGAAACAGGAATTTATTTGATTTTCCTGGTCTATTAAACTCCACTGGGTGATGTGCTTTTAGACATATTGTAAATATCAATTCTCTTCCTTGATTTCATGTTACTGCTAGATAGTGGGAAAAAAAAAAAAAAAAGAAACTGGCTTTACTGTCACTTCACTAGTTTGAGACTTTGACCAAATCACTAGTCTTTGGAGAGAGTTAAGTTCTTCATCAATAAAATGAGAGTAATGATTCCTTCCTGGCCTTTCTCATTGGAGATAGGGTATCTATCAAATGAAGATCAAATGAGATCAGGTACTTGGTACCAAGGTGTAAAAAACCTTGCAAGTATAAAATATCAGGAAGGATTCACAGTGTTCTAGTAATGGGAAAGTCAGACTGAGTGCCATACAAAAGGCTAAAGGAGGAAAGAGTTAATCTAGTAGACATGTCTAGGCTGATAGTTCTATATTTCAGGGAGGAGAGAATGCCCAATTGGGGAAAAAAAATATTGCTACTCTTGAGGCACAAACCAAATCCTCCTTTAGCTATTCTTATTGAAAGACACAAGTAAAGATTTATTCCTTTTGACCTGACCTGACATAGTACACAAGAAAGATTGGCCATCTAAGCTCTCTCTGTGGAGAAAGCTGATATTTGCAATGAACTATAGTAAACAAGTGGTTATCCAAGGAGTCTTTTTCCAAATACTGGCACTAAATAACCTAAAGTCTGAAGCTGCTTCTACCCAGAGGGCCCTCTGCATTCAGACAAGACTTTATCCTTCAGAGACTGAAGGTTCCACATAACAAATGCCAATGCCAGATTTCATTTGATATTCAACAATGAGCCAAACTTGAGAGGGTCAATGTAAATTTTTCAAGGGAGACAATCACATTAAACCAGTGCCCTTCAAGAATACAAACTTCTCTCAATCCCTCTGACCTCTTTCCCTAATCCCTTGCCATGTTTCTGAGGAAGAAAGGTGGGGAACAGCAATTGTAGCTTTGTCCATCAGTGTAAACTTTCCTTTTATTCTTCCTTGGTGCCCTTTGCCATGGATGACAGGATCCTAGATTCAGATTTAAAAGGGTTTCTAGAGGCATTTGAATCTAACCTCTTAATTTTATAATTGAAGAAACAGAGAATAAAAGTGTGTAAGTAACTCACCCAGGATCACACAGCTAGCACATGTCTGAGGCAGGATTTCTATGGACTTGGGTCCAAGCCCAGCACTCTATGCACCATGACATATGCCTACTAGAGATCTGCCACGACATTGGGAGTGTTGAATTCTAACTACTAGATGATTGGAGTATGTCTGATTCTGTCCCGTAATTCTACTCTTGTGAGGCCCTTTTACCTTTGCCCAGACTCTTAAACAAAGAAGGGTATGTAGAGTTTTTTTTTTTTTTTTTTTAATTTATATTTTCTAGAACATATTCTTTCTAACAGAAAATGAGACTGGTCAGCTCTGGCCCTGAGGCAAGTATGACTGACTAAAATGTCGTTTGGTAAAGTGTTTTTTGTTTTTTTGGGTTTTTTTGCTGAGGCAATTAGGGTTAAGTGACTTGGCTAGGGTAACATAGCCAGGAAGTGTTGAGTGTCTGATCCAGATTTGAATTCAGATCCTCCTGACTTCAGAGCTGGTGCTCTATCCACTGCATCCATTTTTGAGGTATGTCTGTAAGCAATTATAGGGCAACAGGTTTATCAGTGGGGAATAGGTCATAGGACCAGGAAATTTAAGACTGGAAGAGACTTTGGAAATCATCATGTAAACCCTCCCTTGTGCTGATAAGTAAATTGAGTGCAAGAGAAGTCAAGATACTTGCTTGAGTTCTCAAAGGAAAGTGATAGAACCAGAATTCAAATCCATCTTTAGACTCTCATTTGCATGTCATAGCATAAGGACAAACACTAACAACAACGACCCCCATTCTCTGTTAGCCTCCTCCCAGCATGGAATAGTAAAATACACTGGGGCTTTAAACTAAAAGGTTTGTGGTTCAAATTCCATAATAAACAATATCTAGGTGATTGTAGGCGGTCATTTAATGTCAGTTTCAATTTGCAAAATGGGTCTAATAATATTTTCACTCCCTACTTCACAAGGTTGTGAGGAAAGTGCTTTGTACACTTTAAAACACTCTGTAATTCATCTATATTTTATTATGAATGAGATTTAACATAATAGTCCTCACTGGTATAGCCCTTCATCAGTTATAAAGTATTTCCCTCATGAGCAGAAATATGTTATAGAGAATTGAGTGTTGGGCATCCTAGGTAACAAGAAGATTTAAATTCAAAGACCACTCCTGAGGCTTCTTAGATATCTGGTCTCTGGGAGATCTGAATGGACAAAGGTATTGACAACCTCTTTATGCTTTTTTTTTTTTTTTAACTTGGTTTCTGATTCTCCAAAGCCCATCAAGTGCATTAAACACCAGTTTTTTCAGGTTATTTAGTGACAATAATCCTCTTTCCTTCCTGTTTGACACATTCCTGTACATGTATAATAATTTTTAAAAAATCCATGTTGAATTATATTTTTATGTATTTATCAAATATTTCCCAATTAGATTTTAATATGGTTTGGCTGAACTCTTATTGTTTGTTTTTAATTTTATTTTTAATTTATGGAACAAAACAAGCATTTTCATAATGTGGTATGATAAAAAGAAGATTGTACATGAAACTGCAAATCTAATGTGCACAACACACTATACCTTTCAAGTATACTATAAAATTATCATGTAAATTTCTTTAGTTTTCATTCCCTCACTCCTGCCCAAGAGATGGCTATCATCAGAGATAAAAAGGTGTGTATGTATATATATAAAATTTTTTCTCTGAATGCACATAGCATCTTTCTGCATATGCACTTTTTAGTTAATTTAGACAATTATAATATACAAAATAACTTATTCAAAGTCATTCTTTAAACAAGAAACTGTTAGGTTTTTTTTTTTTTTTAATTCATCTGTTCTTTGCAAGACCATGTACAGATAACCTGAGAACCTCTCTGAGGCAACAAATGATTTTTAAGTGAGTATTTCAAAGCAGTTCATAACTAGAAGTGGTGACTTGCTCTGTATCACTTATTCCTATGCCTCACAGTACTTAACTAAGATGGAGGCAGCTTGATGAACAGTATGTCTGACAAATGGAAGAGAAAATTCCAGAGAGATGACCAAAATGCCATTTTCCTTTCAATTGGATACTTTGACCAATCTCCATCTATTTTGTGTATCACATACTTACTAGGCATGAGATTTTGAGCAAGTGACTTCACTTCTGCTTGCCACACTTTTTCTTCGACTATAAGTAGGAATAACAATACCACCTTCCTCCCAGAGTTGTGGTGAAGGTTAAATGAGATATTTGTTAAATGCTTTACAATCTTAAAACACTCTAAAAACACCTATTTTTATTATATGATCTCTGTTCTCAGGGAGCTGATAGTTTAGTTGGGAAAACAAAACTTAGATTTATAAAATCATTGAACTGAAGGGTGTTTAATAAATGTAAGGAAATAAATGTTAGGAAAAAGAGATTATGTGGAGAAGGATGTTTTTTAAAATTATAGCTTTTTACTTTTCAAAATATATGCAAAGATAGTTTTCAGCATTTACCCTCACAAAACCTTGTGTTGGAAAATTTCTCTCTCTCTTCCCCTATGTGTAATTCTTCTATACTTTATTATTATTATCCACATTATTTTACCATTTATCATGCTGCACAAGAAAAATCAGATCATAAAGGAAAAAAAAAAGAAAGAAAACAAAAAGCAAGCAAACAACAAAAAAGGTGAAAATACTATGTTGTGATTCACATTCAATCCCTCAATCCTCTCTCTGGGAGCAGATGCTTTCTCCAACACAAGTCTATTGGAATTGACCTGAATCATCTCATTGTTGAAAAGAGCCACGTCCATCAGAATTACTCCTCATATGGTATTGTTGTTGACGTGTATAATGATCTCCTGGTTCTGCTCACTTCACTTAGCATCAGTTCATGTAAGTGTCTCCAGGCCACTCTGAAATCATCCTGCTGGTCATTTCTTACCAAACAATAATACTCCATAATATTCATATACCACAATTTATTCAGCCATTCCCCAACTGATGGGCATCCACTCAGTTTCCAGTTTCTAGCCATACAAAAAGGGCTGCCACAAATATTTTTGCACATGTGGGTCCCTTTCCCTTTTTATGATCTTTTTTGGGATACAGACCCAGGAGAAACACTGCTGGATCAAAGGATATGCACAGTTTGATAGCCCTTTAGGCATAGTTCTATAATCAAAATGGTTGGATCAGTTCACAACTCCACCAATATGGACAAGGCTTCTTAAAGGACTTGAACTGGTCTAAAAATTATGATCAGGCTTTTGCTAGATGTAATCTATAGGTAATGAGGTCCCAGATAGTGTGGGGATAATGAGCAGCTCTTCAACACAAACTATCCACTTTATTGGGACTGGTTTTCCATGGTGGTCATGTGCATTCCTGACTCTGAGCAAAGGTTCATGACATCCTCACTCAACATCACTTAGTAAATCTATCTTAAGGAGCTTCCTGGGTCTCAGAGAAGTACTGAAGCTCATGGTTACATAACTGTACATGCCAGTTTTTATACAATGTCAGTTTTTATAAGGGGATGCAACATTTTACTAAATGGGATAAATGATTGCCCACGGTTACACAGGTAGTAAATGTCAGAGGAAGGATTTGAATGTAAGTCTTCCTGACTTCGTGTTGGAAGTTCTTTCCTCATGTCATTTTCCCATTTTCACTTTGAATTATGCTCCGTAGATTGTGTGTGTGTATTTTGATGTAGTGGGAAAGGTATTAGAGACTCTTTCTTGACAAAAGACAATATACTTTGAGAGTCTTTCTCTCTCTTTTTCTCTCTCTCTCCCCTCCCTCCTTCTTTCCCTCCCTTTCTGTCACTCTCTCTCCTTCCTTTCCTCCATCTGTGTGTGTGTGTGTGTGTGTGTGTGTGTGTGTGTGAGCTCCTAGCTGTCATCTGGGAAGGTTGATAAAACAAATAAATGATGTTCCATAGTATACTGAGATATTCCACACTATCCTGACTACTTTCTCACACAGCTTTCATGTTCAAGTGGGGAAAGTTTGTTGAAAGGTCAAACCAAACAAAATAAAACTTATAAAAATGTTAAGAGTAAAGGTATTTTCTAATGACTAATCCTTTCCCAGCAATCTGAATATAGGTCTATATTTACAATAGAAATGGAACAAGACACTCAGCATACTTCCTGGAGGTCCTGGTGAACTTTGGTGTTAATAATAAGAGCTAGCATTTGTACAGTGCTTTAAGATTTGCAAAGCGCTTTACAAACATTATCTCATTTTATCTTTACAGCAATGCTGAGAAGTCTGGGCTATAATCATCTCCCATTTTACAAATGAGGAAACTGAGGCAGCAAAAGTTAAATGACTTGCAAGGCTACTAAGTTAGGAATTGCCTGAGACTAGATTGAGCCAGGCCTTCTTTACTTCAGGTCAGGTCCTCTATTTAATCTGTCTCCTAACTATCTATTAACCCACCAACATGAGTTTTCTTGTGTTTTTGTTCTTGTGTTTTTAACTTTCAGCAGGCACTATTAGGTTGGTACTCACAGCCACAGCCAAGCCCCCTTCCAAAGCATACTCTGTTGAACTCATCTACATAAGTATCTTAGGGTACTTCCTATTTATTAGGAGAAGCATCTATAACTTTATTTGAAGTATAATACACAATCTATACTCTTCTCTCCAACTCTTATTCTCTTTGACTACGTTCAAGAGAATTCTAGCTACCAACCCAGGTTCAGCGATGGTGATTACAAAATTTAGTTGCTTTCTTCCTCAGATACCCTGGAGCATGCCTGCCATTTGAGTGAGTGTAGCTTAATATATTTAATAGATGACAAAGTATCTCCATTTCTTCATGATTATCTGTCTTCAAGACAATAAAAAAAAATGGAGAGAATTGGGCCAAAGTTACTCAAATCGATTGATAAATTTAAATAGCCTGAGGCTAGCACCCCTCCAGTCAATGGGTTTGGGAAGAAGGAATAATACCTAAGAGACAGTCTATACAAGAAAAAAAATGAACAAACTATAAAAGAGCCAATGAGTTCTAAGTGCATGACTACAGTTGTCAAAAAATTATGGAAGAGGATTTAAAAGAATTTAAAAGATACTAAATCTATATCACAAAGAGTTTTTATAAACCAGGTTTAGAAAAAAAAAAAAAGACCCACAATCTTCTTTTGGATATTTTAAGTGTTTTTAGGGAGTAAGATTAGATGACTTCTTAGAATCATGTTTATCTCTAAATATTTAGGAAATAAGCTTCTGAATTTATCTCTATCCTTTCAGTCTGAATTTAATTTTCACTAATTCTTAATTAATGCCATAGAATTCTTGGACCGCCATGGTAATGATGGTGTTATGGAAGGAGAGGAGGAGTTGAAAATGGGATGGCTTAATTGCTTCATGAGAAAACCTAGGTCTTCCTCTGACAAGCTTTTAAGTTATCTCCCTGAGTCTTAGTTTAACCCACTACACAATAGTAATAAGTTCAATAGCCAATTGTTTCAGATATTCGCTATGAAAGTACTTTGTGTGGTGTTAGAAGCAACTGAGCTATTACTGCTTTTTTGATTTCAAAAAGTAATTAGGAGTAGAAGATTCTTCCTTCCCATTTTGTCTCTATTCCCATTTAATTTGTGGTCTATTAGCTCGGGTGATGAAACTTCAATTTCTACAAACTAGCTTTGGGTATGATTTCTCATATTCCCTTTCTCATGTTTGTCCATGTTACCTCTAACCTAGATACATACAATATGTCAGAAGAAGGACCCAGAAAAAATGTGTGCATGTGTGTGTGTGTGTGTATGTGTGTATATATGTCTATAACCCAATTTACTTCCACTTCTACAAAAACAAACTTTTTCTAATGTGTCATGAATAATGGCAGTCTGATAAACTAATGTAATTCTTCTCAAAAGAATGTGGGTTACCTGCATTCATAATTTGAAAGAAATACTAAATTTTATTTAGAGATTAAAAAAAAAAAACCTAAAGATGTACTACTTTTTTGTGCAATTTATAAATGCCCAGAAACATATCCAGTGGCCTCTTGAGGATATATTCTAGATAAAGATCCACCCCTAAAATATGTGTTCATAATGGGACAATAACCTCATATTTGCATAAAGAAGATGGTAATTAATTATTATTTAGTAAAAGTTTCATCCTCATAATCTTGGGAAATTCAGGCATCGTGCAATGGTTTAAAAGTGCAGAAGATCCCTTTCCCCCAAATCCCAAACTGAGAGGTAGTTGAGACTGGTTTATCAGATAACCTGAACTGTTCCAAAATTAAAGTTCCCTCTTAAAGAAATTTCTTGGGGGCAGTTAGGTGGTGCAATGGATAGAGCACCATTCCTGAAGTCAGTAAGTGGGACCTGAGTTCAAATCTGCCCTCAGATACTTAACACTTCCTAGCTGTGTGACCCTGGGCAGGTCACTTAATCCCAATTGCCTCAGGGGAAAAATCTTGATGATGGTGTAGTGTTGCCATACAACCCATATTTGAAGGGGTGGGCGGCTGAACTAGACCAGAGCTTCTTAAACTTTTTCCATTCCCTATCCCTTTTCTCCTGAGAAATTTTTATGATCTATCTATCTATCTATCTACAAATCATTTACTGATAATAAATCATAATTTCATGACCTCCACATACAGTTACAAGATCCCACATGGGGTCACAACCCACAGTTTAAGAAGCTTCTATCTAGATAATGAATTCAAGCCCCACCGAAACACCAATGTTAGTTTGCCAGACAGGATGATTTAAATGCTTCTACTTGCTATGCTGCCTGCTAAGAAATGACAAAAGGATTGTATTTCTTACTGAAAAATGAGATGTAATTTTGTACATCTTAAACTATTTTGCACAAATAAAATTTCCCTAGGATGGTAGCACTTAAATATATAAAGTAAATAGAAGGGTTATTATACATGCTTATACTGATACTATATATGAATATGTATGTGTCTATATGCACACATACATACATACGGGATGGAGACAATCTCAAAAAAAGAGAAAAGAAAACAGCTTTTCTAGGGAGCTGAAGCATGAAATAACATTACCATAAACTTGACAAAGGCATATTCTAGCTATCTTCAGACACCTATAGCAGGTGGGGGTAGGGAGGTATTGTGGTGGGGGGATTAAGGAGGCTCATGCCAGTTTTAGATTTCTGCTGCTTTGAAGATTTGCAAAATATTTTGTTTAGGTCTTTGATGGATTAGTGAGTTAGGATTGCAAAGGATTCTAGGCAGGACCAGGTTTCAGGAAAACAGAGGGCTGTGCATCTTGACTGGTTCTAGATGATGTCAGCACAGGTAAATAATCCAAAGTGGAAGCATCAGGAAAGATGTCCAATCACCTGCTGTGAAACAGCCCAGGTGAGCACACACCTTGTGCAGAGACTGAAACAAAGTTAGTTTTCTTATGTCAGAGAGAGTGGGTCTTCCAAGGTCATAAATCTCAGGGAGAAGTAGGAGCTGCTGTGTATGATTTCATTTACTCTGAGAGGTTGACGTTTTTTCAAAGCATCTTTTTTACAGATCAGGAAATTGAGGATCAGACCTGAACCAAGTTGAAAATCAGGACTCCCCTTCAGAGATTGGAACTACTTGCTTGAGGAATCTTAGTGCCCTAAAAATGAGTTATTTAAGTGCTGGACAAACTTAGTCACAATGGTGTCCCATGAAATGCTTGTTGATAAGTTAATAAACAATATTTACTTAAGGAAGATAATTTGAAGGTATCTTGGAATTCCAAGGTTTAGATCAAGAAGCTTGAATTCAGTTTCTTTTATTATTAATCTTCTTGTGGGGTATAGATGGAAATGATTTTACATAATAGCAATGTTCCTAAAAAGCCATGGATGAGACAGTTTATTTTAAATCACATCCTATTATGCCATTATGAAAATATTTAAATGAATCAGGGATCTCTTCAGTATGGGTATTCCTTTTGCTAGGGTCAAGTGAATCCAAGTCTATATGTCAATTCCTTTCCTCACTTCAAATAAAAATAATTCATATTTATTTATGCATCTTTACAGACCTTGTCTAAATTGATCTAAACCTTCCTCTTTTACCCTTTCCACAGCCTCTCTTGATCTCAACCTTTGCTTTGGATAGTCTGTTCAAGTTCACCAATGAGACAGAACAGCAGGGCAGAGGGATTTGTACCCAAACAAGAATGACATTATCAGATCATATCAGTGCTTTTTGCTGGAAGGGGACGTCTTCCATTTTGAACAATGACAAGGGGGAAGATTACTCACAAGTGATTCAATGATAGGATAAAGCTTGAAGAGATCTGACAAATCATGTAAACTGACTCCTTTATTTTCCAGATAAACTGAGGACCAAACCTGAACTTTGTTGGTCAAGGTCACAAAGGTACTTAGTATGAAGAGCTGGTATTTACATTCAAGTCTCTCTCTCTCTCTCTCTCTCTCTCTGTCTCTCTCTCTCTCTCTCTCTCTCTCTCTCTCTTTCTCTCTCTCTCTCTCTCTCTCTCTCTGTCTCTCTCTCTCTCTCTCTCTCATTTAGCTAGTTATGGGTCTATAAACATGACATTTCCATTTAATAAGAAGGGCTATATTTGGGGAAAAAAATCCCAAATGGATTGCTTTGAAGTGTGAATAATAACCAGCTAAGCTATTTAGCTCTCTCAATCTCTGTCTTTTGTCTCTATATCCCTTCCTCTCTGTGTTTGTCTCTGTGTGGCTCTCTTCTTTCTTCCTCCTCTTTTTCTCTGTTTTTCTGCCTCTGCCTCTCTCTTTCTCTGTCTGTCTCTTTACTCACAGTCTCTCCTCTCTGTCTGTCTCTTTTATTTCTCTTCCTCTCTGTCTCTGCCTATTACTCTTTGTCTTTCTCTTTGTGTCTCTGTCTCTCTTCCTCTGTGTCTCTCTGTCTCTCATTGGTTCTAGTTGTCTCTTATTTGGATTTTCCTAAATTGGGTTTTCTTAAAGGTTTTCATAAAACCTGGATGTCACTTATTCCAACCTATACTCATAATATTTATGAGAGTGATCCTTAGTTTTTGTTTAAGGACTTTCACTGATGGGGACCTCATTGCCTCTCGAGGTGGCTAGTTTATACTTTTTAAAACGCTCTGGTAGATAGAAATATCTTGATTCCATCTAGCCTCAAGTCTTCCTAAAGCTTTTAGTTCTGTCCTCAGGGGCCAATCAGAATTTTCACGAGTGTGTGAATGAACTTAGTTAAGAATTCTTCTGACCTATAAGTATTAAAATTACTGTTCAATACCAAAGAATAATATGTTTGTTGGAAAATTTTGAAACAATTCAATACCAACATTTATTCATGATGTATGTTCTCCCAAGCTGAAAATCACCCGACTTGAACACTGCAGCTTTTAAAGCAAATGGACCAAGACCGACACTATTAATGGAATGCATGATTGCCACTGGCATATTAACCAAAGACTTTGAGGGAGGGCACTGAGGGATTCCAGGCCAGCTTTGGAAGCCTGTGCTTAGAATCCTCAATACTTTAAAACTTTATTGTTCCTATGAACCTGCAGACACTTTAATTATCATCAAAATGCCTGAAGGTTAGTAATGGAGGGGTGCCAGAGAATCCCATTGCTAATTGAATTCAGCTGAACATTTCCTTTACCTGAAGACATAGAAGGAATTCTTGTTGTCAAATCCCTTTCAGCCAAATAACCACTTAACTAATCTCAAATTGAATATCTTATTCAAGATTTTGAATTATTCTTTCTCCCCAGGGAGTTGCTGCTTAATGTTGAAATGGTGTCATTGGAAAAAATATTCCCTGCCATACTGAAAGGAAGAGGGAGGGAGGGAATCTTAAATGTCAGGTTGCCTTATAGATCGTAGATTGGAATCTGGGAGAATGAACAGATTGATATTTGAAAATAGCATGGGAACTGTTTTGTTATATTTCTTTCATTCTTTGTTTAAGCTTTTTATTTTCAAAATATATTCATAGTTTTCAATATTCACTCTTGCAAAACCTTGTGATCCAATTTTTTTCTCCTTCCCTTTCCCTCAATACTTTTCTTAGATAGCAAATAATCTAATATATGTTAAACATGTGCAATTCTTCTATGAAGATTTCTACGATTATTATGCTGCACAAGAAAAATAAGATAAAAAATGGAAAGAAAAATTGGGAAAGAAAACAAAATGCAAGCAAACAAAACAAAAAAAGTAAAAATACCATATTGTAATCCATACTCAGTCCCTATAGTGCTCTTTATGGATATATATAGCTCTCTCCATCAAAAGACCATTGAAACTGACCTGAATCACATTGTTGAAAAGAGCCAAGTCCATCAGAACTGATTATTGTATGATCTTATTGTTGCTGTGTACAAAGTTCTCCTGGTTCTACTCACTTGACAGCATCAGTTCATATAAGTCTCTCCAGGCCTCTCTGAAATCATACTGATGATTGTTTCTTATAGAGAAATAATATTTCATAACATTTATGTACCATAACTTACTCAGTCATTTCCCCAACTGATGGATATCCACTCAGTTTCTAGTTCCTTGACATTATAAAAAGGGCTGCTACAAACATTTTTGCACATGTGGATCCTTTTTCCATTTTTATGATCTCTTTGGGGTACAAACTTAGTACAGATATTGCTAGATCAAAGAATATCCCTAATTTGATAGCCCTTTGGACATATTTCCACATTGCTCTCCAGAAAGACTGGATAAGATCACAACTCCATCAACAATGTATTAGTGTCCCAGTTTTCCCATATCCCTTCCAACATTCGTGATTATCTTTTCCTGTCATCTTAGTCAATGTGAGAGGTATGTGGAGTTGTCTTAATTTGCATTTCTCTAATCAATATTTGTAAAGTGGCTGTAACTCTGAATAGGTGCACTGGAATCAGACTATCAAGCACTTAAGGCTAATTACCTATTGGAAAATAAATACTCTATTAGCATATGCTTGGAAAATGGCCTTTCCAACTATTCTGTGCTGGCTCAACCTTTTGGTGTATACAGATAATTGTAGGAGGGATTGGGGGGGGGGAGTAAAACAAGCCAGAGTGACTTTGGTGGTGGACAAAGAGAAGGAGGTTGTGGGCAGCTTGTGTCCATCCCCTTCACTTCTCCCTCTAAAGACCAAGAATGAAGACCAAGGACTTTTGTTTATCTTGACGCCGGCTAATTCTAAGGTAGTGAACCCGGACTTTACAAATATTAATTTAGAGCATTTTTTCATATGACTACACATGACTTCAATTTCTTCATCTGAAAATTATCTATTCATATCCTTTGACCATTTGTCAATTGGAGAATGGCTTGTCTTCTT
Organism: Antechinus flavipes; assembly: GCF_016432865.1. NCBI lineage: Eukaryota > Metazoa > Chordata > Mammalia > Dasyuromorphia > Dasyuridae > Antechinus > Antechinus flavipes. Next base: position 585,915,831 of record NC_067399.1, on the reverse strand, counting down.
GTAAATTTGAGCCAATTCTCTATATATTTTAAAAATGAGGACTTTATCAGAACCCTTGGATATTAACATTTCCCCTGCCCTGGTTTTTTGTTTTCCTTCTAATCCTGTCTGCATTGATTTTGTTTGTACAATTTTTTTTAACTTAATATAATCAAAATTATCCATTTTGCCTTTCAAAATGTACTCTAAATTCTTCTTTGGCCACAAATTCCTTCCATCTCTATAAATCTAAAAGGTAGACTATCCTTTGTTCTTCTAATTTGCTTATAGTATCACTCTTTATGTCTAAATCTTAAACCCATTTTGACTTTATCTTAGTATAGGGTGTTAGGTGTTGATCAATGCCTAGTTTCTGCTAAACTAATTGCCAATTTTCCCAGAAATGTATGTCAAATAGTGAGTTCTTATTCCAAAAGCTGGGGTCTTTGGTTTATCAAACATTAGATTACTATAATCAATGTCTATTCTGTCTTGTCTACCTAACATATTCCACTGATCAACTACTCTATTTCTTAGTCAGTACCAAATAGTTTTGATGATCACTGTTTAATAATATAGTTTTTGTTCTGGTACAGATAGGCCACCTTCATTTGCATTTTTTTTCCATTAATTCCCTGAATTTCTTGATAGTTTGTTCTTTCAGATGAACGTTATTATTTTTTTCTAGCTCTTTAAAATAATTTCTTGAGAGTTTGATTTGTATGACACTGAATAAGTAGATTAATTTAATTTAAGTAGAATTGTCATTTTTATTATATTTGCTTGGCCAACCCATGAGCACTTGATATTTTTCCAATTGTTTAGATCTGACTTTATTTGTGAGGAAAGTGTTTTATAATTTTTTTCATATAGTTCCTGACTTTGTCTTGGAAAGTAGACTCCCAAATATCTTGTATTATCTATAGTTATTTTAAATGGGATTTCTCTTTGTATCTCTTGCTGCTGGACTTTTGTTGTTAATATATAGAAATGATAATTTATGGAGATTTATTTTGTATTCTGCCACTTTGCTAAAGTTGTTACTTGTTTCTAATAGTTTTTAATTGATTCTCTAGGATTCTCTTAAATACACCATCTTACCATCTGCAAAGGACGATAATTTTGTTTCCTCATTACCTATTCTAATTTCTTTAATCTCTTTTTCTTTTCTTATTGCTAAAGCTAACATTTATAATATGATATTGAATAGTAATGGTGATAGTGGGCAGCCTTGTTTCAATTCTAATCTTATTGGGAATGCTTCTAGTTTATTCCCTTTATATATGATGCTTGCTGATGGTTTTAAATAGATGCTATTGATGATTTTAAGGAAAAGTGCATTTATTCCTATGTTCTCTAATGCTTTTAATAGGAACGGGTGTTGGATTTTGTCAAATGCTTTTCTGTTATCTATTGAGATAATCATATGTTTTCTTTTAGTTTGGTTATTGATATAGTAAATTATGGTAATATTTTTGTAATATTGAATCAGCTCTGCATTCCTGGTATAAATCCTATTTGGTAATGGTCTAATTGGTCTAAAATTTTCTTTCCCTGTTTTGATCCTACCTGGTTTGGGTATCAGCAATATATCTATATTATAAAAGAAATTTGATGAGACTCCTTTTTCTCCATTTTCCCAAATAATTTGCATAGTATTGGAATTAATTGTTCTTTAAATGTTGGGTAGAATTCACTTGTAAATCCATCTGACCATGTAGATTTTTTTTAGGGAGTAAATTAATAGCTTGTTCAATTTCTTTTTCTTTTTTTTTTTTTTTTAATATTTTCTTTTATTTTATTTAATAATAACTTTATATTGACAGAATCCATGCCAGGGTAATTTTTTTTTTTACAACATTATCCCTTGCACTCGCTTCTGTTCCGATTTTTCCCCTCCCTCCCTCCACCCCCCTCCCCTAGATGGCAAGCAGTCCTATATATGTTAGATATGTTGCAGTATATCCTAGATACAATATATGTTTGCAGAACCAAACAATTCTCTTGTTGCACAGGGAGAATAGGATTCAGAAGGTAAAAATAACCCGGGAAGAAAAACTAAAATGCAAATAGTTCACATTTATTTCCCAGTGTTCTTTCTTTGGGTGTAGCTGCTTCTGTCCATCATTTATCAATTGAAACTCAGTTAGGTCTCTTTGTCAAAGAAATCCACTTGTATCAGAATACATCCTCATACAATATCCTTGTTGAAATGTATAATTATCTCCTGGTTCTGCTCATTTCATTTAGCATCAGTTCATGTAAGTCTCTCCAAGCATCTCTGTATTCATCCTGCTGGTCATTTCTTACAGAACAATAATATTCCATAACATTCATATACCACAATTTACCCAGCCATTCTCCAATTGATGGGCATCCATTCAATTTCCAGTTTCTAGCCACTACAAAGAGGGCTGCTACAAATATTTTGGCACATACAGGTCCCTTTCCCTTCTTTAGTATTTCTTTGGGATATAAGCCCAGTAGTAGCACTGATGGATCAAAGAGTATGCACATTTTGATAACTTTTTGGGCATAATTCCAGATTGCTCTCCAGAATGGTTGGATTCGTTCACAACTCCACCAACAATGCATCAGTGTCCCAGTTTTCCCGCATCCCCGCCAACATTCATCATTATTTTTTCCTGTCATCTTAGCCAATCTGACAGGTGTGTAGTGGTATCTCAGAATTGTCTTAATTTGCATTTCTCTGATCAATAGTGATTTGGAACACTTTCATATGAGTGGTAATAGTTTCAATTTCATCATCTGAAAATTGTCTGTTCATATCCTTTGACCATTTATCAATTGGAGAATGGCTTGATTTCTTATAAATTTGAGTCAGTTCTCTATATATTTTGGAAATGAGGCCTTTATTAGAACCTTTAACTGTAAAGATGTTTTCCCAGTTTGTTGCTTCCCTTCTAAACTTGTTTGCATTAGTTTTGTTTGTACAAAGGCTTTTTAATTTGATATAATCAAAATTTTCTATTTTGTGATCAGTAATGGTCTCTAGTTTATCTTTGGTCACAAATTTCTTTCTCCTCCACAAGTCTGAGAGATAAACTATCCTATGTTCTTCTAATTTATTTATAATCTCGTTCTTTATGCCTAGGTCATGGACCCATTTTGATCTTATCTTGGTATATGGTGTTAAGTGTGGGTCCATGCCTAATTTCTGCCATACTAATTTCCAGTTATCCCAGCAGTTTTTATCAAATAATGAATTCTTATCCCAAAAGTTAGGATCTTTGGGTTTGTCAATCACTAGATTGCTATAATTGACTATTCTGTCTTATGAACCTAACCTTTTCCACTGATCAACTAATCTATTTCTTAGCCAATACCAAATGGTTTTGGTGACTGCTGCTTTATAATATAATTTTAGATCAGGTATAGCTAGACCACCTTCATTTGATTTATTTTTCATTAATTCCCTTGAGATTCTGGACTTTTTATTGTTCCATATGAATTTTGTTGTTATTTTTTCTAGATCATTAAAATATTTTCTTGGAAGTCTGATTGGTATAGCACTAAATAAATAGATTAGTTTAGGGAGTATTTTCATCTTTATTATATTCGCTCGGCCTATCCAAGAGCACTTAATATTTTTCCAATTATTTAAGCCTGACTTTATTTGTGTGGAAACTTTTTTGTAATTTTGCTAATATAATTCCTGACTTTCCTTTGGTAGATAAATTCCCAAATATTTTATGCTCTCAACAGTTATTTTGAATGGAATTTCTCTTTGTATCTCTTGCTGTTGGATTTTGTTGGTGATGTACAATTTCTTTTTCTAAAATGGAACTATTTAAGTAATATATTTCCTCCTCCATTAATTTGGGAAATCTATGTTTTTGTAAGTATTTTACTTAGATTATCAGATTTATTGGCATACAGTTGAGCAAAATAGCTCTTAATTATTGCTCTAATTTTGTCTAAATTGGTGAAAAGTTCACCCTTTTCATTTTTGATACTAGCAATTTGATTTTTTTCTTTCCTCTTTCTAATTAAGTTAATTAAAGGCTTATATATTTTGTAGCTTTTTTTTTTCATAAAACCAACTCTTAGTTTTGTTTACTAGTTCAACAGTTTTCCTCCTTTCAATTTTATAAATCTCCCCTTTTATTTTCAGAATTTCGAATTTGGTATTTAATTGAGGGCTTTTAACTTGTTCTTTTAGCTTTTTTAGTTGCATGCCAAATTCATTAATCTTCTCTTTCACTAGATTATGCAAGTAAGCACCTAGAAATATAAACTTTCCCCTAAGAACAGCTTTGGCTGCATCCCATAAATTTTAGTATATTGTCTCCTTATTGTCATTCTCTTGGATGAAATTAGCAATTGAGTCTATGATTTGTTGTTTCAACCACTCATTCTTTAGGATTGGACTATTATGTTTCCTATTAATTTTTGCTCTATTTTTCCCTGGCCCTTAATTACATATAATTTTTATTGAATCATGATCTGAAAAACATGCATTTACTATTTCTACCTTTTTTGCATTTGATTTTGAGGTTTTTAATGCCCTAATACATGGTCAATTTTTGTATAAGTTCCATGTACTATCAAGAAAAAAGTATATTCCTTTCTATCCCCATTCAATTTTTCTCCATAGGTCTATCCTACCTAACTGTTCTAAAAGTCTATTTACCTCCTTAACTTCTTTCTTATTCATTTTGTGGTTTGATTTATCTAGTTCTGATAGAGCAAGGCTGACATCCACCACTAATATAATTTTGCTTTCTATTTCATTTTGCAGCTCCATTAACTTCTCCTCTAGGAATTTGTTTGCTATACCACATGATACATATATATTTAGTATTTATATTACTTTGTTATCTATGGTAGCCTTTAGCAAAATGTAGCTTCCTTCCTTATCTCTTTTAATTAGATCTATGTTTGCTGTTTGTTGATCTGAGATTGCTACCTCTGCCTTTTTTTTTTTTTAACTTTAGCTGAAGCAAAATAGATTCTTCTCCAAGCTTTTACCTTTACTTTGTATATATCACTCTGTTTCAAATATGTTTCTTGTAAATAACATATTGTAGAATTCCGGCTTTTAATGCAGTCTGCTATCCACATCCATTTTATGGGAGAATTCATTCCATTCACATGCACAGTTAAAATTACTAACACTGTATTTTCTGCCATTTTATTTTCCCTTATTTTCTTTTTGCTTTCCCTTTTTCCCTCAGCCTCAGTGTTTTGCTTCTTGCCACCACCTCCCTCAATCTGCCCTCCCCTTTTACTGCCTCTTCCTTCTTTCTTAACCCTTTCTTTTTCTACTTCTCTCCCTTTTATTAGCCTCTCCCTTTCCTTTCACCCTTCCCCTCCTACTTTCCTATTGGATAAGACAAGTTTTTCTATCAAACTAAATATATCTGATATTCTCTGAGCCACATTTGATGAGATTAAGGTTCATACAATGCTCATCACTTTCCCTTCCTTTTCTCATTTGTAATAGGTATTTTTTGCCTCTTCATGTGATCTAATTTACCCCATTCCACCTCCTTTTCCTCTTCTTCCAGTACAATTCCTTTTCACCACTAGTTTCTTTTTTATATCATCACAATAAAGTCAAATTATACTTATACCCTCTAGGTATACCCCTAAGGTACAGTTTCCAAGAGTTAAACATATCAGTGTGGAAAGATTTACATGAACTGATGCTGAGTGAAACAAGCAGAACCAGGAATACATTGTACACAGTAATAGCAAGAATATGTGATGATCAACTATGAATGTTTTGCATTTAGGGAATCCCAATAGCGTTTGGAAAGAAAATGCCATTTGCATCCAGAAAAAGAACTAAGGGGAATGAATGTAAATCAACACATGCTATGTTCACATCTTTTTTCTGTTTTTTTTTTTTTAATCTCTCAGTTTTTCCCTTTTGCTTTGATTTTTCTCTCTCAATGTGATTCATAAAATGATGTGTATTAAAAATAAATAAATTTACTAGAAATAAACAAAAAAGTTAAAGATATCTTCTTCACATATAGGGATATAAACTTTTTAACTTTTAAAAAACATAGGTTTTTATCTTTTTATGCTTCTCTTAAGTTCTGTATTTGAATATCAAATTTTTGATTCAGCTCTGATCTTTTCATCAAAAATAAATGAAATTCCCCTATTCCATTGTCTATGTTTTCTCCTGAAAGGTAATGCTTAATTTTGCTGAATAGTTGATTCTTGGCTGCACTCCATGCTCCTTTTAACATTCTTTCCAGAGTAATCTGATTCTGACTTTCTTCATGACACTCATTACCAATGACTACACTATGATGATCTAAGTCTCAATTGTGATATAGGCAGAATTTCGGGAATAATTTAAAACTCTTTCACTTTAAGATTTTGACCCACCTAATAATATCTTCGTTCAGAACAGGCAATGGACAGCTGGCTTGCACAGTGGGTAAAAGTTAGGAAGTTTCAGCCTCAGACACTTATAGCTGGGTGACCTTGGACAAGTCACATTAACCTTGCTTACTTCAGTTTCCTCATCTGTAAAATGAGAGGGAAGTAACAAATCACTCCAGTATTTTGGCAAGACAACTCTCAAATGGGGACACAAAGCATTGGATACAACTAAAATGATTCAGCAACAAGAACTGGAAACAACCAGGTGAGAGAGCTAATGTTCCAATCATACATTGCATTGGGATAGGAACTACAAAGAACTACAAACTACAAAGAAGTTACAAAGACACTCATTGTCCTTATTCATAGAAAAAGGGGTTGGAATATTGATTCCTAAGATTCCTTCTATCTTCTCTATGCTATGATTCTATCTGGAGAACAATGTAAGACAATATACAATGAAGTGCTAGAATGAATACATCTAGAGAGTAAATGTGGTAGCATTTCAAAAGAGTGAAATTTGGATTTGGACAAATTGGGAAAGATCTTGTGAAGAGTTATTCACTCAACTAGACCTGAATGTTCAGGATTTTGATGATCAAGAGAAGGAGTTTTAATGTCTTTCCTTCCAAGCTAGATCACAAACTACTTATTGTATTTTTCAATGGGCCTCTCAAACTTAATATGATCAAAGTAGAACTCATTATCTTTTCCTTAAGACTAAGGAATTGCTTTGCCATACTTCCATATTACTATTGAGAATGCTGTTGTCTTCTAGTTAACCACATTCACAACTCTGTGGAATCCTTTATTCCTTCTTCTCCCTCATTCCCCATATCTGTTCAGGTTCTTTACTATATACTTACATAATTATCATTCTGATTCAGGCTTACTTCATCTTTTTATTCTTTCTTTCAATCTCTCTCAATTTCATTCAAACTTATGGATGGGATAAAATGATTTTTCTAAAACACAGGTCTTACCATGCTGCTCTTATCTTATTCATTTAATTCCAGTAGTTCTCTCTTGCCTTTCGGATCAGGTATATATATATATATATATATATATATATATTTACATTTATAGCTGCTTACAACTTAAAACTCTTTACTCCATCCCTTTTCCTATATTTCCAAACCTCTCATATATTGCTACCCTCCACAATACTCTACTGCCATTAACACTTGCATTTCTGTTCTTCATTAACAATACTTCATTTCTTACTTTTGTACTTTTATATTGGCTATCCCCTATGTTGGTTGAATGACTCTAGAGCACCAATGGTCCCTAGCAAGCTAGTCCCCATAGAGTTGGCCATGATTGACTCCAGGGAACTGATAATGATAGTTTCAGATACAAATAGTCTGTCCTCTGTCTTTAAACACTGGGATGTCAAATTCTCAGGGAAAGAGGAAAATCTGAGACCTTTTGCTCCACAAAGACAGGCCTCTTCTCAGTGTCACAGAAAAAATCCCCTTGAGTACAGTTAGTAATCTCCTTAAACATTCTTTCAAGCCATTTATGGAGAAAGTAAATAAGTCTCATTCTTAAGTAGGTTGGCCAGGATCCCCTTGGCCTTTGACTTTGGAGTTCTTAGCTAGAAGGTGTAATGGACACTATAGATGGGTCCTGACCATTTATCCCACAGGCAACACATTTGTCCCGTTTATTTTTAGATTAATCTTCATTTTCTTCAGACTCTGGGTAGAATAAGCCATTGTACAACAGCACTGCTTTATTACTAATCAAGGGGGTGAATCACAAAACTTACTGATTCTCTCTAGAAAGCCAAAAATTCTGGCTTACCTCTGCACAACAGAATCAGAAGACTGAAGGACTTCCATTTGAGTAACTGGGATATGTGCAAGCAAACAGCAAGCCCACAGGGAAATACTGTCTTAATCACTCCATTGACTAAGAAAATTGTGGAAGTTATTTTCTAAGTAGCTCATTCTGAGAATGAAAGAACCTAATGGACTACAACCTAACACAATAGTAATCTGGTGACTATCTTTTGTCCTGATAGTGGACCAAAGCCAGCCTCTAACTTGTGAGTGGCCAGAGCCAAGCAGAATAAAGGCAGGTGAGCAGGAATCAAATAACACTTTAATTTCAGAGGGAGGAAAGCAGGCTTGCAAAATCCTCCAGAAAAGAAGGGCTTGTGGAAGAGGATAGGGTTCTTAAGCATGAAACCACAAAGCTTCTTACAATTTAGAACTCTTTACTCTATGCCTTTTTCTATATTTGCAATCCTTTCACATATTACTGCCCTCCACACATACTCTACAGCTATCATAGTCTGCTTTCTGTTCCCTCCCCTCAAAATAGTTCATTTTCTACAACACAGTTATTCCTAGGTCTTGAATAAACAATTGCCAGAAGAGGCCTGTATGTGCAAGCATTTGGGGAACAATACAAGCATTCTTGGGCCCAATGGGAATAGTCCCCAAGTTATTAGAATCTTGAGCCTTATGATTGTCTCAAGCCATGATGGCTGTTGAGACTTGTGATAATTCATTGGGGAACTTAGCATGATGGCAACAGGAGTGAAGCACCTAATTCAGTTCACTTGGCAGTTAGAAGTAGGGAATTTATCAAGAGAAGTGATTGGTCACTTTCTGTTGGCTGTAACCCTAGCTCTTAGGCCGGATTCCCTAGAAAATAGGGAAATCATAAATCACAATTCTAGGGTTTGGCTGTGGTTGGGATCATCCTTGAGTTGAGTATAACAAAGAATTTTTGTTAGGCAAAACTCAGGGCACAGCCTATTTGCTAGATTCTGGAAAATAGGGTGTCCCCTAATATTTTGATATTACTTCCTTTTGTCCAAAGGAGGGAGGCCTGAAAGAACATCTAACCTTATGGCTAATAAAAAAGAGGCAGGTGTAAGCCAAAATGTCATGAGAAGTCATTTAGGTCAGGACAAGATGTTGCCCAGGGAGTTAGTTCCTCAATGGGACCTATCAAGGAAGTGTGTCCCAGGTATCTTTCTAGCCATTGTTTGTATGCAAACAAAAAAGGGAGGGGACCCAAGAAAATGCCAATTTGCACTAGAATCAGGGCTTTGGTGATTGGGCACATAAAGAAAAAGAAAAAAAAAAAGAAAAACACAAAACCGAGACAATATACTCAGCCCTTGTCTGGAATTGTGAGACAGCTGGTTCATCTGGATGTTGTCACTAAACAAACCCTGAGGTTCCTGGAGGGTCTGCCATTCAATCAGGAGTACACACCCTAAAGTTTGGTAGCTGTGGAATAGTCAAAAGAATCTGGTAAGGACCCCTAGAGAAAACTCCTTGTATCAACCTTTGAATCTGAATTTGGGGTATGCAGTCCCAATTAACTTCTTTGACAGATTCCCTGTTTTTACTTATGCCCTTTCAAAATACCCTCAGTTGTCTTCCATTTGTTATCAGGTAAATGAGAGAGAAGACAGAAATAGTAAAGGGCATGGGGCAGTGTCAAAAATGGGTCCAGAAAAGGTATTGTGGGAGGGGTAGTATAATTCAATTAGCATAAATACATGCCTACTAAGCTTTAACTCCTTTGGCAGGTGCCAGAGGATGTTCTAGGAAAAAATAAGATATAGAAGATGCCTTTGAAAAAATTTTAATATAGCAGAGGAGATGACTTCACAAATAATTATGGCATTATATAGAATAAAATAAATGCTATCAGAAAGAGACAAAATGCTAGGAGAATTCCAAAAGGAGTATTGCAAATTCTGATTGAGATAATCAGGAAAAAATTCGTGAAAGGGACAGCTTTTGTTAAGAACATATAAGAATTAAGATTTCAAGGGATAGAAAAGGAAAAAGGGATTTTAATCATACTAAATGGTATAGGCAAAGGAAAGAGCATTAGTACAGGGAAAGTTGAAGGAGCCCAGCATTGCTAGATTATTGAGTATATTATAGTGAGTATTCCTTTGAACTTTGGGTTGAATTATGTGCCTACTGAGGTCCCTCTGAAGTTTTAGATTAATAATTCTAAATTGTAAAAAGAGAAGAAGGAGATATAAGGCTACAAAGGACCTAGACTTTATTAGGTTGAAAATGGGAACTTGCTATAGGTTTGTAAAGTTGTCTTTTGCTGAGGTCCAACTTCTTTATTTGTAATGTTTTATAGTACCTTATAAGGTACTTTACCTAAACCCCTATGTTGAGATTTGAAACCTAGGAGAAGTCACATTAGTTTATAAAGTTGAAAACAAATGATAACAGATGACCCCACCTCCATAACCTCTCTAGGATCTTCAACACTAAAAAATTGTAGAATATGGATCTATCAACAATATCAGTCAACAAGCATTTATTAAACCCCTACTATGTTCCAGATACTATTTTACTTTTAAGTGCCAGGGACACAACAAAAGACTTTAAAAAAATAAGTCCCTGCTTTCAAAAAGCTCAAAATCCAGTAGAGGAGACAACATGCAAACAACTATAGTTGCAAATAAATTATATACTGAATAAACTGCAGAAAACCATTAAAGGGCGGCATTAACATTAAGGGGGATTGGAAAAGGTTTCTTATAGAAGATGGTATTTTAATTGGGACTTGAAAGGAACCAGGAAAACCAAAAGATGGAGTTTAAGAGAGATAATACAAACCATGTGGGACAGCTGATGAAATTCATTGTTGGGAGATCTTGTGTGGAACAACCAGGAGTTCAGTAACACTGGATGGTGATATAAATAATGATGTTGGAGAGGCTATAGAGAGCAAGGCATAAGAAGACTGAAAAAGTAGGAAGGATCCAGGAATATGAATGGAATGAATGGAATGAAATTGTGCCATGAAAAAGGGGCAGTTTCAAAGGTATCTAGGAAGACTTGAATAAACTAATGACAAATGAACAGTCAGGAGAACAATTTATATAATAAGAACAATATTGTAAAAACAAATAACTTTGAAAGGCCTAAGAACTCCACTACATACAATGACCTATCAGAAGTTAGAGATAGTAAATGTAAACTCTTTATTCTCCCCTCACCTCCAATACCATTCTTGTTACATAATAAGTACTTAATAAATGCTTGTTTATTGATTGTCAACAGTTATGGACTAGAAAGTAGCAGAGTGAGATTTAAGTCTTCTGACTTTTGCAATAGCCTGAATTGTTGAGACAATGTGAGTCTGACCCTTCAGATTTATTATGACCAGATGGGGCTAACATAACATAATTTTGGAACTCTCCATAAAGATAGTTTCGAAACTTCTACTAGCACAGTGCCTATCCCAGAGCCATTTTCTCCTTTTAATCCAGCTGCTGAATCACATTGCTATTACCTGCATTCAGTAATTTACACCAACTCTCAGTCTGCTTCCAAGTTCAATTCAAGGTCCCATTTACAATCTCCTGTCTAAACCTCTAAATTTTGGGCCCAGGTGATTGTACCCTGCACAATTTGCATTTGGGGAAGTTGAATCACATTACAGGGGCAATGAAATTGGTCATGGCTGCCCTTAGCCTGAAGGCAGGATGGGGATTGAATTATATCTTCTTAAGGGCTGACCTCACAGTCCTACCTCCTTCATGGCAGCTCTATCTTGCTGTCAACAGGGATCTACATCAGGGCATTGCCTCAGCAGGTCCCCACTGACATTCCTGTTTGTGACAATAACAATCACCTGGGAGGGAAACCTGATTAGAAATGTTCTGTTGGATGTCTGGGGGTCTAGAAAAGGAAACCATTTTGGCTTTTTTTCCCCAAACCTTCCTCATTCTTTATTTAGTTCATGTGGCTTTACATATGAGTGTTTTATTTGAGAATCTTCATGAGGGAACCAGAATAGCATGAAGAAAGCAAAAACAAAAAAACAAAAAAAACATAGTGTAGTTGAAACATCATTAGATTGGCCATCAGAGGCCTTAGGTGTCAATCAAATTCTGCTGCTTATTACTTAGTTAACCTTATATGTTAGCCTCCTCATTTTTAAACTGAAGATGCTCTGCTGATATTTTTTGTTTTATTTTATTTTTAGTATTATGAATTTAATATCAAATACACAACCATTTTCATGTATAGAATATAAACATTAAAAAAGGATTATATAGGAAACCATGAATTTGTATTTCATATTTCTTGTTTTTAAAATAATGTATAATAGAGTCAATTTGAATCTTTCAAAGTTATTCTACTTGCCTGTATTTCCACATGAACATCTTCCTGTTCTCTTAAACATTTGAAAAAATTCAATAATTGTCTTTTCTTCCTTTTTTTGGTTGTCATCAGTATTGTTAGTACTCTCACCTCCTTAAATCCCATTCCCAGTTAATTTTAAAAATTGTAACAAATAAGAATAATCAAGTAAAACAAAGCTGCATAGTGGTTTCATTTCACATAGGAAAGCATATTCTTCTTTCTGTATTTTGAGACAATTACTTTTGTCAGAAAATGAATCCCCTGCATATTTCTTCATGGATACTCTAAAGTCATAGTTGGTCATTGCTATACTCAGATTAGGTTTTCAGAAATTTTTTTTTTGCAATGTTGTTGTTGTATAAATCATTATACTAGTTATACTTAATTTATTACTTCATTAAAGTCTTCCCAGAATTCTTTAAAAAGTGTCAGTCATTCCTATTCCATTACATCAATATGCCCTAAATCATCCATACAACTGATGGCTATTTCCATTGTTTTCAAGGTTTATTTGTTTGTTTTAAATAATGAATACTTCGTGTAGGAACAATTCTCCAAAGTTGGAAATTGTTTTGTTTGTGCTCCTATTACCTCTCTAGTATTATCTCTCTTTTTAATTTCTCATTACTCTATTCATAATTCTTGTGACTAATGATGCTTGTGACTAAAGAGACTTGTAGGGTAATGGTGTTTTGGTCTTATTTTCTTTTCTAGTGGGCTTCTAGCCAACTTTTTGTACAGGTAGATCAAGTCACTTATTACAATCTCTCATTGTATTATCTAATCATTTTCCAGTCTCATGCTACTTTTTTTTATAATAGCTTTTTTATTTTCAAAATGAATGCAAAGAGTTTTTAACATTCACCCTTGAAAAATCTTGTGTTTCATTTTTTTTCCTCCCTTCCTCCTATAGCTCTTCCCTAGATAGCAAGTAATTCAATATATGTTAAACATGTGCAATTCTTTTATACATATTTGCACATTCATTATACTGCACAAGAAAAATCAGATCAAAAAGGGAAAAAAAAGAAAAAAGTAAGCAAATGAAAACAAAAAGATGAAAATATTATGTTTTGATCCACATTACGTCTCCATAATCTCTATCTGATGAAGATGGCTGAATCACCTCATTGTTGAAGAGACATGTCCATCAAAATTGATAATCACATAATCTTTTGTCTACAATGTTTTCTTGGTTCTACTCACTTCACTCAGATTCTGGTCATTTATGTGCAAGCCTTTTTGAAATGATACTGTTGATTGTTCCTTATAAAACAATAATATTCCATAACATTCATACACCATAATTTATTCAGCCATTCCCCAACTGATGGGCATCCACTTATTTTCAGTTTTTTGCCACTACAAAAAAGTCTGTGGATTATTTTCCCTTTTTAAAATGATCTCATTAGGGTACATACTCAGTAGAGAAACTGCTGGATCAAAGGCCATGCACAATTTTACATCCTTTGGGCAGTTCCATATTGCTTTCCAAAATGGTTGGGTTAGTTCACAACTCCACCAACAATGTATCAGTGTCCTTGTTTTCCCACATTCCTTCCAACATTTATCATTATCTTTTCCTGTCATCTAATCATACTATCTTTAAGTTTTTATTGGGACAGTTCTCTGAAAGATGAGTTGACTACTTGTACATAGTTGACTAATTTTAAGGTATTTTTCAACTGTAAATCCTTTGATACAACAGAAAGAGCCTTCTTCTGGAATTCAGATCCCTTAAAGTCTTGATCAGTTGTTTCCAATGACTATGTGACATGAAGGAAGTGATTTTATCTCTCTGAGCCTGTTTTCTATTTTGTAAAATGAGAAAATAGAGCTAGAGGATGTCTAAAGGTATTTCCTTTTTCTATAGTTTATGAAAAGTTTAGGCTGAAAAATTCAGCCAACTGATAAATTGGGATCATGTTAAATATGGGGAAAATCAAGCAGTTTGATTGTATTTAGGTCAGCATTAATACAGAATTCACTGCAATAAGAAAATAAGAATACCTTGTTCAAAGAGAGACAGAGAGAGAGAGAGAAAGAGAGAGAGAGAGAGAGAGAGAGAGAGAGAGAGTCAGAGGGAGAGAAAAAATAGAGACACACACAGACAGAGACAGAGAGAGAGAAAGAAAAAGATAAAGAGAGAAAGAAAGAGACTGAGAGACTGAGACATAGACAGACAGACAGACAAAAAGAGAAAGAGAGAAACCTGGGGTTTCAAATAACACAATAGAATTTATATTTTGATTTTGAATTTATCCAAGTTCATGAAGAAAATAAAGCTTCTAAGTTATGCAAGGAGTACCATCTGAGCCTAAATCCTAGTTTTATGGTAAAAAATGAAAAGAGCACCAAAATGATAGTCACCAGAAATCAGTTTGAATCTTGGCTTCTCTTTATTTTTATGTGAGCTTGGGAAGTCAGTTGATTTCCTTGGGCTTCAATTTCCTAATCTGAAAAGTTAGGGTTTTGGATAGTGACTTCTGGAATTCCTTCTATCTCTAGATTTATAAATTTATGAGCCTATGATGTCAAATTCAGTGATTTTTCTATGAGACGACATTTTAATGTTCTTTCCTGACTTCTGTTCTCCTTTAAGTATGATGATGCCATTATTGATAACTCTTAGAAATGATAGCAGGAACATATTTAGTTTTTCCAGAGGAGAGATGGTCTTGCATTGAACTGTGTATACTTTTTTTCTTTTTCATTGATGATCAATAGCCGGAGTCACAGGCAGGAATGATGTGTTAATAAGAAATCCACTATATTTATGGCCTACAAAGGAATTTATAAGGAGAAAACTATTTCCTTACCTACTTTTCTACCATCATCACTACTTATCTGAAAATTCTAATTTACTGTGTAACAACTATTGGTTGGTCTGATGCTGATTGATGTTTCCAAATTGCTAAGGATTGGGTATGCAGGTATGATGATTGTGATGATGACGGCATTGTCTTCTGTTCTGTTAATGACTACTATAGATTTGGTACAAGAAAAAGGTCCCTAACAACAGCGTGTGGATGGTGCCAGAGCAACAGCAGGCATTAGAAAATCCCCATATTGTTCTTTAACAACCCATAAGTAAAAAAGAGGACAAGAGAGACTTCTATCTGGGTCATATGGGAATCTAACCCATAACTCCAATCTTGTTGGTATGATCATTTTCTATCTCAGAATGTCAGCATCAGAAGAGATCTCAGAAACCATCTAATCCAAACTATAACTAAAGAATTCTCTTTTCATCATGACTACAAAGGGCTCATTCAATTTTCTTTGAAGAATTTTGGTGAATTAAAATACATTTTTAAATGTTCTGGAAGTTTCTCCTAATATCAAATCTAAACCTACTTCCTTTTAACCTTTATAATTGATCATAGTTCTGGTCTTTGGGGTGGAGAATGAATAAAATTTCTTTTATATGCAACAGCAGTGTGAGTGCTTGAGAACACCTGATAATCTTTTCTTCTCCAGGCTAAATAGTCTTATTTCCGTTAAATAATCCTTGTATAGCATGATGTCAAGAGCCTTTACAGTATTGGTAGATTATAAAAGTTCTACTTATAATGTGACTCCAATTATTTAAACACAATAATGCAGATGTGATCTAATCAGAGATTTCAGTGAAAATATTCCAGTCCTAAACACTAGATATAGCCCAAAGTTACCTTAGTTTTTTGTTTTGTTTTGTTTTTTTGGTTTTATTTCATTTTTGACAACCCACTATCTCTTTGGTTTATATTTAGCTTGTAGTCCACTTACCTTTTGCCACCCTCCCCCCCCCATTTTTTCAGCTGAATTATCTTTCTAGCCATAATTTCTTCATCTTACATTTGCAAAGTTGATTTTTAAAACCCAACTTTACATTCATCCCAATTACATTTTATTTTCTTTAGTTCTAGTTCATTAAAAATCTATATGACCTATTCCTCTAATTTCTGTCTCTGCAAATTTGACAAACGTATGGCCTTTAACCAAGTCACTGAGAGAGAATTTTAAACCACACTGAACCAACACAAGTAGGACTTAAACTTGCTGAAACAATGACCACACACACACACACACACACACACACACACACACAGTAGTAAGTCATCAAGCAAAATAGTGAAGTATGAATTGCACAGTGCACATCAGTTCAATTAAGTTTGTATATCTAGGAAAGTAAATACAGCATAAGATCCTAGGGAGGAAAACATACAACAATCCTATCCCTTGCATATTCTTTTTCATTTATTTGTTATTGACCAAATATTTACTGTGTAGATTCTGATTTCACCAAGTATTTTTCAAATGCTTATTGGCCACCTCCAAATCAACCTCTTTATTGGCTTAATCTCTCAGGACTGTGGTAAGTTTTAATCTATTTTGATCCATGGATCTGTAATGAGGCTTTTTCTTCTGCTCCTCTGGTACTATGTGCTTACCAAGGGCAGACCTGCCTTAGAAAGCAGTAAGAAATCCCAACCAACCATTGGTAGAGCCAGCTGAGAAAGAGCTTCAGCTTTGAAAGAAAGCTTCACTCTGCTATTGACATAACAAATGATGGATAGAATCTTAAGGATACTATCTTTACCTGGTGATTGTGATGGTTGATCATCTAGACTGATAAGCTTTGTACAGCTTAAACAAAACATATTATTGCCAAGTGAATTTCAGATGGTATAAATGGCTGAGAGAGAAAGATCAGGAAAAAGGTAATGTTATTTTTGTTCTCTTCTATATTTTTGACTTGGAGGGCTGATACAGACTTTTAATTATTTTAACAAAGAGTTCAAAATTTAACTTGATTACTCTAATTAAAAGTTTATTTTTTTGTATCTTTTTTTTTTTTTTTTTAAATTTTACATCCCTAGCTATGCTAAGCCTTCACCCACTTTTGAGTAAAGGTCTTCTACTTCCTTGAATTTTCCATAGTATTTGCTATGGGGTTAGGCACATAATAGAGGCAAAGTAAGTATTTGTTAATTGATTTATAGATAAGATTTCGTTGGTTATTACAAGAAGTCAGATTTAATTTCATTAAGTGTGATGACCGTGTATTTAAAATCAGCCATAATCAGGAATTCAGGTTAAGAGAAAAATCTTCAATCTTTATTGAAGTGAAGAGGTGAAAAAGGATTGCAATAGCAATATAGGAAAGAAGGATTGCGATAGCAATATGGGCAGCTGCAACAGGAAGCCAGCTAGCAGAGGGGGATTGGAGATGAAGGGGCCTCACAATGGCAATGAGATTAGCTGTGTCAAGACGCCAGCCAGAAGTCTCTCCTTCCGCTTCCCTCTCCACTCGCCTGCCTCCACCCACCAAAATCGTCATTTCCTATACAACACATCAGGACTTGCACAAAGAGTGGGCAGGGGCCATTCTTTCTCCAAGCTTATATATTAATAGAGTATGGTCCAATTACTGTTTAGTCTCACGTGCTTGGGACCTCAGTGCATCAACTCGAGCCTCAGCTCATTACAATTAAGAAAATCTTAACAATAAGAATTCTTCTAAAATGGAAGGTATGCTGTCAGCTAGGTGGGTAATGAATAGAGAACCTGGAATCTGTAAGACCTAAATTTGAATCCGAACTCCGAGTTTTATTAGCTATGTGACCAAGTCACTTAAATCTTATTGATGTAGTGCAGCTTCTAGGGGAGATGTAGCAATAACCCAAGACCACCTGGCATTGAAAGTGATGTAGTTAGAAATGGTATATTTCTTCCCTTAGGTTATCCTGCTCCAGTTTACTTTATATGACCAGGGTGCTATGGCTACAAATATTATTGGTTGTCAGATAACAACCTGTTGATCAGTGACAACAGAATTTCTGAGGCTAATGAGCAATGATAATGAGGTCCTTAAAATTGATACAAGCACAGAACAAAATTAGGTATCTGCTATTTGACCTGGTGACATTTCAGGCCTAAAAACACACTTCTGGAGGGTCCCTCCCATCCCCTGAGCTCTGCCCAGTGAATTATGGATATTGCAACTATGCACAAAATTAGAACCAGACCACTCTTCAACTCTACTTCTAAGATATAAAATTAGCATATCATTAACATGAAGCACCTAGTTTCCCTTTTTCCTATAAATTTATCTACTTGCCCCTGGTTCTTTGCTAACGTCTGGAATTTAGGCCTCTGTTAGTAGCAAAATAAATCTTTGCTCCTTAACTTGGAGACAAACTAAATTTGTGAATTCTTTTGCCATACTTTTGACATGGACCTGGGGACTCTAACAACATTAAGGGGTCTTCCATCTCAACATTATCAAACCTATTTTCTCAGCTATAAGTAAAATATAGGGATAAAAAATCACTTACTACCCTCCCCAGAGTTATTTTGTATAGAAAATATCACAAAGCACTTTCTAAATGCTACTATTATTATTTTTATTACTTATGATGAAGATTATAATGATGATTTCCTCTTCACTATATTCAAACAAATTCCAAGTAATCACCTATTAATGAATTCTAGAAGGGGATGAAAAGTGCTATGTAAATGTCAATAATAGCAATCTCAATTCAAATTGAAATTTATTTTACATGACCTTTAATTTAAGGTATTTTCTAACTTTGAGATTCTCAAATCCCACTGTCTTTATAAAAAGCTTTAATATTCCCTTTTAGGACATTAGAAGACTATTTTTTTATTATAGCTTTTTATTTACAAAACATATGCATGGATAATTTTTCAGCATTGACCCTTGCAAAACCTTCTGTTCCAACTTTCCCCCTCCTTCCTCTCACCTCTTCCTCTAGATGGTAGGTAGTCCAATATATGTTAAATATGTTAAAGTATATGTTAAATCCAATATATATGTACATATTTATATCGTTATCTTACTGCACAAGAAAAATCGGATCTAGAAAGAAGAAAAACCTGAGAAGGAATACAAAAATGCAAGCAAACAACAGAAAGAGAGGAAATGTATGTTATGGTCCATGCTCATTTCCCATAGTTCTCTCTCTGGGTGTAGCTGATTCTCTTTATTATTGAACAATTGGAACTGGTTTGAATCATCTCATTGTTGAAGAGAGCCATGTCCATCAGAGTTGATCATCTATAATTTTGTTGTTGTCTCTTGGTTCTACTCATTTCACTTAGTATCAGTTCATGGAAGTCTCTCGAGGTCTCTCTGAAATCATCCTGCTGGTCATTTCTTATAAAGTAATAATATTCCATAACATGCATATATCCCAACTTATTCAGCCATTCTCCAATTGATGGGCATCCATTCAGTTTCCAGTTTCTAGCCACTACAAACAGGGCTGCTACAAACATTTTGGCACATACAGGTCCCTTTCCCTTCTTTAGTATTTCTTTGGGATATAAGCCCAGTAGAAACACTGCTGGATCAAAGGGTATGCACAATTTGATAATTTTTTGGGCATAATTCCAGATTGCTCTCCAGAATGGTTGGATTCGTTCACAACTCCACCAACAATGCATTAGTGTCCCAGTTTTCCCGCATCCCCTCCAACATTCATCATTATTTTTTCCTGTCATCTTAGCCAATCTGACAGGTGTGTAGTGGTATCTCAGAGTTGTCTTAATTTGCATTTCTCTGATCAATAATGATTTGGAACACTCTTTCATATGAGTGGTAATAGTTTCAATCTCATCCTCTGAAAATTGTCTGTTCATATCCTTTGACCATTTATCAATTGGAGAATGGCTTGATTTCTTATAAATTTGAGTCAGTTCTCTATATATTTTGGAAATGAGGCCTTTATCAGAACCTTTAACTGTGAAAATGTTTTCCCAGTTTGTTGCTTCCCTTCTAATCTTGTTTGCATTAGTTTTATTTGTACAAAGGCTTTTTAATTTGATGTAATCGAAATTTTCTATTCTGTGATCAGTAATGGTCTCTAGTTCATCTTTGGTCACAAATTTCTTTCTCCTCCACAAGTCTGAGAGATAAACTATTCTATGTTCCTCTAATTTATTTATAATCTCGTTCTTTATGCCTAGGTCATGGACCCATTTTGATCTTATCTTGGTATATGGTGTTAAGTGTGGGTCCATGCCTAATTTCTGCCATACTAATTTCCAATTATCCCAGCAGTTTTTATCAAATAATGAATTCTTTTCCCAGAAGTTAGGGGCTTTGGGTTTGTCAAACACTAGATTGCTATAATTGACTATTCTGTCTTGTGAGCCTAGCCTTTTCCACTGATCCACTAATCTATTTCTTAGCCAATACCAAATGGTTTTGGTGACTGCCGCTTTATAATATAATTTTAGATCAGGTACAGCTAGGCCACCTTCATTTGATTTTTTTTTCATTAATTCCCTTGAGATTCTCGACTTTTTATTGTTCCATATGAATTTTGTTGTTATTTTTTCTAGATCAATAAAATATTTTCTTGGAAGTCTGATTGGTATAGCACTAAATAAATAGATTAGTTTAGGGAGTATTGTCATCTTTATTATGTTCGCTCGGCCGATCTAAGAGCACTTAATATTTTTCCAATTATTTAAGTCTGACTTTATTTGTGTGGAGACTTTTTTATAATTTTGCTCATATAAATCCTGACTTTCCTTTGGTAGATAGATTCCCAAATATTTTATGGTATCAACAGTTATTCTGAATGGAATTTCTCTTTGTATCTCTTGCTGTTGGGTTTTGTTGGTGATGTATAAAAATGCTGAGGATTTATGGGGATTTATTTTGTAGCCAGCTACTTTGCTAAAATTATGAATTATTTCCAATAGCTTTTTGGTAGAATCTCTGGGGTTCTCTAGGTATACCATCATATCATCTGCAAAGAGTGATAGTTTGGTTTCCTCATTGCCTACTCTAATTCCTTTTATATCTTTCTCGACTCTTATTGCCGAGGCTAGTGTTTCTAATACGATATTAAATAATAATGGTGATAGTGGGCAACCTTGCTTCACTCCAGATCTTACTGGGAAAGGTTCCAGTTTTTCCCCATTGCATATGATGCTTACTGAGGGTTTTAAATATATGCTCCTGACTATTTTAAGGAAAAGTCCATTTATTCCTATGCTCTCAAGTGTTTTTATTAGGAATGGATGTTGGATTTTATCAAATGCTTTTTCTGCATCTATTGAGATGATCATGTGGTTTTTGTTTGTTTGGTTATTGATATAGTCAATTATGCTAATAGTTTTCCTAATATTGAACCAGCCCTGCATTCCTGGTATAAATCCTACTTGGTCATAGTGTATTATCCTGGTGACAATTTTCTGTAATCTTTTTGCTAATATTTTATTTAAGATTTTAGCATCAATATTCATTAGGGAGATTGGTCTATAATTTTCTTTCTCTGTTTTCAGCCTACCTGGTTTAGGTATCAGTACCATGTCTGTGTCATAAAAGGAGTTTGGTAGGACTCCTTCAATCCCTATTTTTTCAAATAGTTTATATAACATTGGAGTTAATTGTTCTTTAAATGTTTGGTAGAATTCACATGTAAATCCATCTGGTCCTGGGGATTTTTTCTTAGGGAGCTGATTGATAGTTTGTTCTATTTCTTTTTCTGAGATGGGACTGTTTAGGATATTTACTTCTTCCTCTGTTAGTTTGGGCAAGCTGTATTTTTGGAGGTATTTTTCTATTTCATTTAAGTTGTTGAATTTATTGGCATAAAGTTGGGCAAAGTAACTCCTAATTATTGCTCTAATTTCCTCTTCGTTAGTGGTGAGTTCTCCCTTTTCATTTTTAAGACTAACAATTTGATTTTCCTCTTTCCTTTTTTTAATCAGATTTACTAAGGGTTTGTCTATTTTGTTGGTTTTTTCATAGAACCAACTCTTAGTTTTATTAATCAATTCAATAGTTTTTTTACTTTCAATTTTATTGATCTCACCTTTTACTTTTAGAATTTCAAGTTTAGTGTTTGACTGGGGGTTTTTAATTTGTTCCTTTTCTAGCATTTTTAATTGCAAACCCAATTCATTGACCTTCTCTTTCTCTATTTTATACAAATAGGCCTCTAGAGATATGAAATTTCCCCTTATTACCGCTTTGGCTGCATCCCATACATTTTGGTATGATGTCTCATTATTATCATTTTCTTGGGTGAAGTTATTAATTATGTCTATGATTTGCTGTTTCACCCAATCATTCTTTAGTATGAGATTATTTAGTTTCCAATTATTTTTTGGTCTACTTCCCCCTGCTTTTTTGTTGAATGTAATTTTCATTGCATCGTGGTCTGAAAAGGATGCATTTACTATTTCTGCCTTACTACATTTGAGTTTGAGGTTTTTATGTCCTAATATATGGTCAATTTTTGTATAGGTTCCATGAACTGCTGAAAAGAAAGTGTATTCCTTTCTGTCTCCATTACATTTTCTCCAGAGATCTATCATATCTAACTTTTCTAGTATTCTATTTACCTCTTTGACTTCTTTCTTATTTATTTTGTGGTTTGATTTATCTAATTCTGAGAGTGCAAGGTTAAGATCTCCCACTATTATAGTTTTACTGTCTATTTCTTCTTGCAGCTCTCTTAGTTTCTCTTTTAAGAATTTAGATGCTACCCCACTTGGTGCATATATGTTTAATATAGATAGTGCTTCATTATCCATGCTACCCTTTAGCAAGATATAGTGTCCTTCCTTATCTCTTTTAATTAGGTCAATTTTTGCTTTAGCTTGATCTGAGATCAGGATGGCTACCCCTGCTTTTTTGACTTCACCTGAAGCATAGTAGATTTTGCTCCAACCTTTTACCTTTAACCTGCATGTATCTCCCCGCTTCAGGTGTGTTTCCTGTAAACAACATATTGTAGGATTCTGGCTTTTAATCCATTCTGCTAACCGCTTCCTCTTTATGGGGGAGTTTACCCCGTTCACGTTTATGGTTAGAATGACCAATTCTGTATTACTTGCCATCTTGTTAACCCCGGTTTATGCTTTCCTCCCTTCTTTCCCCTTTCCCCCCCTTCCAAGTATTAAGCTTGTGAGCACCCCTTGCTTCTCACAGCCCTCCCTTTTTAGTATCCCTCCCCCCGCCTTAGAGTTCCTCCCCCTATCTTACCCCTTTCCCTCCCAGTTCCCGTATTCCCTTCCGCTTAGCTTATTCCTTCCCTTTCCACTTTTCCCTTCTCACTTTTCAATGAGATGGGAGAAGTTTCACCATAGATTGAATATGTCTTAAGATTTTTCACTTAAAGCCAATTCTGAAGGCAGTAAGATACCCACTATATTCATCCCCCTCCATTCTTTCTCTCAGATATAATAGGTTTCCTATGCCTCTTCATGAGATGTACTACCCCCACTTTACCCTTTTTCTGGTACAATGTCCTTTCCACATCAATTTCTAGAACAAGGTATACATGTATTCTTTATACATCTATATAGTCAAAATATAGTTCCCAAAATTAATCTTTACCTTTTTAGATTTCTCTTGAGTTCTATATTTGTAGATCAAACTTTTTGTTAAGTTCTGGTTTTTTCATCAGAAATAGATGAAATTCGCTTACTTCGTTGAATGTCCATCTTCTTCCCTGGAAAAAGATGCTCATTCTCGCTGGGTAAGTTATTTTTGGTTGCATAACAAGTTCCTTAGCCTTTCGGAATATCATATTCCAGGCCCTTCGATCTTTTAATGTGGATGCTACCAGATCCTGGGTGATCCTTATTGTGGCTCCTTGATACTTGAATTGGGTTTTTCTAGCCGCTTGCAATATTTTTTCTTTCATCTGAGGGTTCTGGCATTTGGCCACTATATTCCTTGGTGTTTTGATTTTAGGATCCCTTTCAGTGGGTGATCGATGAATCCTTTCAATGTTTATTTTTTCCTCTGTTCCTATGACTTCTGGGCAGTTCTCTTTGATAATTTCCTGGAAGACAGTGTCCACGCTCTTTTTTTCATCATGTTTTTCTGGGAGTCCAATGATTCTCAGATTGTCTCTCCTGGATCTGTTTTCCAGGTCTGTTGTCTTCCCCAGAAGGTATTTCACATTTTTCTCCATTGTTTGATTTTTTTGGATTTGCTTGACTGATTCTTCTTGTCTCCTCGAGTCATTCAATTCCACTTGTTCAATTCTGATTTTCAGTGAAGTATTTTCTTCACTCACTTTTTAAAAATCTTTTTCTAATTGTCCCATTGAGTTCTTTTGTTCTGTGGAATTTTTTTCCATTTCGCCAATTTTGTTTTTTAGAGAGCTGTTTTCTGTTTCCAGTTCACTAATCCTATTTTTCAAGGATTTTACTTCTTTATCCACTCTCTCTTTAACTGACTTCTCCAGGCTCTTTTGCCAAGCCTCCCTCTCCTTTTCCCAAGCCTCACTCTGCTTTCCCCATTTTTCTTCTAGCTCCCTTGTGAGAGCCTTTTTAATCACTTCTATGAGGTTCATCTGTGCTGAGGAACAGACGATCTCCTCCTTTGGGGATTCACCTGGGGACTGCCTGTTTTTCGTCTCCTCAGGATTTAGAGTCTGCTCTCTATCTGTATAGAAGCTGTCAAGGGTTAAAGTCCTCTTCAGCTTCTTGCTCATTCTGTCTAATAATCAAAGACAAACTAGCAGAGAAAAACAGAAAAAACTGGAGTCTTTCTTTGGGGGGGGCTGGGTGTGTTATCGAGCTTCCTCTACAGACTGCAGGGGCAGCAGTGAGGCACTAGCAGGACTGTGCTGCGCCTGCGCTCTGAGATCCCAAAGCGTGCTGAGTCACTGAGGGGGGGGGGAAGGGGGGGGCGGCCAGGTCCTGAGAGACTCCAGCTGTTTGGGGTTGTGTTCTTCAGCCCCGGTGTTTTTAGCTTCTCTGCTGGGCTGCTGACTTGCTGCCGGAGCAAAGTATCCAAACCTGTAGCGAAGCTCTCCCCGCAGAGATGGCTGCGATCATTCCCCACCCCCTCTCCAGTTTGCTCCCGTGCTCTCACTGCCGCTGCCCGCCGCCTGCGCCCGATCTAAAACCGCCCCAGCCCTCCAGTAAAGACAGACCTTTCTTGGCGGATCTCAAGGATGGCTTCTCTTGGTAACTATTTGTGGGTTTTTTTCAGTCAAGCATTGATTCAGAGGCTTGTAATGAAATGGATAGTGAGAGAAAGCATGGAGCTTATGCAGCTGTGAGCCTCCTCTCCGCCATCTATGTTAGATCTTTTCTAACTTCTCTGTTGCTATACTGGCTTGCAAGTGGGGCAGAGTAACCAATACTGTGGTAGAGTCCTCTCTGTAGATTCTCCACCCTGTGGAGATCACCTCCCACCCCCAGTCTGCTCAGTGCGCACTGGCCTCCATGCTCTGGCTTCCTGCCTGCACCTGGCCTCCTCCTGTGCAAAACAGACCTTTTCTGGTGATTTTTAAAATTATCTTCTGCTGTTAATTTGCTTCACTCCCAACATTAATGGAGTCTGTCAGGCAAACACTATTTCAGAGGCTGAATTTCGTAATTTATGTGAGGGTTGTGAGAGAGCTCAGAAAGAAGCCTGTGTCCTCTCTGCCATCTTGGCTCCACCACTTATTAGAATACTATTGTAAGCATAGTAGAGGAAATTTGAACATATGAGTTTGATTGATCTTCAATGCTAACTTTTGACAAAATGGTATTGCCTTACTTAGTTGTAAAAACCTCATTCGAAGATTTGATGATCTTGTGATAAAAGAAAATAAATTATGAATATCCAAGGAAATGAATAAGCCAACCTAGATATGTTTCTCTGTCTCCTAACTACTCTTCCTATTGTGATTTTATCTTGCTCTTAGACAGATTAGAGTTTAATTTTTTGGTCTTTGTTGTGATGATGGCCTTCCTAATTCCAATGAATCCTTTTGTCAGAGATAGAATTGAGGAAAGAAGTGTCATTCATCAAATCTGCTGACTGGAACTATCTGGGGTAGGAGCAGAACTGGAATCCCAGGTGTGAAGGGGAAGGAAAGTGACTTTACTTGACCCAAAGAATGTCAGGAAATTTTTGTCTCCAAGGGCCAGAAATACTAGCTCCATCCTGTTCTTTCCCATAAATTACTTTCTCTGAGTTATTTTATACTGCCAGTTGGAAATCTTAAAAAAAAAAATGAACATGTCAAAATTAATGTTGAGAATTAATGTTATGCATAAAAAATTGTGCCAAATTAGCACTTCAGATTTAATTTTATATGCAGCATGCTGCCAAGCAACTTGGAAAGATTGCAGGTAGTTGAGAAACAGTTATGAAAGACATGGAATATTTCCCCCTCCCATGTACCACCCCGAGTCTCCTCCAAAGAAAGATTGGTTTCTGGCTGGAGATGAAGTGGAATTTAAAGAAACATCCAAGGTTATTCCTGGGTATTCTTTGGACCATCTTTTCTATTTAAACTACTGTCCTACACCTAATGTTCTTCAATCAGTCATAGTATCAATAATGAGTTGTTTTCTAGAATACTGTGTCCTCACACTAAAAGCCACTTTCTTTGAAAAAGTAAAAGGGAAACCAAAATAAAACAAGAAAAATCCCTTGACTGCATTTCTGCTAAAATCTAGAAGAGTTGCATACTTCAAAATATCTTCCACTTGTTATCGCAGCCTTGGTAAAAAAAAAAAAAAAAAAAAAATTCTAGAACACTATTTGTGACCTTTTTCTTTTTAAAGGAGAATAAGGAGAATGTTTTATTTTAAAATGGGGGTAATAAAGTGCCCACTTTAAAGAATCACGAGAATCAAATGAGATAATATGCAATTAGATATTATATAGTATTGCATATTAAATATAAAAAATATGTTTAGTGTTTTACATACCTGAAAGAGCTATATACATTTTATCATTATTATTTGTTGCTATGGTCTATCCCTCCTCTAAAGTCCTACTCTGATGCCTCACTTTGGCCTAGATATGATACTTGAGGACTTTGCCAGTGGATTTCAAATTCCAAGCTAGAACAGTTTCATGTGTGGAAGTAATGATGGACTAATTAAGTACCTTTTGTTGTATGGAGAACTACACTAAAGTTAAAAGTTGTTTGACTATTAGCTAATTTTCTCCTCTAACTTAAAGCAAGCCAAAGAATTCATCCATTAAATCAATGAGGAGCTTATAATCATTGTGGATATAAGAACAATTACATCGTTGGAAGTCAGAACTAATGAAATAAGGAAGTATAATATAATCCATACTGATCTGAAATTTGAATTTGATAGATGGAGGAGTTGATGAAGTCCTATACTTGGAGTCTGGAGTACCTGACTTCAAATTGTGTCTTAGACTTGTTCTAGCTGTGTAGTCATGGATTTAATGTCCCTGAACCTCTAATTATTAATTTCATAACTAAGAATGATAGTAATTCTTCCCTCTCAAGATATATTATAAGCAAATTGATCTGAAAATTATAAAGTGATACATAAACAGTAGCTATTATTACTATTATCCCATAATTTAGAATTCATCACCTAGAAAGTATTCTCCAGATTGCAGAAAGGGAATCAATTTAGACAGTTGAGATAGGTTACATGAGTTGCAGTGTGCTTTTAATTTAACATATTTATATCTCAGTTTTAAAGCTAAGTATAACATGTTTTATTATTTTGCCATTGTTTAATCGTTTCAATCATGTCCAACTTTTTTTGCCTCCATTTGGGATTTTCTTGGCAAATATACCGGAGTGGTCTACATCATTTTCTTTTACACCTTGTTTTACAGATGAGGAAACTAAGACAAACAGGTTTAAGTGACTTGACCAGAGTTATACAGCTAGTAAGTTTCTGAGGCTAGACTTGAATTCACATCTTCCTGACTTCAGACTTGGTACTTTATCCACTCTGCCACCTAGCTGCCCATAAGTTTTATTATATTTCATCCATTAATATCATATATTCTTAGATGAAGGTAATTAATTTCAATCTGCCTATTTTGGCTTTTTATAGATTTATACCACTTTTCATATTCTGTGATCAAGCCATAAAAGTCACCTTTTTAGATCTTCCCAGCTTCTAGTAACTCAACCTTTTTAGATCTTCCCAGCTTCTAGTAACTCAACCAAAAGATATTCTGTACATTCTCCCCCCCCCCATTTTATATGTATATTTGTTAATTCTTCTAATAGAATTTAAGATCATTGAAAGCAGGGATAGAATCCCCTGGTACACATCAGACTCTTAATCAACAGATGTTAATTGATGGAATCTTGAGAATTCTCTGTACATTAGCTTTGGATATATATGGTCATTTGGAATCTATTTGATCATACCTAATACAAAAGAAATTGTGTCTTTTTTAAGAAAATCTTTTCTATTGTCAAATAGTTTAACTAGGATATTTTATTTAGAATAAACTAAATTTGTGCAACTTCTTTTGCTCCTAGTTCTAAGCTCTGGAGACATGAAAAAACAAAACAAAACAAAACAAAAACTATTTCTTTTACCCTTCTTGATAGAGCTCCTCCTCCTACTGTTATCAATACCATCACTACCACTACTACTACTACTGTGCCTACTTCTCCTGCTGCTGCTGCTACTACCACTGCAACCATTATTTTCCTCCTCCTTTGTCTCCTTCAACTCCTACTATATTTCATCTCACATCAATATTAGTGCTTCAAGATTCACGAAACATTTTCCTTAGAGGTAGTATAAACTTCTTCATTATGCAAATGATTAAATTGAAACTTAAACACATTAAATAATTTGCCTTTAGTCACCCAGCTGGTGAATGTAAGAGCTTGAACTTTAGTGTAGGTTTTTTGATTTGAAGATCAGTTTTATCCATTTTTTTCAGAAGAGGAAGAAATACTTATCTCCTCAGAACTTAAATGACTTTCTTAAATATATGCTTTTCATTTCTTTCCTTGAAAAGAAAATTATTTCAACACAAAACAGAAAGAAAAAATTCTTTTTAAAATTTTATTTTAATAGCATTTTATTTTTCCAAATACATTCAAACAGTTTTCAACATTCACCTTTGCAAAAACTTGCATCCAAATTTTCTCCCTATCTCTTTTTTTTTCCCTTACCAAGACAGCAGGCAAAGTGATATAGCTTAAATATGTGCAAGTCTTCTAATCATCTTTTCATATTCATCATGCTTGCACAAGAGAAATCAAATCAAAAGAAAAAAAAAAAACCATGGGAAAGGAAAAAAACAAACAAACAACAGCAACAAAAAGGTGAAAATACTATGCTTTGATCCACCTTCAGTTTCCACAATGCACTCTCTGGATGAGGATAACACATTCCATCACATGAGTATTGGAGGAAATTCCAATCACCTCATTATTGAAAAGCCCTGCGACCATCACAGTTGATCATCACAGATAAACAAAAGTACCCTTTTGTTACTGAATACAATTTTCTCTTGGTTCTGCTCACTTCACTTAATGTCGGTTTGTGTCTTTTCTGAAATCAGCCTGTTCATCATTTCTTATAGTACAACAATATTCCATTACATGCATCTACAATAACTTATTCAGCCATTCTCCAACTGATGGAAATCCACTAAAAGAAAAAAAAAATCTTACATCACAAAAATGAACAAAAATAAAGAACTGATAATTTATCAGGGACTTGATATTTTTAGTTTCACAAGAGTTGTTATCCAGTTATCAATGAATGACATGCAACTGAGTGAAAACATTGACTCATCTTCTTTTTAAAATAAGGTTGGGATGTATAAATATTACAAGTATCCTTATCTCTACCATCTTACAGTTGAGGAAATTGAGACTCGGAGAAATAACATATCTAGCTCTATTCTGCACAGATATTATTCAGCAAGGCTAGGATTGAAATGGGCCTTAGCTTTTCTGATTCCAAGTACATTGTTTGATCAAACTAACCAATATAACCTATGAAAAGCAGAAAAGTGTCAATGGAATAAAAAATGATCCAAATCATTAAAATGTCTTGAGAAAGCATTACTAACATGGGACATATCAAATTCGGTTATCCAGAATGAAAAATGCTCTGGCTATTCGTCCATCCAAATAGTCAATACTATTACTTAATCTTGTGCTAGATGCTATGAAGTGAGAAAGAGGATATAATGAGAAGTGAATGTTACCATCCTAAAAGGAGTTTATGATAAAAAAATTTTTGTCATAAAGTCTATCTTGATTCCCTTTGCCATTAGTGATTTCTCCCTTCTCTGATACTTTAACACTTGCAATTGCTCTACTGTATTTAGCACATGTTAATTTGTGTTTATTTTTTCCTAACACTAACATAGCCTAAGAGACTGTAAAATCCTTCAGAGCAGGGACCATATCTTATTTTATTAGAGACAGCCAAATGATGCCCTAGCTAGAATATAGTGGACTTGGAGTAAGGAAAGATTAACTAAAGTTCAAATCTAGCTTCAAATACCCCGAGGCCTTGGGAATATGACTTAACCTCAGTCTTTCTCAGTTTCCTGATCACAAAATAAGGATAATAATAGCACCTATTTCACCAGTTTTTTAGACCAATTTAAGTGAAAAACCTTAAAGTACGTTATGAATCTAGTTATTTTTATCTTTGTATTCCTTTTACAATGTCTAACAAATAGTGAACACAGTAAATTAAAAATAATATTAAATTTGGGATAAGAACATATGAACATTTAAAAAAATACATGACCAGGGTACAAGAATTTTTTGAGGTAGTTTATACCAAATGGTAAATGAACAGTGCAGAGAATGTTATTTGGGTAGTCAGGGAAGATTGTACAAAGGGAATGGTTCTTGAATTAAAAGATAGGTAAGTTTTGACAGAGAAGATGAAGGAAGGTATGAAGGTAGACCTATATGTCCCTTGATAGATTTTTACTGCCTTTGAGAGAATTATTTAACAGGATTTCCTAGAAAGGTGATAGAATCAAGGATATCTATGCCTTTTCTATATGTCTTTTCCATTTTGACTATTGATAGGAAATAGATGAAATCACATATCAGCCATCTGTCAGAGATCAAGTAGCAATGAACTCTCCAATCCCGTTCCACTTTTTCCTCACCTTATGACCAAGACTACTTAGACAATTCTTGATCAGTTCATATTAACCTATCAACCTTTGAAACATTTTTTTTTGCCCCAAACTTCAGGCTACTTCCCCTGATTATTTTTATAAGAAACAGGGAGCTAGTTGCAAAAGAATTGGGAGTAGATAGAAAAAGAAGACTCAATGAGAACTCTTTGGCAGCTTAAAAAAAAGGAACATTTGTAATGCGTAAGTGGAGAGGATTGATTAATTGAGACTATAGATAGGGAATAGCTTTACAAGGAATTCAAAGTATAACTTTATAATACTCTTTTGCTGTGATTATCTCCTTAGCTTGTTATGACAGGTATTATCATTCCCATTTTATGATGAGAGATACAGAGGAAGAAGGGATTTATCTGAGGTCATAGAGACCTGAGAGAGGAAGTAAAACCTGTTTTCCCATTTTTAAACCCATTGTTATTTCCATAATTGTATGCTACCTGTGCCTAACTTATGATTTTGCTTCCATTAGATACTTTTAGTTTTCAGAGAAACAGAGACAGAGAAAGGGAGACAGAAAGAGAGAGAGAGAAAAAACATTCACACACACACACACACACACACACACACACACCCCTCTTCTTTTAATCAAGCCACCCTCAGATGCCTTATTCCATCTTCCTTGTATTATAGTTATTTGTAGATACATCTTTTTTTTTTCTCTCTTAGAATCAGATGTACAAAAGACATTATATTTATCTTTACATTCTTTAAAATACTTCACAACAGTTCTTACAAATAAAGAATATTCAGAAAGTGTTTGTTAAATGAATGAATGAATAAAGATCAGTGGTTTTAAGAATAAAGTATAATTGGTTTCTAATTCTGGCTCTGCCCCTAACTTGCTTATTGTTTTAACTAAATGCTCTTTCTCTAAGGGGGAAGTAATAGATTCAAAGGATTGGTGGGGACTGGATCTCTAAGGGGCTTTTGGACTTTATCATCATGTGATTCAGTGGATTAATTAAGATGTGCTTGAAGATTTTTCTATGAGAACATCAGTTGCGGATGAACTAATTCAATTCCAGAATTTGTTGGTAGACAATTTGAAAGGATAATCATTTACCAAAATAGAATTGTCTTACAAATAACCTATTGAATCCAGTTAAAAATCCATTCAGTGAGTTTTGTTTCTGAAATATAAATTATATTGAATTTGTTAGGTGGACATAATCTCTGGATCTGAAAAGTATTTATGCTTGTGCCTTGTTTCTAGAACATTTCTACCTTTACTGGCATTTTCTACTTAAGTCTCCTTACTGTTCATCAGATCCTCTTTTCTAGACAAACTGGATTGCAAACTTTATACGAATTAAACATACCATCTCCCATTCTAGTTTTGTACCAGTCATCCTTCAGATTTAGAATGCACTCCTTTATTTCCTCAGAGTTTTCAGAATTTTTATCCCTTCATGGATCATTTCCCAATGCCATGGCCTCCATGCAGTCTTTTCTGATTGCTCAATCAAATTGTTCTCTCCTCTTAATTTTTTAGAACTCTCTTTTTGAATCTCTCCTTTTCTAGCATATATTACTCAGAGTAGCCTACTTTATTAATCTTTATTCCTGGTTGAATGTAAATTTTTAGGTGACTAAGTCTGTCTTTGTACTTCTAGAGTTTAGCAAAAAACATTGCACAGTTTAACAATTGTTCTTGAATTGAATTATTTGGGAGATGAAGCTTTGCCCAGGGAGGGATCATAAGATCACAGATTTAGAGATAGAAGACACCTTTGAAATGATCTGATTCAAGCCCATTCATTTTACAGATGAGGAAATTCAAAGACATTAAGGGCACTTAGTAGGTGACATAAATTGGATGTGACAGTGCAAGGACTTGAATCTAGTTTCCCTGACTTCAGATCCAAATGTCTTCAAATGCCTTTCCTTCCTACCACAATGACAGCTCTAGTAATAGTTGTTTAATGGATATGTACCTGTCTATTTTCTCTCTGTCTCCCTCTCCCTGTTTCCCCTTTCCCTGTCTACTTGTTTTATATTCAGACCAATAAGTAAAAGGCCTTTCTGATCATGTACATTGCCATAGTAATTACTCTCCCAAAATGGAATGAGAATTAAAATAAAAGCCTGCATATAAAAGGAGGTGGCAGGTTTTCTTTTTTAAACCTGTACTGGCAATTTGAGGCATGAATAATTAATTTTGTCTTGAGATTAGTTCAGTGTGTGTTTATGATCAGTTTTTTTTTTTTTTGGGGGGGGGAGGACCCTCTAATGGTTTCTAAATAAATTCAGTATCAATTTAAACTATTAGAGGAAGTTAAATCAAAATAATTAGGATATTAAAATACTTTGTGCATTTCCAATCACTGGCTTATTGAGACCCTGGCTCTATTCCAGGGAACAATAATAGCATGAATACATTAGGATGACGCCTTCCCTCAGTATGCAACTGTTTGCTCATGAAAAGATGATTGATAACTTGCATTAGAGAGAAAGCCAGATTGATGTGTTGACATGTTCAAGGGGGAGGGTTTTATGTTAATGACAGATTAATTTGCACATAGAGATAACAAAAACAACAGCATCACTTTAATTTTACAAAAACAAATTGGAAATTCTTATTCCTTATTTACAGTAAATTGTGAGTTTCACAGTGTGGGAAAAGTTGATTACTATCACTATAAACTGAACTGAGATAATCTGAATAAAATATAGACAAAATGAACTTTAATATACTTTACCAAGTATTAAATAACTTACTACATACTAGATCCTGTGCTAGGTTCTAAGAGTATCAAAATGGAGAAAAATGAGTCTCTGCTCTTAAGAAAATTGCCTTCTACTGGAAGTGAAAGATAAATGAACAAATACACACACACACACACACACACACACACACACAATAAATACCACTTAATTTTTAGAATGGATCCTCCCCTTGGGGAAAAGGGGTTTTTAGATAGGCTTCAAATATGATATAAGGCATTTCAAATCAGTGAAACAAGAAAGGAGAGCATTCCAGGCATGGGGGAAAATTGGTACAAAGACATGGAGGTAAAGATTGATAGCAGGATATAAGGGAAACCAGTAGAGTTTGGGTGAAATAAAAAGTTATGTGTGGTAGTACCATGAAATAAATCTGGGGAGATAGTTTGAAAGCTGACAACCAGGCAAATTTGGTCACTCTATGATTTACATTTTGAAATTCTACTCTGTTCTACTCTATTCCTCCCTTGAATACAGAATCTTTTTCCTGAGAGCCCAATGAAATTTTTGTTTGATTTGGTAGTGATGGTACTAATGGTGACTTTTCTTTAAGGAAGGCAAAATTATATTTCTTCCCAAGTAAATCTGATGATTGCCCGAAAATACTGTAATTCTGAAAAATCTATTAGGAATAGTTCCCTTCTCCTTTCCCTGCCCCTCCCTCCCCCCTTCCTCCTCCCTCCTCCCCACCCCCGATTAAAAAATCCACAAAGGACTTGCTAATTTAGTTTCTAACTGATCCCCCAAATAATTTTTCTCTTTTTAAAAACCCTCATATCTCTGTGTTAATCCACCTCATTTACACTGACTATTTACTTTCTGGAAGAATGTTACTAATTAATCCTGCATAAATATAATTTGGTAACTGGATATCAGAACAGCATGATAATTAACATGGCAACAGGAAGTTAATACATTGCTCTAATTTCTGGTTGGCCTTCTTACCTTACAGAAGATAGACTGTACAAATCATGGCTTTGTAAAGCATTACTGCCTATCCTTCCCCTTGGGCTGGAGCCTGAATTAGGATCTTTTTTCTTGATTATTTGTTTTCATCCTGTTGATAATCCTTGGGCCTTCTCAGGTTTGTCAGGAAACTTAGCACAGTGGAACTGAATG
Organism: Antechinus flavipes; assembly: GCF_016432865.1. Classification (NCBI taxonomy): domain Eukaryota; kingdom Metazoa; phylum Chordata; class Mammalia; order Dasyuromorphia; family Dasyuridae; genus Antechinus; species Antechinus flavipes. Next base: position 585,880,593 of record NC_067399.1, on the reverse strand, counting down.
CCAGAAAACCCCCAACATCCTAAACATTTCTAAACAGTCCATTGCATCAATTATCCATTCTCCAAGAAGCTCATTTCAGAAACTAGCCCAGTGTAATGAAATGGTGATGGTGGGCATGATTATATGCATGGGCATCATACCATGCATATAATATTAGACTAATTACAATGAAGAAGAAGAAATGTTTAGCTTTGCATACCATTGTTTTCTCTTTTTTCTCTCTCTAAAATTTCCTGTTCAAAATGAGTATTTCATCCAAATGCATAGTTTCTCTGCCTCATTAGAGAGGGATTGCTGTGTTTTCAAAATTTATACTTTTCAATTTCCCACACTGGGGCTGAGCACTATCAAATGGAAAATCACTTCTTTAAAGACTCATTTTCTGTTCTGAGTCAGAAAAAAGTTGGGATGTTGGGTGGCAGTTGTGGGATTGGTCATTGATCTCTGAGAATTCCTAGGTAACATTCAGAATGGAAAAGCACAGACTGAATTATTGTTGTATCATGGTGTCTCTACAAATAATCATTTTTAATACTTCTTGTTAGGGTCAAATGGAGATAGTTGTTTCAAAACAAGTTGCCTGATTCAGGATGAAGATTAGAATTTCTTTCCACGTATGTCTGTTTTCATGTCCATATTCAAAATGAAACTGAGAATAATTATTTATTTCCTTCCTTAGACTACCTGAGGTAGATCATTGTATATTGTAGGTGAATAAAGACTTGTAGACTAGACCGAAGTTTCAGATAAATTACTGCTAAAATTGTTGAGATCTTCCTGAGACTGATTCTGTCATCTAATGTGTCAGCTATTCCTCTCAGCATCGTGTCACTTGGAGATCTTAAAAGGACACCATCTATGTCTTCATTCAAAATTTTGATAGACACATTGAATGTTGCGGATTCCAAGACAGACCTCTAGGGCATTCTGCAGGAGATTTTCCTTCAGCTTCAGATTAGCATTAAGACTGATTTCTTTCTAAATCCAATCATTAAACCAGATCCAAATCTGCCAACTGACTGAATAGTTGACCCACATCTCACAGTCTTGTCTTAAACAGTATTATGAAAGACTTCATCAAAAACACTCGCTCTCAAATTCTTTCAGGTAGAGAGAATAGGTGATCTACTGGACAAAAAAGCAGTCTTGGAACCAGGAAAATCTAGACTCAAGTCTCACACTTGATAAATACTGGTTGTACAGTTCTAGGCATATCCTATTTCATGTCAATGCATTAGGCAAATCTTGAACATTGTAAATTGCAGAGAAGATTGATAAAATGAGTTTCCTCTCCTGGGAATCCCCTCACAGTAAAGAGATTATGACCTATTTTCTATCCTAAACAGCTTAGTAAAATGCCTATTACATAGTTAGCATTTATTTAATAAGTACTAATTTTCTTTCTTTCTTTCTATTATTGCATTGCTATATTTCATTCTATTCCCACATGTGTTCATATAGTGGTAACTAGGTAATGCAGTAGACAGAATGCTGAGGCTTGAATTCAAATTCAGCCTCTGATACTTATTAGCTGGGTAAGTCACCTAACCAGAGACTGCTTCAGTTTCTTTATTTGTAAAATCATAATAATAATAATATCACCCATCTCCCTGAGTTGTTTTTTTCAAATTATTTAATATTTGTTATCCAAAGAATACAGTACCTAGACCATAATAACGTGTTTAACAAATGCCTGTTTCATTTCATATGTATAGGAAAATGTTTATGTATATAGGTGTGTAGATATCTAGATGATGGGTAGCTAGATATAGTATTTACTTACTGTATGTATGTTGTTTACTCCCAGTGGAATAATAAGCCTCTGAGAGCAGGGATTGTTTTCCTTTTCTTATTGTTTTCCTAGTACTGCATTCACTGTCTAGTACATGATAGGTGCTTAATATATGCTTGTTAAATGGAGTAAGCCATGAGCAATCCAGAAGTTAGTTGTCATTTGGTTTTGATGATTATCACAAAAACTTCAAGATTAAAGACACAACTCACTCCCCTCCCCTCCACAATAGGTGGTTAATTGGTACAAATTATAAAGACACATAAATTAGTGTCATTGGAGAAAAATTTATGGGAGTTGGAAGAATAAATCCTGCAGTATAAGTTTTTGCTTTTCTTTTTTAAATTCAAGACTCAATTACTATTTATGGAGAAATTACTATGTTAAAAATCAATGTGCTCTGTTCTTTGGAAATCTTGCATAAGTTGGCTCTTTATCTCTAAGTTATGTAGAACAGATCCTTTTTTATTTATATTAGACGTTTAGGAATCTTTTTGTTAAATTAAGTGAATAAGCCATTAGCTATACCTGGGAGCTTACAATAGATTGCTGTGTATGTGTGTGTGTGTGTGTGTGTGTGTGTGTGTGTGTGTGTGTTAAAGTTCACATAGACTACTGTGTAAACAGATCACTGAACTACTAGTCAAAAGAATTGGACATATGACTTTAGAGAAGTAACAGCTTTGCTAAATCTCAGGTTAATAAATTATAATAGAGGATAATAATATATTTTGATGGACCCCTCATGAGATTATAATAAAGATCAAATGCTTTTATATGAAAACATTTTAGAAACCATAAAGAACTGTATACTTATCCCATGAACTGCTAGCCTTTTTTTGGTTACAGAAATATTGGGTTCCAGTCTTGCTCCTTAGGTTACTATTCCCTCCCCCATAGCTGTCCCTGCTTGGAGGTCTCTCCTTGGTGTTGACTATCATCACCCATCTTTCTGTACTGGGTTCATTTCACTCAATCTCCTGTGGTCAGAGAGACATACACCTATTATTAGATGAAATTCTAAGAGCTAAGGGAATGTCATCTGAATCAATCAGCAAGCTTTTGTTAAGCACTTACTATATGATAAGAATTGGCATATATACATTTAACATACACACACATATGTGTTTGTATATATCTATGTGCTTGTATATATGTATATGTGCATATATATGTATACACAGAAAAGATTTAAAGAGCAAATAATTAAAATGCATATATACAAAAAGAGGTTGAATATATAGTAGTTTTGGAGAGAACATACTATCAAGTGGCAGAGATTTTTACATGTGGAAATGTAGAAAATAATTGAGCTGCATCTTCAATGAAGAAAGATTTTGTAAGGCAAAATTAAGAAAGGTGTGCATATGAAGCATGGAGATAGCAAGTATCTGACTAGGCAGTAGGATATGGAATGCTGAAAGAGAAACAAAGAAATTAACAGAGAAAGCAAGAATGGGCGTAATATATAATGAATTGGGAAAGATGTGTTAGGACCTGTTTTTAAAGGATTAAAAAAAAAAACCTAAGCAAAGGTTTTTCTATCTTTTCCCAAAAGTAATATGGAGGCCCTGGATTTCATTAATTAGAAGAGAGAGGGAGCTGGTCATATCATAATTTAAGGAATATCAAAGAAGAGATAGATTGTAGTAGAGAGATTTGAGGCAAAGAGACCAATTAAGAGGTTATCAATATCATTTAGGTGAAAAGTGATAAGGCCAAGCTAAAATGGTCAGTATTTAAACAGAGAGAAAAGGTGAAATATAAAAATGACTTTGGAGGGAGAAACAGTAAGACGTAGCAAATGACTGTATATATGGGATGATGGAAAGTGAAGATAAAGGATGACATAAAGTTAAAAGTCTCAGAAATGGAAGAATGGAGAATAAAGGTGCCTTTGACAGAAATAGGCTAGTTTGGGGAAAGAGTGGATGTAAAGTTTGAGAGAGAAAAGTTGAATTATAGACATATTGAGTTAAAGATGTCACTAGAACATCCAATTTGACATAGCCTCCTGACAACTGGTGATGTGGGACTGAAGTGGAAGGGTGACCTTGAAGATGGCTAGATAGATCTGGGAGTCATATATAGAGACATAATCAGTGATGATAAAATCATCAAAAGACTGTGAAGACAAGAGAGATTTATTCATAGGTAATAGATTTACAATTTCTTATTTTTATTATACTGTTATGACAATGCTTATTACAAAAAATAAAAATAAAAAAGAGAATGGGGTCTTGTATAGAATCAAAAGGATAGTCATAGTTAGGAAACAATTTATCAGTAAGTAAAGGAGATTGAGAAGGAAATATCAGGCAGGTAGAAAGTATTCTCTTTCTCATTACCCTCTTCCCCTACCCCAAAAAAGGGAAAGAGGAGAAAACTCTCAGAAGGAAAGGAGGAACAACAGTTATCAGATTCACCTGATTTACTGAGAAGTATAAGGTTATAAGATTTTGCAATTAAACAATTGGTAGTATCTTCAGAGAGAGCAGTTTCAGTTGAGTGATGAGTTGAGAAGACGGATTTCAAATCTTTTTGATGAGAGACAAGACAATAAGTGAGGCAATGAGTATAGATCTTAATTCATTTCATTATGTGCAAAAAACAAATATATCACATGATAAAATGCAGACTGAAAAACACAATAGAAAATACTAAGTGATGGGAATACACTAACTTCTTGCATCCATTTCTTAGATGCTTTAGTTTACTGGAAAGCTGAGTTTGAGTACCACTTACTATATTATATTCTCCGTTGGTTGTGTCTCTTGCTCTGAATCACCTTGTATTTCTTAGGCATAAGTTTATTTACATATAATGGTTTCCCTGATAGAATGGAAGTCCTATGAGTGTAGGATTATAAATTTCTTTCTTTCTTCCTCTTTTTTTTTCCTCCCTCCCCTTCCCTCTCCCTCCCTTCCTTTCTCCCTTCCCTTCCCTTTCCCTCCTTCCTTCCTCCCTCTCTTCCTCTCTTCCTTCCTCCTTCCCTTTCTTTCTTTTTCTTTATTTCTTTCTCTTTCTCCCTCCTTCCTTCTCTTTCTCTTGTTTCCTCCCTTCTCCTCTCTCTTGTTTACTTCTTTCTTTCCCCCCTTTCTCTCTCTCTCTCTCTCTCTCTCTCTCTCTCTCTCTCTCTGTTTCTCTCTCTCTCTCTCTCCCTCCCTTTTTCTTTTTCTTTCTTGTTTTCTTTCTTGTTTTCTTCTTTTTCTTTCCTTCTTTCCCTAGTGCCAACAATATTACTTGACAATTGGTGCTTAATTAATGGTTTTTGATTGAGTGCTACAAGGAGTTCTGTTGGAGAATCATTGATTTTGAGCTACATAGGATCTTAGAGATCAGTAAGTATAAATATTCACATTTTATAGATGAGCACCCTGAGATCTAAAGAGATTAAGATATTTCCCAAAGTAACAAATGTAAAAATTGGGATTTGAACTTGTTTTCTTCCTCTACATCCAACGTTCTATATACTGCACCACATCATTTATCAAAAGCACATCATAAAAACTTTCATTTGAACTAAGCCTTGAAGGATACATACGTTTTTAATAGATGAAAATGGTAAGCAAGAGTGTATGGTCTATGAGGATCAAGACACATTAGATAATAAAATGAGATTTGGAAAATAAGTAGATGCCAATCATTGGGGGATGGCTAAATAAGTTATGGTATATGAAAATAATGGAATATTATTGTTCTATTAAAAAATTGATGAACAAGCTGATTTTTAGAAAGGCCTGGATTTATAGGAACTGATGCTGAGTGAAATAAGCAGAAGTAGGAATACATCGTACACAGTAACAGCAAGAATGTAAGATGATCAACTCTGACAGACTTGATTCTTCTCAGCAGTTCAGAGATCCAAGCAATCTCAATAAATTTTGGATGGAAAATATCATCCACATCCAAAGAGAGAATTATGGAGACTGAATGATTCAATGAATGTTGAATCATATCAACACAATATGTTCACTTTTTTCCTTTTTCTTCTGTTTTTTTTTCTCCTGTTTTTTACCCCTTTGTTCTAATTTTTCTATTCCAACATGATTCAAAAGAAAATATGTAAAAAAATGTATATGTATAATTAATAAATAAATATTAATTTTAAAAATGTTGGATTTATGTTGACATATAGTAGATATTCAAGTAGGGGCCAATTGTGTAGTATCTAACATGCCAGGCTCTGAAGATTTTTCATACTAAATAATGTTATTCTGATACAACCAATAATGAACCTATTCTCATAATGCCAGGTATCTACAAAGGTGAAAACTCTTTCCAAAAGAAATACTTTGAAAATAGTTCAAAATCAGTCTCAACTACATCACTGACTCGTTTAGGCATAGAATTTAGTATTGTAAGGGATTATATGGATCACTTTTATCAGCCCATTCATTTTATACAAAGAGAAACCAAGGCTGAGAGAGTGTGTGCATTGGGTGCCCTCATGTTCCATAGGTGGTAATTAGTAATACCAAAATTCTAATCCAGATGAACCTGACCCTTTCAACATATTATAAATTTGATGCAATTTTTTATTAAAGCTTTTTATTTTTCAAAACGCATGCATTGATAATTTTTTGACATTAACCCTTACAAAGCCTTGTGCTCCAATTTCCCTCCCTTTCTCCATCTTCTCTAGATGGCAAGTAGTCCAATATATATTAAGCATGGTAAAAATATATATTAAATCCAATATATACATACATATTTATACACTTATCTTGCTGCACAAGAAAAATCAAATCAAACTGGAAAATAATGAGAAAGAAAATAAAATGCAAGCAAACAATACAAAGAAGTGAAAATGTTATGTTATGAATCACACTCAATGAACTTGACATCTTGACAGAATGAGAGGGTCCAAAAGTTTAAACTCCTTTCCCTAGAGCAGATGAATTTTATAATAACAGTCTTAGTAGATAAAAGCATATCTTGTCTGCAGTTGCCAATGAAGAGACAGTATTAGCAGCAGGATACAAAGCAGCCAATAGAAAGTCAATTATGTAAACTAAGGACTTGGTGAGTTTTGCCTTGTTCTTATTATTTATATTTCCCTACAGGAATAACAAAAAGCAGTTCTATAATTTATACAAAGTAGAATGAACTTAATTGATCTCAGTAATTTCAAGGCTTCTTAGTAATTTAGGCCTCTGGAATGAAATATGCCTGGCTAATGATCAGAATAAAGAAGCTAAAGGTGTTTTGAATATTAGCATGATTTCTAAGTTCATTTTAGAGTTGAAATGGCCCAAGTCATCATCTGCATGCTATACTCTGCTCTCTCTGTAAGAGTGAAAAAGACTGAGTTAAAATAATAATTCATTCTAACAGAGATCAGCTGGGTGGAGTATAGGAGGAGTGAATAGTTATCTTCCTCCCTATGAGTCTGTAGTCTCCTGTTTGCATGTCTTATTTCAGGCATCATGTTATTTTCATCCACGCCTTTGCTTGGGCACATCAGAAAATTCACTCTAAGGTTTGTCTTGATCATTAGCTCTGGCCTGTGATGTTCCAGGACTGCTGGAGTCTGACAGGAGTGAGTTCTGGAACATCGCTTGGTGGGTGGCCATCCAATTTAAGTCCTAGGCTTTGTGCATCTATTTATTTGCTGCCAAAGCACTTAATTTGATGTGTTGTACCACAAGTACAAAAATTGTCAATCAGATTTTTCCTTAGCCATTGTGAAATATGAAAATACCAATTATATTTTTAAACATATTTTCAATTCTTTCTATTTTTGATTTGTATTCTTATTTTTTAATTCAAAAAATTTTTTTTTTTGCTTTATTTGAAGTTATTTAATTTTCATTCTGTCTTGCCATCTTTTCCTGGACTCATCTAATCTGCCTCATTTCTAAGTCATGATGATATCCTCCAGATACCAATTCATAACATCCTTCCAAAGAATTGTTCATTAAAATCTAATTTTTACCTTCTAATGCAGGCCTTTTAGCTAATGAAATCTGCAGTAATTATAAATATCCATCTTGCAACATCCCAGAAATATTGGCATTCAGATAGAACGGCAAGCGGCAAGAGAGAGGCATTAGCATTGACGTTTTCTATTCCTATGAAATGAAACTAGAACATATACAGTTATGTATATTTAAATAAAAAAACTCATTTAGCTTATTTCAATATTTTTTATACAGCCATTAGGACTTGTTTAAATAGTCCCCAAGAGAGATTATGTCTAATTTAAACCACACTGCAGGAAGGCAGCGAAAAGCTTCAGATTCATTATTTAGCATCAAGATCTGAAAAGATTGGGCCAGAAAGGTAACTGAGAGATCAGTCTCTGATCTACCTAAGGTGCTCTGAAGCACTGGCAGCTCTGCAAGTTTCCCCATTTTTAAAGTGTCTTTCATTTATTTATTTAATGAAAAGGCTTTGTTGTATGGTGGAAAGGTCACTAAAGTTGTTGTCAAGCTTTGCCTTACTTCAAATGCAAAGAGTAATATTAAAACAAGCATCAGTTTCCTTATCTGCAAAGTGGGGATAATAGTTCTCCTACCTACCTCATGGGTAAGGAAGAGTACTGTACTTGGAATTAGAAAGACTCATCTTTCTAAATTCAAATCCAGCCTCAGACTTTTATTAGTTATGTGATTCTGGACAACCTGCTTTCCTTGGTTTCCTCATCTGTAAAATGACCTGGAGAAAGGCATGGCAAAACATTCTAGGATCTTTGCCAAAAAAAATCCAGATGGGATTACAAAGAGTTTGACATGCGTGTAAAATGACTGAACTTCCTATGGTACAGGAAGCCTATAAAGAAATGCCTGAGAAACTACTATAGGAATACAAGCTATGAAGGGAGCTCATGATTTATGTAAATTTGAAAAAAACTTTTTTCTGCCTCATCTGCTTCAGTTCTAGCTAAGTTGAAATAAAACAAAAACTGCCACCACAAGAACCCAAACAACACTTTAATCATGATAAAAAAACTCATGATTTAAGTTGTAAAGCCCTGATATTCTAAAGTGAACAATACAAATAATTGTCCAAGTAATTGTCCAATCTGCCCTTTCTTCATACTGAACATGGCAAACTGATACCAAGTCCTTAGAAACAATAGATAAAGGTCTACCAATCCATTGTGAGCTCATCACCCACATTATTGCTGCTATTGTCATTGTGATTATCAATAGTTTCCTTACCTTTATCTCTCTCCTGAAGTAAGAAGAGATCTTGCCAGGTCATAAAAACCATTTCCCTATCTTCAAGCAAGCCTTCACTTAAGTGCTTTTAATGAGCCTGGGGAATTATTACAGTAAGAAAGGGATGGATCTATATGTTCATCTGATGTATCCTGGTATAATTTATTATCTTAATATTTAATAGCCAATAGTCAATGAACATTTATTAAGCACCTACTGTGATCTAGATAACTGTGCTAAATGTTGGGCATACAAATATGTAAAAACAACACACTTTATGCAAATTTCAGGGAGCTTACAGTCTATGGGGATTGAAAAAAGCCATATGAATTAACTCCTTTTAGCCACAGAAATTTGTCAATCATTTTTTTTTTTTTTTATTGCTCTCTTATTGAGGGGAAACAAAGAACACTGTACTCTCTTTAGAACAAGGGCAATCAGGATAGATATTGTACCTGAGTTTTCATTGATATAGGGAAGAAAACTTCCTCTACTAACAGAAATCAGCTAATTTTTAATGATTTATAGTCATATAAAATTGCCTCAAACAAGAAGTTGTGATTTGTTCAGGGTCATATAGCCAGTTTGTGTCAAAGATGGAATATAAATTCAGCTCTTTCTGACTAAAAGGCTAGCTCACTACCCATTATATCACACAATTACTTACTTTAGGAATATGAAATGTATGTATTTGATAAAAATATTATTCAGCAGATCAGAATTTATAACGTGCATGGGAGAGCTAGATAGCTGACTCTCTTGAAGATGGTTTTTCTTCAACTTATTTATCAAAAGGAAAAGATCAACTCAGAGTCATCAACTCCGTGAATTCAAAGGCACCTTCATTACTTCTTATCTCAGGGTCAAAAATGAATAGTTTCACTAAAATGGGAAAGGAGCTCAAAAAGACTTATCTTGCTTTCATCAATGTCTATTTATTTATTTGTTTGTTTGTTTTAAGGACCAATGTTAGCATCTTATTCTTATTCTTTTTTTGAAAAAGACCCTTGCAACTCAATAGTTTTTTTTTTTTCCCTCTGTGATTTTAAATTCCTATTTGAACCATTTTGGTTTTGAATAGTTAATAACTTTTGAATAACTAGTAAATCTAAAGAAGGACAGAGAAAAAGTTGAAAATGAGAGTCTCCTTCCAAATAGAAATTGGGATAGAAAAGATGCAGATGGGATCATGGGTAGCGGTATATGTACCAAGGATATTAAGAATATGGGTCACCTGGGACAGGATCAGGGACTAAATGTTTATCTGGGGTTTTGGCTCTGATGAATTGGCCTCAGATTAGAGAAAGGGAAACTGGAGTCAAGTAAATGGAAATTGATCAATTGGAACAACAGAGAAATAGAAACCAATGGTTTTGTTCCAATTCCTTTGCCAATTTGCTACTTGTTGACTCCTTTCTGTATATTTTTATCTTTGGGGACTGTACTTCTAAACTGACTCATCCAGAAGGCAGAATCTCTCTCTGTTAAACTTGCCTTTCCAAGACACTTTGAATATGGAATTAGCTCTTTCATTCTATAAGACCTTTGGGTTGGAAAATTCATTCTGACCTAGGTGTTATTAATATATACACACAAACATACACACATGCCCAAAGACCTGTGAGATAGATACACACAAGGTATGGAGAGGACAAAGACAGAAAGATTCCACCAGATTGTGACTTGCCTTGAGGTAATATGCAGAGCTTAAATATACATGCTTCCTAGAGTTATCTTTCCCTGCATTTTTCTTTGTTAGTGGCTAAGGAAACAAAAATCTCTTGGTTCTTCTGTCTTTCTGTCCTGGTATTCTTCTCTTCTAAAGGATCAAGAAGGGACCATCCAGGCTTCTCAATTAAAAATTATAGTAAATAGCAGACTTTTCTTCTGTTGAACAAGGAATTAACCATTTCTCTCCTTTTCTCTTTCTCTGACAGTATTTGGGGATAGAACAACTGAGTCTTAGAGAAGCATACATCTTTATGTTCCATTCAACAGTAAATGTGTCTTATATCCTTAAGAGTGTTAAAAAAAGAAAAAATAAAATAAAAAGACTTGTTAAAAACATTTTTAATTATAAAAGATTTCTACATTTGTACCAAGCTAGGAAATTTCCTTGATAGACCATGTGCCTCATAGTAGGTATTAATTTTACCTATCAAGCAAAATTTTATCTGTAATGGGGCTTGAAGAAGTACCCTACTGGTCACTTACATGGATAATGGTCTTAACCTGAAATCCATGAATTTTTTTTCACATTTCAATATAATTGGTTTTCTTTGTAATTCTATCTCACAATTTTGTAATTTATTTTATGGATTTAAAAACATTATTCTCAGAAAGGGTCCATAGATTTTATCAATCCACCAAGGTGTCCATGACACACAAAAACAGTTAAGAACTATTGGCTTAGGAGATTCTAATATTAATGTACTCAAAAGATTCAGGGTATAGCAAGCTCAGCAATAACCAAAAAAAATTGATAATTATTTGACATTCATAGTATTCACAGCAATATGCTGAACATAAAAGTTGACCAAGTGGCAATTACATTGGCAAAATTTACAATTTCATATAAACAATGCAAAACTCCTGAAGAAAATAAGTTCTATCAGAAAATAAAAATATGTCTCAGTTTTGAGGGACACAAAGCTAGACCAAGGCAATGAATCCTATGGAATGAGGTTATTCAAGATAAACTATATGTAAGTAAGGAGTAAGACTGACCTAAGACTCTAGAATTTCTTTACTATTCAGTGTTATTTTTTTTCTTCTGCTGGACTGTGTGGTGAAAAGGACAAAGATAATATATTACTCCAAGTTTGAAAAGAAGATTTGGATTTGAATGTTAATCTGATAACATACATGCTGTGTGACATGCAAATCATGATAAAGTCTTAGAATGTAAAATTCTTTATGTCAAATAATATTTCATGTTTACCTTTGTAATCTCTATACCCAGTAAAATATCTAGTTCATAGTAAATTATTAATAGGTGATTTCTGATTGATTGATTCATTGACCTAGTTCAATATTATGATTTTACAAATGAGAAATCTGAAGATTAGAAGTAAGAAATGACTTAATCTAAGATCATATAACACAAAAATAAGATCATATAAGTAATTAGTCAATAATTAGTATAACACCCAGGCTTTCTGCCTTCTAGTCCAATATTCTTATTAAAGCAGCCCTGACTTCCTTCGACAAAGTATGCATGCATACATACATGTTTCAGACATACTTCTATTTGCATATAATGATATCATTTCTCCTTTCCTCCTTATCTCTATCTATCTATAATTGCAAGTTTCTAAAGAGAAGGGATTAACTATTCAATTTTCTACCAAGACTGATTTAATAATGTTTCATCATCGCTAATTATGAGTTAACATATTCTTTAAGTAAATATTAAAGTCTCAGAATCACAGACTGTCAAAGAGATGGAACAGACAGCAGAAACCATATAGTTCCAACCTGTATCTAAAGCTAAATGAGCTGCAGCTGCTATGTAAAGCTAAGAATAATATAAATATATACATATATACATATGTGTATATGTGTGTGTGTGCATGTATCTTTGGAAAGGGAAGGCTCATGGAAGAGATAAAGCAGATTTTCTTTGGTAAGGATATTAATGGCCCTTTAATTGAAAAGGATAGAACAACTACTAATTGACCAATAGGCTCTGTTGCTATACAAGATGACTTAGAAAATAGGAAGAAAACTATTTATATACCCTTGATGAATTCAAGCAACCTGGCCCAGAATAATCATATTGTCAGATAAAAAAATTGACAAATGCGATTATTGAATTACCATAAGTGACATTTAAACATAAAGGGGGGATGTAACAAAGCATAACAAGCCTGAACAAGAAGTGTAAAAATTAAAATTTTTCCAAAAAAAATAGAAGACTAGAAAATGAAAACTATAAAAAACTGAGATTGACTTTGATTCTTGGCAAAATTTTAGAACATGTTATTAAATTTATTACTAGGCAAAATCTGGAAAAATAAGCAATGTATTAACAAAAAATCAGGAGAACAATGCTAGTCATGCTAGATTAATATTATTTAATTATTGTATAAGTATATTAAACTTCTGTATCAGAAAAATGCCATAGAGTCTAACCAGAATTTAACAGAACATTTGCTAAAGTCTCTTGCCCTATTGTTGAGAAGATGAACAAATGTGGTTAATAGTATGATTAGAAGGATTTGAAACTGGTTGAATTGCCAAACTTAGAAGAGTCGTTAACAGTTTGATACCAATTCTGAAAAATGTCTATAATGTGGTACTCCACAAATCTGTTCTTGGCCCTGTACTATTCATTTAACATTTTAAAAAATCAGTGACTTCAAAGCATCAAGGGAGCTTTTTGCCAAATTTGAAAAAAACACAAACTAGTTGAAAGAGGCTAGCTTCTAGACCCACTCAGAGCTGGGACTCCAAAGAAATTGACAGGCTCAAATACTGGACTAGATTCCAGAAAGTGATATAGAAAATAAATAAATAAGGAAAAATAGATATTAGTATGGATAAATATAAAAAAAAAATTAAACTTGAGTTTTTTTTTTTAATGATTTCAAAAATACACATTGGGAGAATCATGATTGGGTAGAAATTTATCTAAAATGAACTTGAAGATTTTCATTATTTGTAAACTCAATAAATGTCATTGATTATATGTCATTTAGGTGGTAGAATGGTTAGAGAACTACACTTAAAAATCATGAATATGTGAGTTTTTATCTTGTGTCAGACACATAGAAGATGTATGACCATGTGCAGACTATCTAATTTGTCTTGCCCTCATTTAATTGTTTCTGTAAAGGTTCCCTCTCTTCACTCTCTGGAGGAAAGATTTAATATGTCTCTAATAATGCAAAAAAAAAAAAGTTCCTAAATAAAGGCATTTAGAGATCATCATACTATGAAGAATAGTATTATTAAGAACTTCCCTCCCTATATATATCAATAATGACTGGTATGAATGGCAGATGTAATGAATGCTCTGCCAAGGAAGAGCTCAATCAAGGGGCTGCAGTCATTCCTTTTATCTTTTTAGTGATGCCATCTGGAGGAAAGACTAGATAAATGTGGAAATGAACAAGAAAATGAGTGAGCTCTGAATGGGCTCCACAATATAATCTCTAGTAATCTCATGAACAATCATTTTAATGGAAATGAATCCCTAGTCTACATATTCAAATCTAGATTTTCTACTAAGTTCCAGTCCCAAATCACCAATAGTCTTTGACTCTATTGAACATTTTCTAGTTAATATGTCATAAGCATTCCAAATACAAGAGTATCAAAGCATAACTCATTGTCTTTCCCTTAGAATCCACCTCTTCTCTAAATTTGTTTCTTTTTCCAATAGATTGAATTTACATATTTGGTTTTTATATTACTCATATTTGTCTCTCTGTACTATTCCCTCCAGAAAGTGATCCTTTACAACTAAGATTTTTCTCTTTGGAATAAATTTTGTGAAATATTGAATAAATGCACATTACATACAATGATTAATACCCATGAGCTCCTTACCTCTTTAAAAGATGGGGTGGACAGGTGATGTGTTTCTTTATCTCTTCTTTATATACAAGCTGATTTTTATTCTTTTAAAAATATCTAAATATTAATATTCAATAGTTTTTTATTTGTTATTATTTTAATTTATATTATCAACATAGTATGTATTGATTTCCTAGCTCTGCTTATTTCATTTTCCCATCATTTTCCATTTTCCATCCAATTTATGTAAGTTGTTCCATGTTTATCTGATTTTATCATATTCATCATTTCTAATCCCATGGTAGTATTCCATTATGTTCATGTACAATAATTTGTGTAGTCAATCGACAATCTATGGATATCTACATTGTTTCTAATTGTCTGCTATTATGTTAATATATATGGGACTTTTCTTTTTGTCAATGAACTCTTTGTAGTATATTTCCATCAGTGGAATATCTGCATAAAAGAATATTGACATTTTTGCTACTTTGCATAGTTCTAAATCGTTCTCTAAAATATTTATATTATTTCACAATTCCACCAATAATCATTAATGTGCCTATCGCTCCAATGTTATATATTCCCTTATTAGGGGCATCTTTTCCAATATCCTTATAATGAGGAAAAATCAACATTAACACATTTCTAGTATTAGAGGTTTGGACCATCATTTTACATGACTATATTGGCAATTTTTCTTTTAAGATTAATGGGTCCTTTGTTTGATTTACCAATAAATGGTTTATACATTTCTGTTGTCTATATAATTTAGATATTAACCCTTTACCTGAGAATTTTGAAACAAAGCATTTTTACCAACCAACTAGTTCCCTTTTTGTCCTGTATTCATTAATTTCATCAATGCAAAAGTGTTTTAATTTCATTTAATCAAAATTATGTACTTCATCTTTTATAATTGGCTTATTTGCTTAATATTTGTCTCTGAAAGATAGATATATGATCTGCATCTATTCCATTCTTGATCAAAAGATCTTTAATATTCATCTTACATTCATTTTGAATTTGTTGTAGAATATATTATCACATGCTGTTCAAAACCTGATTTTCCACCAGACTACTTTTCAACTTTTGTGCAATTCAGACAGATTAAGGAATTCTTTTATAATAATTTTTATATTTGAGAATTTATCAAACAAATTGGTTTGTTGAATTCTACTATTTCTGATTCTAACATGTTTCCAATTCCCTCTATGTATTGTTCACGCCACTGTCCATTCTAGAACCAACTCCTTGTTTTCCCAAATATCCTCATATCCAATCAAGTGCCAAATCTTATTGAAATGCTTCTTCTCTTCTCTCTGTCCCTTTCTCTCCACTCACAATATCACTACCCCTTTTTAATTTTCAACCCTGCCTGCCTAGACTGCTGCAGTGGCCATTTAAAGGGACTCTCCTTTCCATAACGGAGCCTCTTAAAACCTGTCAAAATGTATTTTTACTCTAAGATAGATAGGATCATGCTGGCCCTTATCATTGTATTTTAGATCCAATAAATTTCTATTTTGTCTTTTTAAAGGACTTTGCATTTTGACTCCAGCCTGCTTTATTTTACACATTAATCCCTTTCATAGTTTTCAGTCTAGCCAAACTTATTTCTCACACCTAACATTTCTTTTTCCCATCTCCATATCTTTATTCAAATGGTTCCTCTTGCTAAAATATATTTCTTCTCCACCTCTGCCTCTTGAAAACCCTAGCTTATCTTAAGTATCAGCTTAAATGTCACTTATATAAAGTCTCTCCTGATCATCTTGTTTTTACTATTTTGTATTGATTTACATGTGCACATGATATTTCTCTGGATGAAATGCCAACTTAGCATGAATGTTACTTGAGTGAAGGGGCTATTTCCTTTTTTGTCTTTAAAATTCTAATGTTTAACTTTCCTAAATTCAAATAACTGATTTTAGTAACTAGACTTGTTTAGTCATTCCCCAACTGATAAGCATTTCCTCAATTTCTAATTCTTTGCCCCCAGAAAAGAGCTTATAAATATTTGTTGTACATTTATGTGCTTTTACTTTCTTTTTAAAAGTATCTTTTGGGGTACAGACTTAATAGTGGTATTGTTAGATCAAAGAGTATGCATAGTTTTGTAGCCCCTTCGTCATAGTTCCAAATTGTTCTACAGAATGGTTGAATCAGTTCACAATTTTACCCACAGTGCATTAATATCTTTTTTCCTACATTCTCTCCATCATTTGTCATTTTATTTTTCTGTATTATATTAGACAATCTAATTGGTATGAGGTAGTACCTCAGAATTATTTTAATTTGCATTTCCCAATCAATAGTGAATTAAAGTATTTTCCATATGTCTATAAATAGCTTTGATTACTTCATCTGACAAATATTCATATTTTTGATCATTTATCAATTGGGGAATAACTTTATTTTTTTATAAATTTGACTCAATTCCCTATATGTTTAAGAAATGAGACCTTTATCAGAGAAACTTGCTTCAAAATTATTTTTACAGTTACTATTAACTGCATTTCTCCCCTATTTGTTCTATTCTCTCTTTTCACCCTGTCCTTCCTCAACAGTGTTTTGCTTCTGACTATCCTCTCTCTAAATCTTTCCTCCCCTACTATATTTCTGCTTCACCTTTTAATTTTAGTTTTTTTACATGTTTTTCCTTTATATTCAACTTATATCTATGGGTTTATGATAAGTTCTCTGATAAAGACCTAATTTCTCAAATATATGATAATTGAATCAATCTTATAGAAAAAAATAAGGACCATTTCCCAATTGATAAATGAGCAAAAGATCTAAATAGTTTTTGGATGAAGTAATCAAAATATTCATAGACATTTTTTAGGGAAAATGCTATAATTTACTTTTGCTTGGAGAAATGCAAATTAAAATATTTCTGGAGGAGGTGCAGTCAAGAAGGTGGGGCAGAGACAGAGACTCACCTAAGTTCTCCCCTAAACTTTTCCAAATACCTTTAAATAATGACTCTAAACAATGAATCTAAAAAAAAATTATAGTCTATCAGAGAAACTTGCTTCATTTTCCCCCAAAAATTCCTCTTACTAATTGTATTTCACCCACTTATTCCACTCTTTCTTTCCTTTCATCCTTTCCCTCCTCAAAAGTGTTTTGCTTCTGACTGCCCCCTTCCCCAATCTGCCCTCCCTTCTATCTCCTCCTCTTTACTCCCCTTCTCTTATCTATTTCCCTTCTTACTTTCCTATAGAATAAGATAGATTTCTATATCCAATTAAGTATGTATGTTGTTCCCTCTTTGAATCAATTTTGAAGAAAGTAAGGTTCACTCGCTAATCATTACATCTCCAGTGTCCCTCCCCCTCTAATGTAAAAGCTTTTCCCTTACCTCTTTTATGGCAGATACTTTATACCATTCTACCTCTATCTTTCCCTTTCCCCCAGTACATTCCTTATTCACCCCTTAATTTCATCTTTTTTATATATCATCTTTTCACAATCAATCTAACACTTATGCCCATACTCTCTCTAACTCCCCTAATAACAAGAGAGTTTTTTCTTTTTTTGAGTTACAAATATCATCTTCTCATTTAGGAATGTAAACATTCCAAACTTATTAAGTCCCTTATATTACCTTTTCCTGATTACCTTGTTATGTTTCTCTAGAATCTTGCATTTGAAAGTCAAATTTTCTATTTAAATCTGATATTTTCATCAAGAATGCTTGAAAGTCCTCTTTTTCATTGAGTATCCTTTTTCCCCCTGAAAAATTATACTCAGTTTTTCTGGGTATGTGATTCTTGGTTGTAATCCTAGCTTCTTTGCTCTCTGGAAGACCATATTTCAAGCTTCTAATCTTTTAATGTAGAAGTTGTTAAGTCGTGTTATTTTGACTATGGTCCCACAATACTTGAATTGTTTCTTTCTGGATGTTTATGGTATTTTCTTCTTGATCTGCGAGTTCTGGAATGTGGCTGTAATATTCCTGGAACTTTTCATTTTGGGATCTCTTTCAGGAGGTGATAGGTGGGTTCTTTCAATTTCTCTTTTACCTCCTGGTTCTAAAATATTAGCACAGTTTCCCTACATAATTTATTGAAAGATGATATCTACAATCTTCTTTTGATCATAGTTTTCAGGTAGTTCAATAATTTTTAAATTATCTCTCCTGGATCCATTTACCAACTCACTTGTTTTTCCAATAAGATATTTCATGTTGTCTTTTTTTAAAAAAATCTCTTGACTTTGTTTTGTTGTTCTTTGATTTCTCATGAAGTCATTAGCTTTCATTCCATCAATTCTAATGTTTAAAGAATTATTTCCTTCTGTGATCCTTTATACCTCATTTTTCATTTGTCCAATTCTACTCTGAAAGGAGTTGTTTTCTTCAATGTTTATTTCCCTCTCCCATGTGACCAATTCTATTTTTAGATAATTTTATTTTAAGTTATTTTAATTCAATTAATTTATCAGTGAATTTTGTTCCTCTCTGTTTGGTCAGCATTCCTCTCATTAGCCTTTTGTACTTCCTTTATCATTTGGCCTGGTCTCTTTTTTAGATGTTATTTTCTTCAGTATATTTTTGTGTCTCCTTTACCAAGATGTTCATTTGTTTTCAATGATTTTCTTTCAATATCTTCCCTTCTCTTCCCAATTTTCCCTCTCTATCTCCTAGTTGATTTTCAAAATCCCTTTTGAGCTCTTCCATGGCCCAAGAGCAATGCATATTGTTCTTGGAGACTTTGGTTGTATGAGTTTTGATTGTGTTATCTTATGAATGTGTTTTGATCTTTCTTTAGACTACAGTAATTTTTTATGGTGAGAATCTTTTTATGTTGTTCACTTATTTTCCTATTGATGGCTATTAACCCTTTAGTACAGTAGGGCCTTGCTTCCAAGTTGGAGAGGACAAGCTTCAAGGTTTCTGTGCAGCTGTTTTCAGAGATCATTCTAGGGAACTGTTAAGTTTTTATTTCTTCCAAGGTGTATGATCTAAGAAAGGTGTGTTGATTACTCTCCTGGCCTGTGCTCTGGTTTGTGAGCAATCACAAGCATTCTTTTCTGCCCTGGAACTGTAAGAGATAGTCCCTGCTGCATTGTGGCTGCAAGCTCTGGTGGGCTAGAACTCCTCCTTACCTTGGAACTGCCATCCAAATCCTGCCTCCTAAATCTGAGTATGGGCAAAACAACAGAGTCCTGCCTCAATGCTGGCAATGAGAACCCTCTAATTTCATTCTGACCTTATTTGATCTCCTTACCATCTGACACCTCCAGAAGCCACCACTATTGCTGATGATTCAGTGGCTACCAAGACGTGTTCCTTGTTTGCTGGGGTTACATTTGTACTTTCATGGTCAGTGCTCCAATCTCACCCAGATACAAAAAAACCTGGTCTTCTGACCTCCTAAGTTGTCTTGAGTTGCAAAATTGTTTCATTCCATCTTTTTGTGGATCCTGTTGCTCTCTGATTTAATTATTTAATTGTTTTATAATATTTGTCACTGTGTCAATTGGATGTATAATTTAGAAATGTCCTTGATCAAATGTAATTATTGCTATATGCTATTTGACAATATTTGTATTGAATAGTCATGCATTGAAATATTGGTTTACAACTTTTTTTTTCCCTACTTAACTCTCCCATGGTTTGAGGAATCATATTTTCCTTGTTTGGTACTCATTGCTTTTGCCACTTGATCAATATAATAATTTTCTCAATTGTTCCAAAAATGGTTAACACATCATGTGAATTATTTGTTCATAGATGTTTTGTGAAATTAATTTTTCAATCCATCTGCTCCTATATTTTGTTTAGCAAGAGGAAGCTTATTAATGACTTGTTTAATTTATCTTTCTGCTAACATTTTATTGAGGTTTTTTTTTTCTTTTTTCTTATTTAATATAACTTACCTTTTTGATAAACATTCACTCTTCTTAATAAATGTTCTGTTTTGTTAAAATATTCATCCAGATAATAATCACTGATATTATGTCATTTTTCTCTCTTCTTTGTGATCTCTCACTTCTTTTCAATTCTTAAAATTTAACTTTCTTGCTTTTTTTAAAACTAAATTTGCTAATGCTTTGTCAGTTTACTGATATGTATAAAACAACAGTGATAACAACCTAGATCTTATATTTACTTATTCTCTCCTAAAAAACAAAAAAACAAAACAAAACCCAAACAAAACATTTTCTTTTGTTCATTTCTCCTTTAATTTTCATGAATTCTGGTTGTGTATTTGTTTATTATATACTAATGTCTCAGCACTTGTCTGCTTCAAAACTCTTCAAATTTGGTATTTGATGCATTTCAATGAGGGAAAAAAAAACATGCTCCAGCATTTGCTTGCCCCTTTATTGCACTTGGTTATTATTTTGGTTGAGTAGTAGGTATGTGGGGTGGCCAGGCATACTGCCCAGTCCTCCCAGTTCTTGCTATTACCTTCAGCCATGGGCAGTTCCTCCCCAGCAAAGATAGCAGATGTGTAGAACTGTCAAGTTGAAGTTCACAATTTTGAGGTTATGTGCTTCAGTAGGCAGATCAGTGTATAGTGTGCAGTGTATAGTTTCCTGGCTCGCAAAGCAGTAGGAATGGAAGGGGCATGGAACAGCTGTTGTGCTCTGGTGGGACCCTGATTGGAGGCTGTGTGGTGACTGTTGTAGAGCACCCAAGATTTCTGGCAGCCCGAGCTCAGCTGGCAGTCACCTCCCTAGGTGGTGGAGGACATCAGACAATGGCTTCCACCTCCATATCTAGTAGATCTCCCCTTTCCTCAAGGAAGCTTAGATGGCAAGGGATAGTGGGAAAGTATAAAAGTTTGATATTCTTCTCAGAAAGTGAGAGGGGTCAAAAAGGGAGGAGCCTGGTTGGCCTGGGCTAGCCTGATTTGTTTCTCTGCAGTTGGAAGCCCCACTTGCTCCTTGAGAAATTTGGTGGAGAAGTTTGGTTAGACTGTGTATTGAAGGTGTACTCTTTATGAGGAAAAAATGTTTAGTACTCATTGCTTTCTCCACTTATTGTGCCTTGTGGAATCAATTAACAATAAGAATCACTCTGATAATTTGCTAAATATAGAATCTTTAAATTGTAAACTCATTCATCCTATATTAATATACATTTTCAAGAATATACCTTTGCATCCCAAGACTATTTTAGTTGTATCCCATACAATTTCATGTGTTACATTAATAACATGCTCTATTTATGTTTTAATGATTTTCATATTAATTTTTTTGTTATTGCATGTACTTTATTAGTTGATGAGGCTAGGATAGTCCTTGTGATTGGCTGACTGGAGAAACTTTTCCTAGACATAGAAAAGCCTCTCATGGACAAATAATTGCATGATAGAAGTTGTTGTTGATGTCTTGCAGTGATATCTAACTCTTCATGACCCCATTTGAGATTTTCCCTGGCAAAAATATTGTTTTGGTTTTCATTTTCTTCTTTAACTTATTTCACAAATGAGAAAACTAAGGCAATCAGACTTAAGTGACTTGCCCAGGATCACTCAACTAAGAAATGTCTGAGGCTGGATTTGAAAAGATAAACCTGTCTGATGTCACACCTGATGCTCTATCATCTGTAACACCTAGTTGTCTGAAGGCAAGTTACCCATAATTTGGATAAGAATTTACAATAATCTTTATGTGACTCCATGAAAGAAATAAAACAAAACCTTTCTTAAAGGAAACATGGCAAGGCAGATGAAGAAGAAAATAGGGAACAACTGATCTTGCTTGTACATAGGCATTTCTTGATGAAAGAAAGAGGAAGAAAACTCAATAAGGGAAGCAGGGTATGAGGTTTGGAAGCAGGTAAAACCTGAGGAGCCTAGTTACAAAGCCACCATAATCACCTAGGGATATGATAATACAGGAAAGGATTGGCCTGTTGGCAGATAACTAATGATAGATTTTATATCAACTTACAGAAACCTATTCTTATAGTATTGAATATGGATTCCCTTATGATTCTTTTTGAATATACTCCCATAGAAATGAATCTTCATATTTTTTTTTACTTTTTGCTATGCAGAGTGAATATTAATAGATGTTGGGGAGAAGTGATGAAAATATCTTTTTTGCATTATTCAGGTAAGCTATTTTATCTAGTTTTTACTCCAAAAATTATGAACAAAGTGCTTGTGTTGTTGAAATATCTTAAATCAATATCATTTTTATTTCCTTAGAGCAGAGCTTTTCTTGGTCTTGCAGAGCTTTTGAGAAGCAACCTTTGGGGCCTGCCTGATGACATCGTTGAACTGAATATTAGTTAGAGCAATGATACAGGAAAACAGTATCACAGAAGAGTCAATTTTCTGTGGAAATGTCCAAACTCTGGTTGTAATAGCATATTAAAAAAACCCTGAGCAAAGAATTTTTATAACAGTTATCATTTTGCTGCTGCTGTTGGTTTCATCATGTTAATGACAGAAAATCATATTCCAAAGGTCAGCATTAATCATTGTGTTGATATCTTCTGGTGGATGTAGGCTTCTAGTGAGAATGTTAAAAGAATAAAAGGAAAAGGGAAAGTAAGCCAAAAGTTATTGCTATTCAATTCAGGAAAGAACTGACCCATCTTGAGATTCTTTAGCTATTTATTAAAGTTCATTTTACTATACATCAAGGTATTTCTTTGCCTGAGGATAAAAGATGGACAAAGTACCAAAGAATTATTTTCTAAGTAGTAAAGAGAAAGTAGAAAATGACCTAAAAGTAAAATACTATTTAAGAAAAAAAATTGCAAATCACAAGATTCCTTTATCTATATTTTGCTCATATGTACAGATTTCATTGAAAAGTATCCCTGAAATTGATGCAGATTTGCAGATTTATAGTTATTTTTATTAATAGCAACCCTTTGTTCCTTATCATAATACTTTTTTTTAGTTAATAGTATTTTATTTTTTTTCCAATTGCACGTAAAGATAGTTTTCAATATTCACTTTTGTAAGTTTCAAATTTTTTTCTTCCTCTTTTCCTTCTCTTCTCCCTCTCCAAGCTAGCAAGCATTCTGATATAGGATATACATGTACAAAGTACCCTTTAAACAATACTTCCAATTCATCCTTCATATATACTAACTTGACTTGAAATAGCAGTTCAGATCAAATTTCACCACAAGCTGAAAATAAGTGGTCAGTGTTTAAATGTGGTTTTTGACCCACTATAATCAAGGTAGTCCCGCTCCAAACTACACTTCATTAGAACCCCACCTATGACAGTATTAGAAGAAGTATTGTCCTAAGTGAGGGGTGAGGAACCTTTTTTCTGCCAAGGAGCATTTGAATATTCATAACATCATTTTCAGGCCACGAAATTATCAAGTTATAGAACTCAAGAAGTGGGAGGTAGATGAACCTAGATTTCAGTTTGTCCTTGGCTGTAGTTGTCTTAGCAAAGAATTCTGTGGGTCCTTAGACTCACTTCCCACTCATTGGACTCTGGAAGATGAGCCTTTCTGATGTTGCACTTGGCACTCTATTCCCTGGCCAATGGGCCAGACGCTCCCCACTTCTGTTCTAAGTGAAGCTCAACATGGTGAGAGTTGCCTATGTAAGCATGATTCTAAACAACCACTTGGTTTAGTGATCAAAGAATCAATAAATCAGCCAAAGAAATAGGCCAAATCTTCTCTATAGGTCAAGCAAATGAATTGATTGTTTGACATCCTCTGGTAGTCTATATGTCAAATTTGCTCTACCCAAATTTGTTTTCTCCAAAGGTCCATTTGGCTTGCCATCATTGCTTTCCGTGAATCAAAGTTTACTAGCTTTGATCCCTTTGGAATTATTCTATGAAAAGAAGAAATAAAGGAGGAAAAAGAACATCTTTTAAGATATTTCAATTCACACTCAAGAACTCAGAGTGTAGTTCTGATTTAGTATGCAAATAAGAGAAAGACAGAATAATATATTCTGTTTAATCATGCAGATTTTTTTTATTGTTGGTTCAAGTGTCCAGGCATATAAATGAATATTCCATGAAGCCAAAGTCTGTTTTGGAGAGAAAGGTATTAAAATGGAGTTGTAAGAGGGAACCAATAATACTATAATTTAAGACCTTGCTTGGTTTATTTTCGAAAACAGTTTGTCTTTAAACAACTGTAGTTTATAATGAGAAAATTATCAAAAGCTTTTAGCTACTCAGGTTGCTGAAATGAAGGATGAACTCATCCATTATGAGCTACAAAACCCATTGATTATTTGACTTTCCTAAATCTTCAGTCCCAGGAATGCTTATTAATATACCAAAGACGTCTAACTGAAATATCTCCCCTCCTAGAACATAATATCGAAGAATGATTTTATGATATTGAAGAGATTCAGGTAAATATCATTCTACAGTAGAAAGCACTGAAAATAAAATTCTTATTATGCAAACAGTGATATATTATTCCAAAAGGAACAACAATGCCAGGCACTCATTTGCCATGTCCACTTAGAGAATCCAAATTCACCTTTCTAGCCACTATCTTCATCTGAAAAGGAAAACAGAATAATTTGGTTTCTGGCATTGCTTCTCTTTTCTTCTATGAAATTTCAGGAAGTTTAGCTAACTTGGTAACAAAATACTGGGTGGGAGGGTGCTACAATTTTAAAGAAAAATAAAACAATACTTGCCTTATATTTAACTGGGGGTTGGGAGGAGTGAGGATCCAGAATGCACACATATAGGTAAATAGGAAATGTATAGAAAAAAATTCAGAATAATTTGTGTGCTAGTAAATGTTTAATAAATAGGTCTCTGAAAATCAGTAGACTCTTTCAAATTTAATCTGTGATATTAACATTTTCCCAACATTTTCATAAGCTTAGACAATCAACAAAAAATAAATCAAGTCCTGATTTATAATAATTACCAAATTCCCAAAGTATAAATATGTACACTGAACATTTAATAATAATTAGTTTTCCAGAATTTGCAAGTGCTGGCTCCTAACATTTTGGGATAGAATATTGTACTAATAATTGAGAAGGTCTGGGGAAAGATTGATGTACAAAGGGACACAGAATGGAAAATGGAATGACATATTTGGGAAGTGAGCTGGGGGATCAATCTGCGTGGAATAGAGTGTTTTTCTAATATAACATTATGTGAATGAGACATTAGACATGTAGTCCAATTTTGCAAGGTTGATCAACCCAATGACCAGCCAAGATTCTGTAAGGCTCACAATGATATATGCTATTCATCTCCAGAAAGAGAACTGATAATCTCAGAAAACAGATTGAAGCATATTTTGTTCCATTTCATTCTTTTTACTTTTTTTTTCTTGGATCATGGCTAATGCAGAATTTTTTAAACATCTATATCTATTTATAATGGGTTTTATTTTTGTTCCCTTCATAATAAGTGGGAAAGGGGTGAGTTAGAGCATTTGGAATTGAAAATAAAACAAAATTGAATTTAGAAATCTAGTCCAACTTCCTCATTCTACAGATGAGATAACTATTCTTAAGAGAGCTTGTATTTGTGAAAGTTATAAAGGAAATAAATTTTAGAGCTGGAATTTATACCAAAGGCCCTGGACTCTGATTCCAGGATTTGGGGCACTGCTTTGAAGGAGAATAACATGACAAAAGACTGAAAAATATAGGAAAGTCATTTTGACTATAGCTTTAACTGCCAATCTGAGGATTTTGTATTGTATACCAGGGCATCACTAAAGATTTTTTTCAGCAAGAGAGGAGTATACCTAAGTTTGTTTCAGGAATATTAATTTGTAAACACATATAACTGGTCCCCTCTCTTAAATGTAAGCTTCTTAAGGCTAGAGAGGGAAAAAAAAGATAGGATGATGAATTTAGTGCTTAGTACAGTGCATGGCATAAAGTAGGGGTTTAATAAGTGTTTATTCAATTGACTTTTGTCTCCTCAGTATTTTTTATTTCTACATCAGGACTGATATTAGTACCTTGCTCATAGGTTCTTACCAAGTATTAGTCAGATTAAGTGTCACTGGATTTTGGAGTCAGGAGAAGGAAGAATGGCCTTGCTAGCAGAAGAAAATTGGTCAGAGAGGGAAAAGATTGTCAAGTATGGGGAAGAGTTAGAAGGCAGTTTAACCTCAAAGATTGCATTACTTTTGCAAAGACTAATGTACCCATTAAAGGAAGGAAAATGCAGCAATGGGAACTAGAGATAGAGGTAAGTTATGATTAGAAAAAATATTGGCAGTGATGGTGAACTTTGTTTCTCAGAAACTATGGGAAGATAATATGGAATGATCCTGAGGTGGCCCATGTGTCAGAAAATAGATTGGATCAAGCTTTTTGCATTATACCTATAGGGTTTCTGTATTTTGCTAACTAGAGTCCAGGGCCCATAGGACTTTTGTTTATGTCTAAACAATCACTAGTATTGCAGCAAGAAACACAAATGTAGCATTGTAATTTTCCCCAAATAACCTAGGCAAATAGTCACAATCCTTCTCTCCCATTCCTTAGAGATCACTGATTTCTTTTAAGAAGAGAAATTTCTGATGGATTTCAACAACAAAACCCCTCCACTGGGGGAAAAAACCCTCTTCCATTCAAACCCTCATATGAAAAAATGTCTAATCTGTTATATCTGAAAGATGTAGAGGAAAAATTAACTCATGATGTTCTTAGAATTATGATGGCCATCTGCCTTGTAATTTTTGAATTGCAGAGCCAATCTCTGTAAAGTATTCCTCATTACTGAAATAATAATAATGTGGAGTGCTGTGCAAATTGCATTGATTTGATTACTGCAACTTAAAGTATCTTTGATGCTCCAGGGCCATCTCTGAAAAATGTTGCATAATATTTTGAGACAATTTCATCTATTTATTACTTACAGTCTTGTTTATATTCTCCATCTGTTTTTTTAATTCTTCCCTAAGACAGTTGAACAGAAACATAATTTTTGTTTATAAGAGTTCATCTGTTCCTACTGCTTCCTTTTCAACTGAAGTTATCAATTCTGTCTGACTTCAGTACTGAATTCTTTCCCTACAAAGGACATGAATGTTGGAAAGTTCTTGGAATTAATTCACTGCGATTATATACATGGCTCAGCCTCTAGATATGAAGGAATAAAATAGATTGATAATGCTTAATACAATGCCTGGCACATAGTAGGGGCTTAATGTTTATTGAATTATATTAAATTGAGCTGAGATCTTTTTGATAATTGCAGAGAGATTTGTAGATTTAAATATTTTGGATAGTTTTGCAGAGCAAACCTGGATTTGGATTCAGTAAGACGTCTTTTCTCAGTAATTTATGAGTTGAAAGACCCTAATACATTTTCTGTGTTTTAGGTTTTTCCATTTGTAACATGGAGTGGGGCTCAATTACCTCTCAAAAGTGTTTTCCCCCCATCTAACTCTATGATCTTGTGATTCAGTATTTGTTATTCTAATTATTTTATAAAGGTAAAACTATGCCATCCAGTTGGTATGTAAATCCAAAAAAAATGTTTCTTTACATCCCTTACTCCCCTTGCCAGACCATACTCAAAACCCTATCTTACCTGATGGACAATGGACAGGCACTTGGGAGAAAGTTTCATCTGAAGTCCTCAAACTTCTCTTTATGGAGAGAATGAATCTTCCTTACTTGGCTGTAATAATATTTAGGCAAAATACACCATGAGAAAAGAGCAAATTTGGGTTGATTACATGATTGACAAAGCCTTCTCTTTCTAAATTCATTGAGGGATAGTGGAGGAGGAGGGAGTGCCAGTGTAGATCTCATTCTTTATTATGAAGACTACAGTACAACTACAATTATAAGCCAATTAGGTAGATAATTGACAACATAAGGTTATTGAAGTTCCATGCTACTTGTTTCAACTATGTTTAATATAAATGGCATTCTATGTTTTTAGGCAAGGGATGCTTCTAATCAAGGCATAAATGATTTTCTAATTATATAACTTTGTCTGATTCCATGGAATAAAATGCAGCTTTGTTTAGTGAAATGGAGTAGGCACCTAGTTCTAGTCTTTTGTTGAAGTTTCCTGTCCCTCCCTTAAAGATGTTGTGGCTGGGAACAAGAAATGGCTCTTCAAGCACTGAAGCATGGTCCATGCACTGGACTTCCAATTCTTCCAATGCCTAGGGGCTCATGTTGAAATAGACAGGTTTGAATGGAGACTTTGCCTCATTTCTCTAAAGATCTCAGTTGGTAAACTTTTGTCCTTGTGAAAAGGAAGTTATCAATGAGTTGGATCCTGGATATGGGAGGAAAT
Source organism: Antechinus flavipes (assembly GCF_016432865.1). Lineage (NCBI taxonomy): Eukaryota > Metazoa > Chordata > Mammalia > Dasyuromorphia > Dasyuridae > Antechinus > Antechinus flavipes. Next base: position 585,851,907 of record NC_067399.1, on the reverse strand, counting down.
AGATATCTTTGATCCTAGGCACTAGGTTTGTACATGTAATAAAGACCTGATAAGAAGGCTTCTTCAGTGTGTTAAATTTATCCCCATAACTTTAATGTTCAATAGAGAGCGTTAGACCTTTCAGCACATCAACAAACGGTGCTGCTAAGAGGAAGAACATAACTATGAACTATCAGTAATATACTAAAATACCAGGGAAGTGTTAAAAATCTTTGGTATGGTATAACTACTGATGAACAGCCTTGCAAAACTCCTTGTAAAGTTTTTGTCAGTGTGCTTTGAACCCTTGGAATGCCATACCATTCTCCAACTTGCTATTCTTCTACTTTAACTGATAGCAAGTCTTAGAATAGAAAATTGAGGATGGAAAAAAACAGTTTGGTTTGCTTAACAGGAGTCCAAAAAGGGACATTTAGTTTATCATGTCTTAAAACACCAAATTTGTGAAATTCTGATTAACTCCTAGTGGCATTGCACAATCTCAATTTATTCATATTAGTCATATGGAATATTGGAAAATCATTTTTGATTCATCATCCCTTTATTTTTGAGTGAAGTTTCATGTTCTCTCAAAGGTTAATTTCATTTTTAGCATTAATTTTGCCAATTGATATATGAGGTCAGATTGATTAGAGTACCACGCCCAGATAATAATGGAAATCCAGAATATGTTTTTAAACTATATTGGTACTTTTTAATTTCTGTTTTCCTACAGAATATTTTTTACCATTAACGAATATCTACTGAGCTTCTCCTGAGTTGAAGACATTAAATTAAGTTTTTATATAACACACTGACCTAAAATTCAATGTCATTGTTACTAACTTCTTGCCTTTGTTATTGTGCAAAATTTCCCAAGGAGCCTCTTTTCTTTCTCTGCTTCCGTGCATGTATCATTGCTGTTTTTTTTTTTTTTTTTCTGCTTCCCATTGTCATTCAGGTGGTATGAGGTTTGGATTGGTGTGCTTCTGCACGTCCACCACTTATTTCTGAAATGTAAGCTGCCACATCATAATTAGGGGTGTGACAGCTCCTGTTCATTGAGGTGCGAGTTACACCAATATAAAAATGTGCTTTATTTAATCTTCTTGTTCAACAGATTGTTTGTCTTATAATAGTATCTATGCAGAAACTTGTTTTTATTATTATTATTAAAAATAAAAAAGGCAGCAAAATAATGCTACATGAAGATTTACATGTTTTCAGTGTTTGGGCTGTAAGAACTATGGAACCTACTGTTATGAAATGATGCCAGAAAACAAACAGAATTTTTAAAAATTAGAGAATTATGGGAAGTATTTGTTATGAATAGATTTATTTTCTGTAGTTTGATAGATCCTACAGCTCAGAAAACTTTATTCAGTGGATCATTAACCTAAGTGTTGGGAGGGAATTCCAATATCCCCTCAACAAAATGACAGAGAAATAAATGGCCAAGCATCTTCTGCTCAGAAGAATCCATTTAGGGGGCCACTGACTTAGAAGATTCTTTCTTCTTTTTGACCGTTTTAATACTTAGGAAATTTTCTTTAAATCAGTTCCAAATATAAGTATTTTTGTTTTTTGTTTGTTTGTTTTTCTTTTTGTGTGATGTTTGTCTAACATCAGACTGAGCAACTTTAATCTTTTTACTTAATAGCTTGTATAGGTAAATGGTATGATAGATAGAGCTTTGGACTTGAAGGCAGGGAGACCTGAGTTCAAACATGGTCTCAAACACTTTCTGTGTTATCTTGGGCCCAGAGTCTAGAAGAGCAAAGTTAAAATCCCCTCTCATATATTTACTAGCTGTGTAACCTTGGACAAGTCACTTAACCCTGTTTGCCCCAGTTTTCTCATCTGTAAAATGAAATGCAGAAGTAAAGGGCAAACCACTCCTACATCTTTGCCAAGAAAACCCCAACTAAACAACAACAAGAGCATCTACTTCCAGGGGTGTTACAAGGATAAATTGAGACAAAGTTTATAAGGTATTTCATAAATATTTTAAAGCACTATATGAATGCTATTACTATTTTATAGTAGCAATTATTATTATTATACTTGAAGATAGCCATCCTCTCTCCATTTAATGTCTTTTCTTCTTTAGGCTAAATACCCTGAATTCCTAAAGTCAATCCTTATAATATTGCCTGTTCTCTAGTTTTTTCATCAACTGGATTATTTTACTGTGGAAGTGTTTCAGTTTTTTTTTTTTTAAATATCCTTCCTAAGGAAAGTACCTAGAAGATAGATTATAGTACCTTTCCTAATACTGTCTAGGAGAGCATGAATTTTTTACGCTGCCAGATCACAGTATCAATGTAGTTTATGTGCCCTTAAGATCCTTACAACTATGCTGGGGAAGAGAATTGACACACCAACAGAGTGAACCTAGGGACAGAGCTGACTGGACTGATGCTGAGTACTTCAAGCATCTCTCACTCTTCTATAATTAGCTTGGCCCCAGGACTCCCCTACCACTTTTCTCTGAACTTGAGGCAGAACCAAGAGGCTGGGCATTTGCCCTGTTGATATGCATAAAATCTTCTAGCTTACATAGACATTTAATTTTTTCTTTGTCATTATGAAGTACATAATAATCTTCTCCATAACTACTCTTAGAATCCCTGTGATCAAATTTTCAAGATTCCAGACAAATTATAACTTATCTCATCAGCCCTATTTAGATACATTTTATCCTTTGCCAAGAGCCCATTATTCCTGTATTTTTAACTATAATCCAGAAATCCAAATCTCTTTCTCAATGCATCTTCTTAATCAAATTACCACTCAGCCTTGCTTTCTTATTCCCTTTCTTTCTTTCTTTCTTTCTTTCTTTCTTTCTTTCTTTCTTTCTTTCTTTCTTTCTTTCTTTCTTTCTTTTTTTCTCTCTCTCTTTCTCTTTCTTTCTCTTCCTTCCTTCCTTCTTTTTTTTTGTTTCACCCCAGCCCTTTATGCTCCCTGTTGAAGTCAGGTCATTAATATTGCTGCCTCAGCAACCCACAACAAGAAACCATCATCCTCTATTAATTATCTCTTCTTTCTCTGATTGGTTAAGCTCTCTAGGCCAGGGTCACCAAGCTCATACGTATTTGAGGCAGAATTTCAACTTGTATTTCTTTGATAGTAAGTATTTATTTTCAGTACACATTGCTTTGTGAATCATGTTGGGAGAAAACAATCAGAGCAAAAATGAAAAACCAAGTTGATTTACATTCAGTCTTCTTATATTTTTTTTCTGGATGCAGATGACATTTTCTATCTAATCTATTGGGACTGTCTTGGATTGCTGAACCACAAAAAAAAATCCCAAGACTTGCATAGTTGATCATTGCATATTCTTGCTCTTATTTTGTACAATGTATTCCTGGTTCTGCTTGTTTTGCTCAGCATCAGTTCAAGTAAATCTTTCCAGGCCTTTCTAAAATCAGCTAGTTCATCATTTTTATAGAATAATAATATTCCCTTTCCTTTATGGACCACAACTTGTTCAGCCATTCCCCAATTGATGGGCATCCACTCCTTTTCTAATTCTTTGATTTCACAAAAAGAGCTGCTACAAACATTTTTGTATGTGTGAGTTCTTTTCCCTTTTTTATGATTTCCTTGTGATACAGACCCAGTAATGGCACTGCTGGATCAAAGAGTACACACAGTTTTTTTAGCTCTTTGAGCATAGTTCCAGATTGCTCTCCAGGATGGTTGGATCATTTAACAACTCCACCCACAATGCATTAGTGTCCCAGTTTTCTCTCATCCCCTCCAACATTTATCATTATCTTTTCCTGTCATTTAGCTAATCTGACAGGTATGAGATGGTACCTCAGAATTGTTTTAATTTACATTTCTCTAGTCAGTAGTGATTTAGAGCCTTTTTTCATATAATTATAAATGGCTTTAATTTCATCATCTGAAAATTGTTTGTTCATATTCTTTGACCATGTATCAATTAGGGAATGATTTGTAGTCTTATAAATTTGACACAGTTCTGTTTATATTTTAGAATTGAGACCTTTATCAGAAATACTGTCTGTAAAAAATTTTCCCCAGCTTTGCACTTCCCTTTTAATCTTGTTTCTGTTGGCTTTGTTTGTGCAAAAAATTCAATTTAGTATAATCACAGTTGTCCATTTTGCCTTTCATAATGTTCTCTAATTCTTCTTTGGTCATAAATTCCTCCCTTCTCCAAAGATCTGATAGGTAAAATATCCTTTGTTCTCCTAATTTATTTATGGTACTGTCCCCAACTCATGTATCTATGAATTTAAGTCTTGATGACTTTAAAATGAGCAATCTATTCACTGGGCTATGAGTTTTGAGCTGCAAAATAAGTTTAGGACTGAACAGTCAAGCAGACACAAATAAAAGGAAGACAGCCTAATGTGAGAAAGCAGATTGTTATGCAAGGAATTGTTATGCAAGAATGGCAGAGAGATCTATTCTGCTGTAATTATCAATGGTAGTGTAGCATCCTCTGAGAGAATACCAAGATACAAAAGAAAAGAAGGATTATACCAGGTTAGTAATTAAGACTTTATTAAGATTAATTAGGCTAATTGGATGAATTTGCCTTTTTTTTTCCAAGAAGTTATTAGTCAAGGGTAGCAGTAAAACAACGTTACATCATGTATCCCCACAACCATCCTAGGCCAGGTCACATATTATATAGAAACAGAACACAGAAGACATGGTACTAGGATGATCCAGGGTCATATGCAAGTTTTTTCAGTGAAATAGACTATTTAATAAGCTTGATACAAGGAAAATGTTTTGTAAAACTCAAAGCTACATAGAAATTTGCTATGATGATGATGCCATTATGTAGTGTTTTATTTTTACAAAGTGCTATCTGTATACAATTCCTTTGAAGTAGGTCTAATTTTATGTATATGAACAAAGGCTCCAGGATTACTTAGGAGATTTTACACACACTCCTTGGTTTGAAATAAAATGTTAATTAAATTAAATGATAAGTTATTTTAAAAAAAAAAAACTTCACTGAAGTTAAACCCAAGCCATTGTAAAAAAATCCATAAATTATATTTTTTCTGCAGTTTCTCTGACAGTATAAAGCCACAAAGGACAGCTCACAGAATTTAGGGTTGGAAGGAACATTCTCATCAAGATCTGCCTTTTACGTCATACTATCTTTCCCACAGAGAAATGGTCTGTACCTGATTTTATCATACAACGATATGATTTCTGTCTCTGTTCCATAGACAAAATCCATGTGTCATATTATCTAACAATGACATGACCTGTTACATACCATTCCACAGAAATATGTTTTTTGCTTCATGCTACCTTTCTCTATCTTTAATTACTAATGGCACCCCATAAATTATTTTGGTAGCACTTGTTTAATATCTGATTGACACATACGATTGTATATTCCTTTAGAAAAATGGGGACCATTGCTTGCTCCACAAATTATCAATGTGGGTTTGTAGAATTTTCTTACTTTAATATTTCATACTTGATTTTGACTTCTTCAAATTGCTAGTATGTGTTTTCTTCATATACATAGTTTCCATAAATATGAGTAAATTCCAAAGTAATTAGGTAAGGCCCCATCTTTCTCCTGACTATATCAAACTCAATGTCTTACCAGTACCTTAAATTTGTTTGTCCAAAATCCAAATTAAACCCTTCTCCATCTCCAAAATTTAAAAAAAATAATCTTAAAACAGTTCTTGAAGGACATGGCACACAAACCTTCAGAGTAATCATTTACTTCTTTTTCTCCTTTAGCCCCTATATTCATTTTGCAAGATGGGTTGATTCTCTCTTTACATATTTGCTTTCCATTTTAACTCGTTATCACTCCTTTAATCCTACATATCATTGCTGCATTAATATTTCTGCAGCACATCAATGAGCATTTCATTCCCCTGATTAAGAACCCTCAGTGAATCTCAATTGCCTACAGAAAAAGTTCAAGCCACTTAAAGATGGTGTTCAAGGCTCTACAAATCTGGCCCTCAAACTATATTTCCAACCTTCATCTTCAGAATTCCACTTCACAATCCTATGTTCCAATCAAATCAGACTAGATTTTCTTTTTTCAATATACTCTATACTTTTCCTTTTTCAGTGCCTTTGCCCATATTTTACTTTATGTCTCTAATCCATTGCTTTCAAAACTCCTTGTTTAAATTTTACCCACCCTTCAAGACTAGATTCAAACAGAGACCTCCATGGAATCCTTTTTGCATATTCCAGCTGAAGGGATCTAATTTTCTTGGAATACCCATAGGTCTTTGTGTGAACCTATTTTATACATGTATCATATCATATTCAATGGCATAATTACTTATAGTCTTGTCAAGTATATTATAAGCTCTTTGATGTCCATTATTTTGTCTTGGGTAATCTTGTTTTCTTCACAATCCCTATCCCTAGGTTGTAAATGTCAATAAATATTAAAAGGTAACATCTTTGAAAGAAGGGATTGATTTATTAATTGTATTTTTATTCTCAACACATAGTATGGTATTGGTATCAGGATTCTTAAATGTTATTTATTTATTTTTGATCATGAACCTATATGGCAATCTGAAGACGCCTATGGAGACCTCAAAAATATTTTTAATTCATAATTTATGAAAATATAAAATTTAAGTTAGAGACTAGAGAAAATAAATATTTTTTTCCTATTTGAGCTCACATACACCCTCCTGGAATCTATGTGAACATTTGGGGTCCATATAACAATAGTAGTAGTAGTAGAAGGAGTAGGTGTTGTAGTAATAGCAGTAGTAGCAGCAGCAGCAATAGTAGCAGCAGTAGCAGTAACAATTTAATAAATACTAGATGCTTAAGAAGTACTTTTTGATTATTTTTATGAACTAATGTGTATATTCATGTTTGAAAACTTATCCATAATATGTTATGAAGAAAAAAAATTCTTATTAGAGTGCAAAATAAGGTTTATCCTTCTGTAAATCTACCTTTGTTATGATATTCCTGACTTGCACAACTTCTTACTTTAATCTACTACTATATCTTTACTGTCTCTTAAAGCTCTAAGATTTTTCATTATAGCTCCCATGTTGTGGAGCAGTTCTTACACAAAGGGTTCTGGGAAAAGGGTTGACATATGTATAAATGAGTCATTTTTAGTACAAAATTTAATCACTATTAAATATATTCATAGTGTGATAAATGTTGGAAGATAGCTATTCCCAGTAGCAGTCATTTGTTTGTAATTAAATGATCCACCTAGACTTCATAGAATGCTTTCTGGAGTTTTGAGATTAGACAGCTATAGAATGAGGTCTGGAGAAAGTTATTGGTAATGGAATTCATGAATAAATAAAAAGGAAATATTAAGTGCTTACTTTGTGGTAGGCATGTGTCATTTACCAGGGATACAAATAAAAAGTGTCCCTAAAAGCTTAGTACACTTTTAAGCCTTTACTGATGCACAAGATACCCTGTATTTATATTCTCAGTACTTAGCATGATGCCTAAAGCAAAGCAAGCACTTAATAATTTCTTTTTTTTCATTCATGCACATGTTTCATTACTAATTACTTACCCCAGATTTTGTTAAAAGTCTTAATGTAGTTCCAAGACTACATTTTACCCAGATCTATCCCCACCTAATCAGAAGCCCAGAGATCTAGGAATAACCTGAGGATTAGTAAATAAGAAACAATTTGAGAATGTTATAGACCAGCTATATCTCTAAAAAGGAGAAAGAATGAGTGAATCCTTTTTAAGAGTGAGATATTTATCTATTGTACCTTACCATTGATCTGAGCAAGGTTTTGTTTCAGTTTTATCTCCAACAAGTCCTATTTAATGATGTTTCATCATCTGTAGTGTTCTCTTTTCTAAAATATGATGGTTCTCTGGAAGCAGATTTCTTGGGGAGCTTCTGGAGGCAGCCTTAGTTTCAGTTCAAAGTAATAATCACCTCAAATGCAGCTAACTGTTAAAAGTCCAAATCCTTTATTGTCTCTTTCAAAATAGCCTGGTAAACTTTCCTTGGTTCCGAGAACTCTTGTTGCTAGTCCTTTTGCCTCTGCCAGCTTCAGCTTCCAGCTCTCTCTCCGAATCTTGGCTTTCTCCATCTCTCTAAGTCTCTAGTGCTTGTCCTTTTATATGCTCTTTTAGAGGTGTGAACTCAAAGATTGACTCCTCCTCCAAGAGAGTGGGATTGTGGGTTCCTGACTTGTGACTCTCCTCCACTGAACTTGTGAATCTCATATTGAATCCTGACTTGTGAATCTCCAATGCTAATATGCGAACTAATGTGTGAACTCTTAAAGATGTGAAAGGTATAAACTCTGAACTAGAGAACTGCTAAGCATGATGCTAAAATCAGACAACTGACTTATCACTTTGTAAGAATCCTAACAATCATCACCTTCATAGCCTTTAGTTTAGCAGAGCAACTTCTTTAGGAAAGCAGTGGGAAAGAGAAACAGTCCATTTATAATCATTTTGGAATTGAAAAGTAAGGAGAAACTGAATAGCTAGTTGTAATAGAAATGCCCAAGGACTCTTGACTATAAGACTTTAAAGGGGAATTATTTTATTTATTTATTTATTTTGACAAGGGGCTTTCAATTGTCCTGATGATGAAATTTCAACCTGATAACAAAAATGCATCTGGTACTCTTGCATATGTCTTGTTAATTTAGATTATTGTAGCAAATTGTAGTATTTCTATATTTGGGGACTTAAGTGACAGTCAAAAAGAATAGTAGGAAGAGAACAAGGAGGAGGAGAAAAGGAAGATGGGAGAAGAAGAAGGAAAAAAAAAGAGGAGGAGGAGGAGGAAAAGGAGGGGGAATACTGATAATAGTCATGGAAATAGACCAAAGTGTTTCACATTACTGACTATTCTTGGTTTGGGAACTCTTTCCATATATACAAATAAACAACTCATCTATAATTTTTAATGTCAGAATGTTCCTTGGGGTTCTCAGAGATTAAACAACATATCCATTATCATATAACTTATCTGTTGCAGAAACATAATTTGAATCAAATCTTTCTAGCTCTAAAAGCACTTTACCATCTACTTCACAATAATGTTTGTTTGTTTTCCCATTCTTTGTTTTGTCTCCCATAAAACAAAAACAGTTTCTAGTGGTCATTTGCCTTTAATGGAAAAGAGAAGCTTTATTATGAAAATATGTATAGGAATCAATCTGCTTTAACAAAATGAAATATTTTCATTGAGTTATTTGAGGTAACTTTAAAAGCTATTTCTGTGGGATACCAATGTTTTCAGTTCTGTTCCTTTTTAGAGCAGATCTGGGTGTTTTGTACCTCAGAAGTGTCAAATGGAAACTATGTTTTCAAAGTAGCTATTGCCATTCTAACACTTTTCAGGTTATGAAAGGCTAAGACAAGAATGAAGCTTTCCAAATATTTTAAATTTCTTTTGCCTGAGAAGATAAAGAGCAGGAATTCAGAAAAGAAAGAGATGAAAAAAAAATGACACTGATGCTCAGAGGGGTTTTGATTATTTCAGCATGTGGTCTAATAGGCAACAAATTCAGTAAGATGGGGATTAGCATAATATAATGAGACTAGAATTAGGGAACCGGAAGACTGAAACATAACTTACTGAGAAGATATCACAGTAGGCAAAGAGGCCAGGATAAAGCATTTTAAAAAATGGATGAATCGCCTCTGGAGCATACAAATACTTATTAGGTTTTCTGTGAAATTAGCCTTCATCCTCAAGGAAGAATCTTAGAAGAATCTGAGTCTATATTGAAGCAAGACATATCAATAATTAGGATAACTTGGTTCTAGATATTTCTAAAGACGCCATGCCTTTCTTTGCAAAGATAATGCAATTACCTACTAGGCAAGATTCAACAGTCCAGGGTGGGAAAAGACACATTTTAAATCAGCCAGGAATCAGCCAATAAAAATACCAAGGTGTCAGAATTAAAAACCTATGAGGCTAGGTGGAAGAAATTTGCTTTACTTACGGGAATGTGGGTGACATCACTGGGAACTAATTGCCACTTTACAACTGAAGAAGGAGCTTGTTAAAATTGATTTAGTTGGATTTCTCTTCCAGGCCAAGAGTGGGTAAATGTAAATGCTATGATCTATATAGAAGGCTTTAGTAAGAGAAGCAGATTAGTGTTCATATGGAGACTCCATAAAAATGTCACAAAGACAAGATTGATCAATTACAACTAAGAAACAATTGGCCATGTCCTGAGAGGAGAATGAGAATTCATAACTTTGAGAAGTTAATGCTGAATTCATGTGTCTCATTTTTTAATTTCATATATTTTAAGATGCTAACATTTATCAGTTCTTTGAGTAGTCTCTATTAAGTTACAATGCTGAGGTATATCTTGGTTAGTTGTATATTATAAAGGTCATAATAAGATATCCCAAAATTAGATAAATAGGAGTTTATTGAATTTTAGGTAATTATTGCCTATTATTTCCACAAAAGAAGAATTTCTCTTCTGATTCTTTTTTAAAATGTTGAACTAATGTTATATCAAGGAAGTGTAAAAGTGATCATTTTATCAATTATAAATTTCTGGAAAGTTATAGGTGAAGGAATCTTAGAGGTCATCTAATCTAACCTCTTGATTTTCTACCTCTACAAGCAAAATATACATTTTTTTGTACATAAAATATACTGTATCAGTAAAATTTAATGATGTTTGCTACAGATACATTTAACTTTATTGCTACTAGTTCTTTGGTCAAGATCTTTGTTAGTTTAATTGGCTGAATAAACTCACATAGCTAAACTGATTATAATGTTTTCTTGGGATATAAAATTCACAGAATCAGAGAATCTCAGACTTCAAATTACCTCAAAAATCATTTTTTCAGACTATACCTGAGCAAGAATCATCTCCATAACATCCTGAAAAGTGGATATTGAACTTTCACTTGAAGACCTCTAACAAGGGAAAATAATTTATGCAAGACAAACTGTATTGCTTTTGGTCAGCTCTAATTATTAGGAAGCCTTTTCTATATGTGATGGCAAAAGTCATGTGTATTCTGGAGTTTCAGAGTTAAATGTCAATATAGCTATTTGGATCTGATATAGAAATTTGGGTGGCTATCACTTAGTATCACTTCAAGAAAAGATCTCTTCCTTCTGTGCTTGGATTCAAAGGAAGAAAGTGTAAGCCTAAACTGAAAAGTGAAAAAAAAATATTGAGAAGTGGATAATTTGGAATCTACCAATAAGGAATTTGGAGTTCTCTGATTAAAAAAAAAAACAACTAACAATTTACTGTCATTAGGTGACATTATTCAACTTTAATTGTATCACAGTTTTGCTGAACAATTTCTGTCTGGTTTTCCTTGATACATGTTCTTTGCTCTATTTGGGCAGCTTATACATGTGGGCTAATTGCAGGAGCTTTTTTTTTTTTCCCCCAGGGAGAAGGTTCTATTTTAATCTTTTAATTAGCTAGTATAGAGTTCTGCTGGTGCATGATTTTCTGTTCTGCAGTCTTGAGTTTGATATTTTTAGTCAAAATGCAAGACATTTCATTATCTTTTCCTCCTGTTATTTTTCATTGAAAAGTACTTTAAAAAGGTTTCAACAATGTCAGGTTGTCACTGGGTCTCTCCTGGAAATCATTTGAAATGCTGGTAATGGACTCTGAGAGAATAACTTGAGCTCCAACTGAGGAGAGCCCCAAGAGCAGAAAAAAGGGCAGAACTAGATGGGAAAGGAAGAAATGAACTTCCTTTCAGACTCTGTATGTCATGATATGAAGATACCTCCAGCAGCTTTTCCATTGGCCATCACTTTTCCTGTTCAATCCTAGGCAGGAAACTGCTCTGGTTCATACAGCAGCAATCCCCATGTGGTCCAATAATATCTAGATAGTATAGTTTCCTAGGATGAAAAATATAAAGAAAGAAAGAAGAGGGCTTTCTCTTTCAGGAAGGATCTATTGTTGTAGGATATTCATGCAAATATCATGTTTGTGGCTATAAAATGGAAAATAAATGTATGATATTGGGTTTCTGAATCAAATTCATATTTCCTCATTGATTAGGTTTCTGATTTGTGCCAACTTATTTCATCCCTCTAGGCCTTAGTTTCCTTATCTGTAAAAATGTGGCCATCAGATAAGATTATTCTAGAGTCTATTTCAGATTTAAATCTAATTCTACAGCTGAAAACAGCTTATACCTATTTTAGTGAATTGTACCATTGTCTACTGAAGCCCATGTCTTCCTGTGTAAGAAGCTTTTGTAAACACTTAGGATTCATATTGAATATATGAAGAACAAACTTAGTAACTCAGGAGAAAAAAGAGAGGAAGGAAGGAAGAAAAGAAGGAAGAAAGGAAGGAAGGAAGGAAAGAAGGAAGAAAGAAAGGAAGGAAGGAAAGAAGGAAGGAAGGAAGGAAGGAAGGAAAGAAGGAAGGAAGGAAGAAGGAAGGAAGGAAGAAGAAGGAAGGAAGGAAGGAAGGAAGGAAGGAAGGAAGGAAGGAAGGAAGGAAGGAAGGAAAGAGAGAGAAAGAGAGAGAGAGAGAGAGAGAGAGAGAGAGGAGAGAAAGAGAGAGAGAGGAGAGAGAGTGAGAGAAGAGAGAGAGAGAGACAGAGAGAATAGGTAGGGATGAATACATTTCCTTTAATGTTTAATGATGGGATAAATACAATGCCAAACTATGGATTTAGGGACAACTACTCCTATTGCTTATAGACTTATTTCCTTGTTAGTTTTCTCTCCAGGTTTAAAAAAACAGTCCAGTAAATACTAGCAAATATTTTCAATCTTTTATTCTATTTTTTTCTGTCTTTGTGTGTATCTTTGTCTTTCTATCTCTCACTCTGTCTCTCTGTTTGACTCTCTCTTTTTCTCCTTCCTTCCCTACCATTCTCTCCCATTTTCCATTACTCCCTTCTTTACTCTCCCTTTTTTTTTCTAATTGAAACTTCATGTTTTACATTTTTACCTCATGTAATACTTTCACCTCTTAATCTAAAAACTCCAAACTCAATAGAATTATACAAATTGGTATTAATAGCTGTAATTTATTAGCAGTTATCAAAAGTAGAGCTAGACCTTAAAACCTTGCATATCAGGCTGCAATAAAAAAGAAAACTGTGTTGAATTCTTTTAATTTTTTCCATTCTCCTCCCAGGAGGGGCACTCTGAGTTAGATGGTGAACAGAAATGAAAGTGATCAAAAAGATAAAGGGAATTTTCCCTAGGAAAGAGTTCTAGTGATGTAGAAGAGGAGAAAGTAGCTATTGATCCTTTTCATTCTCACTAACTGTACAACTGTATAGACTGTTTCAGCTTCATGTGTTCTCTGCTTTTCCAGCTGACTGTAATCTTCTATTGCCCTTGTCTGCTCTCATCTCAATCTCACTGTTATCTCTACCTATTTGCATGCAAAATATTTCTTTTTGCTTATTTTATTTTTTCCTTGAATTTTGTTGCATTTGAAGTGGGATGAAATGGCTCTCTGCTTCCTACAATGCTTAGCAGAAGCTTACAGAAACAGCTTAAAACATTTTTTATTCATTTTGCTTCTTTGTGACTCCCAAAATATCAGGGTTCATTTGTCCTGAAGGACATCAGAATTGGAAACTTGGAATTTCCCATATACTAAAATACTTTGGGTTAATAAACTGCTAGCTACTGTGATTCTATGTTGTCTCTATGGCAACATGGGTTTTTTTTTATTATTATTATAACTTTTTTATTTACATATGGGTATGTCATGGGTATTTTTTTTTTTTACAACATTATCCCTTGCATTCACTTCTGTTCCAACTTTTCCCTTCCCTCCCTCCACCCCCTCCCCTAGATGGCAGGCAATCTTATACATGTTAAATATGTTATAATATATCCTAGATACAATATATGTGTGCAGAACCATACAGTTCTCCTGTTGCACAAGAAGAATTGGATTCAGAAGGTAAAAATAACCTGGGAAGAAAAACAAAAATGCAAATAGTCCACATTCATTTCCCTGTGTTCCTTCTCTGGGTGTAGCTGATTCTATCCATCATTGATCAATTGGAACTGAATTAGATCTTCTCTTTATCAAAGAAATCCACTTCCTTCAGAATACATCCTCATACAATATTGTTGTTGAAGTATATAATGATCTCCTGGTTCTGCTCATTTCACTCAGCATCAGGTTCATGTAAGTCTCTCCAAGCGTCTCTGTATTCATCCTGCTGGTCATTTCCTACAGAACAATAATATTCCATAACATTCATATGATGAAAAGGTCTATAACTCTTGAGTTAATGCACTGTGGTCAGACAACAGAGCACTTAAGGCTAATTACAATTGAACAATACTCTATAAGCATATGCTTGGAAAATGGCCCTACCCACTATTCTGTTCTGGCTCGATAATTGGTGTATACAGAAAATTGTAGGAGGGACTAGGGAGTGGAGCAGAACTAGCCAGAGTCACTTTGGGGCGGGAGATAAAGAAGAGAGGCTGTGGAGATTCTGCCTCCATCCAATTCACTTCTACCCCTAAAGAACAAAAATAAAGACCAAGGACTTTTGCTTATCCTGACTCTGGCTGATTTTAAGATATCCAGGGTGCTAACTTGGTCTTCACAATGTACCACAATTTCCCTAGCCATTCTCCAATTGATAGCTATCCATTCATTTTCCAGTTTCTAGCCACTACAAAAAGAGCTGCCACAAACATTTTGGCACATACAGGCCCTTTTCTCTTCTTTAATATCTCTTTGGGATATAAGCCCAATAGAAAAGAATCAAAGGGTATGCACAATTTGATAACTTTTTGGACATAATTCCAGATTGCTCTCCAGAATGGTTGGATTCATTCACAACTCCACCAAAAATGTATCAGTGTCCCAGTTTTCCCGCATCCCCTCCAACATTCATCATTATTTTTTTCCTGTCATCTTAACCAATCTGACAGGTGTGTAGTGGTATCTCAGAGTTGTCTTAATATGCATTTCTTTGATCACTAGGCAATACAGGTTTCTTAAGTTGGGAGGGGATTAAATTGGTTATAAATGTTTTTTAGAAAATGTCACTGATAGACACGGGACATATAAAATATATGAGGAACTGATAAAAAGATTTAAGAATAAAAACAAAATATTTCTAATAAGTAAGTAGTAAAAGGATACTTAAAGGTAGCTTTCACTGAAAATGTCAGACTATCAACAACTACATTTTAAAAATCCTCCAAGCTTACTATTAATAAAATAAATATAAATTGAAACAACTTTTATTTATCCTTATATCCATTATATTAGCAAAGTTTAAAATGGTAACCAATATAGGGACTATGGGAGTTCAGGCATACTAAGTACATCATTGCTGGAGCTGTAAATTGGTCCAACTATTTTAAAAAGCAGTTTGGAACTGTATTATATAAGTTTCCAAAATGTATATACTTTTTGATCCAGGGATACCACAAAAAGGAGTCAAAGTCAAAGGGAAAATGTCTTTAAATACACAAACATTTATGTTTTGTTGTTGTTGTGATTATAAAGAATTGGAAATAAAGTAGATGATTTTCCTTCAGAAAAGGCTAAAAAACAGCATGTGCTTAATAGATCTGAAGAAATTCTATTGCTTCTAAAAATGGTGACAGGAATAGCATTTCCAGATATGGAAAGACATAAAATTTATAATTAGAGTAAGTAGGGAAATCCACCAGGAGGGTTGACCTTAGATTTTATCTTAAGAGTAACTCCAAGTTTAATAGTTCAAGAAAAACTAGCATTTTATCCAGAGGGTAATCCATGTGCAAGGCATGATTCTTGAACTGGACGTTTGAAGGAAGCAAGGACTTCAATTAGATAGAGGCCAGGAGGATTTGATTTAATCTAGATATAGGAGATCTTTTATGAAAAGACAATGGTTAGAGAATTTTGCATGTGGGGAAGAACTAGGAGTTCAAGTTGACTAGAATGCAGTTTTTGAAAGAAAGTAATGTGAAATGAGGCTGGAAAGATAAGTGAGGGTAGAGAGTGGAGGACTTTTAAGTGTTTTGCAGTGCTAGTCCTGTATACATTGCTAATACCTTTTTGAATTTTGTCTACTCCTGTTTTCAATGAATTGGGTTTTTTGGCATGAGAATGTGAATTGGACTTAGGCTGTTTTTTTATGGTTATGGAATAGAAATGGTAATGAAGCAGAGAAGAAAAGAACAATTGTTTTATCTAAAAAGGAATTTCAGCCTTCTTTCTTCTCACTTCTCCTCAATATTAGCTTGCAGAATGCCATAATAATCAGAGCAAAAATGCTAAAGATGATGACCTTACATTTGTATGGCACTTTACAGTTTATAAAGCATGGTCACAACCCTTGTGTTATTTGAAGCTGACAAACAGAATCTCAAGAAGAAGATGTGGTTTAGCCAAAATTGTTGTCCTTGGAGGAGAGAGAGAGAGCTAGACTCAAATTTGGGTCTTCTGTACAGAAATCTAAGGGTTTTGCTTTGTTTTGTTTTCACATCACATCCTCAGTCAGCAGGAGCTACCCTCTTCAACCCCACAATCCTGCCGAAGTGTTTATCCAAATCCGACTACAAATAAAAAAAAACAAAAAAACAAAAAAAAAAAAAACAATGGAAATATTAGATTATCACCACTAACCTATTACAAGCCATCGCAGGAAATGATTCCTTTAATACTCTAGCATCACCATCAGCTTCCTGGTGTTCTATCTGTCAACAGGGATTTCAAGAGTCATGTCAGCTAACATGATAGTACAAGCTTGGACTGACAGGAGATTTCAGCACCCTGGCTTCACAAAGGCTTTCACAAAAGTATCAGGTATCATTATTCCCTCTTCCAAAAAAAAAAAATGATACAGGCAAAGTTATCACTAAGATTGTAGAAAAAATAAGCAGCATTTATGTTTTCCAAGCTCTTCATGGGGAAAAGACTCCACATGAGATCACTGAAGAAGAAGTAGTGTTTTAAATCAAATTAATACTGTCATTCATCCATCCTATTTCCTGAGCACTTTCTATGTGTTTGGCTTTGTTTTAAGGGATATATGGAAATGTAGAGCAAATAAATACTCCTCTCTAGCATCCTAAGGAAATATAATCATGTGCTCATTCAATTTCTGAGAAAAATTGTGGTACACCGGGAATGGATTTGGGGTCCAAATACTGACATATCTAGCTTTCAATACTTACTTGTTGGCTAAGTCATTATACTTCACTAAACTTCACTTTCCCCATCTGAAAATGGAATTAATAATTCTTGCCTTGACTATTTCACAAGATGATTATAAACATAAAATAAGTGGGAAATATGTGGAAATACTTTGTAAACAGTAAGATCTGTATGAATGTTTCTCCTGTTACATTTGAAAAGGAATATATTTTGATGGAAATCAAGTGCCATTTTTGATCCCTGTTTTATAAAGGGAAACCCCATGTTATCCTACGTAATGTACTTTGATGCCCACATCAGGGATAACATCCAAAACATTTTTTAACCACTTGTATGATGTATTTATTGGATTCTTGTGCTTACAACCAATAGCTCTAGAGGAATGACACACCAAAATGGACAGGATGAATGAGTAAACTGCCATTTGAGCTAGGCAATGAGGAAAGCCCGAGTTCAAATGCTATATAATAAGCACAATAGTTCTATGATCCTGGGCAAGTCACAACCTTTTTCAGCTTTAGCTTTGTCATCTGTACAAATATATATGTATGTGTGTGTATTGATAGATCTAGACATGGCCTCTGAGCCTTGTTTGTTTTGATGAGGTATCTGTGCACTGATTTTATTTTATTTTTATTTTTTTTTTACTTTTGGAGCATTGGTCTCCCAACTCTCCTTTCTTGCCTCTCCATCCTTGAGGCTGACCCCTATAGAAGGTCATTCAGTTTCCCTCCTGGCAGCCACACCTTAGGGCTGCTCCCCAGGTAAGTGGGACAGCCTGATTCCTATAAGTTTTCTGGAAAGCGTGTACTGAACCCTCAGAGACAGTCTGCTGCAGCCTCTCTGGCATGATATGAATGCACTTTCAAAATTTAGTAGCGTGCTTTTCCTTAAAACATCCCTGGTGAGAGTTTTATCAAATATTGTGGCTGTAAAAAAAATATCCAAGTGACTTTTAATTCCGTTTCCTCTGCCTAATGAAAGAGTACAGCCTATACCCACCTGAACAATATAATGCTGTGACTTTTTTTTCCTTATAAGATATGCAGCTGACAGTTGAAATCAGTTGAGCAAACTGAGGAGTGGGACATAGAACTCAAAGAAGATTAAAAATCAGACTGTAATCTGTGTCCACTTTGAACACATCTTATTTCTAATATGTAGGGGAGTTCACAAGAGTTGTCAGTGTGATAATTCCTTTCCAAAATGAGTCTCTGAAGTGCTAGACAGTTATTTACCGGCTTCTTTTCTTGGGTCAGGGTCTCATCACTATGGGCTCTGGTTGGATTTGACCTGAGTATCTTTAGCTTCTTCTCCAGCATAGTAAACTATGACAGCTGTTTCACAAAGTCCCCTGTCCCTGCTCTGGAAGGGCTTTCCCTTGAGAGAAGTATTTCTCTAAAACTCTGTAAAGGATTGGGAAATCCATGTGGACATCACTTAAAGCAACCTTCCCTTAAAAATCTGAAAAAAATAATTACCTATTTCTGAAAAGAGGGGAAGAGGGAAAAGAGATCGAAAGAGTTTACCAATTCTTTATGTTTAAAGCCTTAAAATAAAGCTTCCATTTTTGTGGCCTTCTCTGACAAGAGACTGGATAGACACTTGCTAAATTAAACAGAACTATTAAATGCTAGAGAAGCTCTTACCATAGATGGATTCATCAGGTGCCTATTCACAGACTTAAAAGGACCTGGAAAAATCCCCAAAGACTCTTTCTCATTAATGTCAAAATTCCAATATATTCCTTGTGGCTAGCAAAAATACCTGTAAAGGGGATTGCAGAGGATTAAGAAAGGACAGACAGGTGCACCAAATACCAAATGATCCAATTTATTGGTCATATTGGGGGCCATCTCTGATTGAATGTAGTGTGTATATATATATACATACATATATACATATATATATATATACATACATATACACACACACACACATACACACACACACACACACACACATATATATATACTATTGTTTGTTTGTGTGTGTGTATATATATATATATATATATATATATATATATATATAGTTTATGTGTTCCATATCCTAAAGCAAAGATTTTCTCCACTATTTATATTGTAGATCACTTGGTAGTCTGATGAAACCTAATGGAACCCCTTAGAATAATATTTTTAAATAAATAAAATAACAAAACAAAAGAATTTAAATTAAATAATTATGTCAATATATAGCTGTAAAATATTAAAACAATAAAAATTTCATGGAATCCAGGTTAAGAATCCATATTAGAACCTAAGTGCTAAAAGAATAGATAAAACCTGTATCACTACATACAACTTACAATTTTCAAAAAGCTTTTTCATAATCTATTATTTTACTAGATCTTGTGAGATATGCATAACACCTGCCAAATGCTAGTATCATAATCCCTATTTTACAGGTTATAGAACTGAGTTCTAAGAAAGTAAAGAAATCATCTCAAGGTCACACAACTATTAGCAATGAATAACTCCTTAGACCCAGAGGGATTCAATTGAATAAAAGGAGTGTGAGAGATAAAGATGTCAGACATGCAGTTGGTCTATCACACAGCCTACAATACTTCTGGAATGTGACCTGAAACCAGACTAAAAGGTAATGGGGAGGCTGAGGTGGTGGTGGGGGGCAGCTAGGTGGTGTAGTGGTTAGAGCACCAGTCCTGAACTAAGGAGGACCTGAGTTCAAATCTAGCTTCAGATACTTAACACCTCCTTGTTGTGTGATCCTGGGCAAGTCACTTAACTTCAATTGTCTCAGGGGGAAAAATAATAGAAATCATATGTAAAATAAATGACATCACATTTTAAACTTAGTCATTATGTGGCTGTAAAGGTTCACAATGTACCAATTATGTTCCCCATCTGTATTTGCATTTGAGAGCACTGACTTAGGAAGATGGTTATGATTACTCTGTTTCTTTGAAGGTTGCAAAACCCTTTCCCCACAATATCCCCCGAGGTTTATTAATCCCATTTTACAAATGAGAAAATTAAAGCTTAATGAGGACAGGGAATCTAGGAAAAAAAATGTACTTGAAATCAGAGAATCTGTGCTGAAATCCTGAGTTCCAGATTATAGGGGTATAGGCAATTTCCTTACCTTTTTCCCAGCCTTGATTTTCTCATATCTTAAATGAAGATAATAATTTCACCAACTATTTTAGGAAATCGTGAGTAAAGCATATTGTAAACCTTAAAGTGCTATGTAAATATGTGTAAGTTTTATTAAGGTAAGATGTACTAGAAATGAAGATGACATCCCAATTCTTGTGAAGCATCTGAATCCTGGCTTTCTGCTATCTGTCTCCATGAAGAAAGGCTAATCAGCCTTGTCCTGTGAACCTTAGAATCTTCCCCAGTAAACTGTTGAGATTAGACTAGATGCCTGCTGAAGTTTCCTCCCATGCTCCAATTCAATGATCTTTATATAGGACCATAATGTTTAACTTGTTAATTTTTTTTGTTCATTTGCATAACAGTAAATCTTTTAAATAAAACCCATTTTAAAATTTTCAATTAATTCCTGCTTTTCCACTCTGAATGTGACTTTTACTGGAATAAAAACACACACATACACACACACACACACACACACACACAAAAAAACCTTAGACTTGGCTCTAGAGGGCACTGCAGCTTCAGCCAATCAGCATTCAAATTCTAAGATTAGTTTTACAGAATCTCAAAGGTAGTAAAGACTTTGGAAATTATCTGTATTGACTAGAACATGAACAGACATCCCCTCTTTTGTACAAATCCTACCTGAGGTCATCCACCTTCCATCTGACTTCAGGAAGGGCTCACGAATCTCAAAGTGAAATGTAATGAAGATTCCTCTCTTTTGGCTCTCCAAAATTGTCTATAAAGAAATGTATCCATTAAGAAATGTGTATGAGAGTGTGTGTGTGTGTGTGTGTGTGTGTGTGTGTGTGTGTGTGTGCTGGAACACTCATTCTAGTATGTGTGTCTGTGTAAGTGGTTGGGTAAGGACATGTCCAGGATGAGGCAGAATTTGGGTCTGTATCATTTCCTATGAAAATTCTATAGGAAAATATCCAGTGTTCCCATTATTCTCACCTTTTACTTCCTATTCCTTATTTTAATTTAATTTTTATGAACATTTTTTCCTCTCTCTTCCATCCTCCTTTTCCCATTAAAAACCCAACCTAATCAAAAACTTTATTACAATTATGTATGGTCCAAACAAACAAATTCCTACATTGGCCATACCTAAAATACAGATATTTCAATCCGAACTTTGAGTTCATTGCCTTTCTCTCAGGACTCAGGTAGTATGGTATATCAAGTTAATGCTGTGTTTGAAAGAAAATAAGATATCAGAAGCATAGTGAGCATAGTATATCAAGGGAGTTAGAAGGCTAGAGTCCTATCTCCAGTACTTCCTTTGACCAACTGCATGGTCTTGGATAAATTATTAGTACTTTAAATGTCTAACTTTCCTCATCTTTAAAATGGGCAGTTTGGAGCAGATAATTGATAAAGTTCTTGTTTGGTCTTTTGAGAGATTCTGAACTCCTCAAAGACAAGAGTTGTCAGAGTACCAACTGTAGAACAGACTTGCTGTGGTGGAAAGAGTACTAATGTCTGAGCCTGAAGCCTGGTTTTGCTCTTTCCTATCTGCAGGACATTGGACTAATCATTTTCTCTCTTTGGCATTTAGTTCCCTTCCCTGCAAAATGGCTGTGTTGGAATAGATAGTTCTTTTTTAGTCCTTTAAAAATATCCTTTACAAGGCCTGGAGAGACTTACACGAACTGATGCTGAGTGAAATGAGCAGGACCAGGAGATCATTATATACTTCAACAACAATACTATATGATGATCAGTTTTGAGGACCTGGCCATCTTCAGCAATGAGATGAACCAAATCAGTTCCAATGGAGCAGTAATGAACTGAACCAGCTACACCCAGCAAAAGAACTCTGAGAGATGACTAAGAACCATTACATTGAATTTCCAAGCCCTATATTTTTGCCTACCTGCGTTTTTGATTTCCTTCGCAGGCTAACTGTACAATATTTCAGAGTCTGATTTTTTTTTTTGTACAGCAAAATAACGGTTTGGACATGTATACTTATTTTGTATTTAATTTATACTTTAACATATTTAACATGTATTGGTCATCCTGCCATCTAGGGGAGGGGATGGGAGAAAGGAGGGGAAAAATTGGAACAAAAGGTTTGGCAATTTCAATGCTGTAAAATTACCCATGCATATAACTTGTAAATAAAAAGCTATTAAAATAAAAAAATATATATCCTTTACAAATGTAAGAAATTCTTACCACTTTTGTCAGTGTTTTCTTTATCGTGCATTCCTCCTTAGGATATTGGAACTAGGGACAATGGCAACTATAGCTATAACTTTTCATCTACAACTCCAGATTTTTCCTGTCCTCTGCTTATCCCATTAAAAACTTCCCTGTCTAGTATCCATTCCTTTGGATCCCAACTATTAACAATCTAGTGTCCTACTCTCCATCTGTTAGCATGACATGCTCATTGAAAACAAGATTCCCAGAATAGAGAAGCAGTTAGGGTGCTGTTACAAGATCTGATTCAATTAAATATGACAAAGCATTTGTTAAATGTTTTCTATTCATAAGGCCTAGTGCTAGATTGAGCAAAGGCAACAACAACAATAATAACAACAACCAACAACACATTATAATCTTGATCCCAAAAACTAGTGGCCTGAGACTCTCCTCCTTGGCAGAAGACAGAAGAAAGGAAAGTTTTTCAGTCTTCTTGGAGTTATCTTACAACCACTGACTTTCTTTGGACTTCGGTCACTGCTGGCTTTCTAAGAGAAGATGGAAGATACTAATCTAATGTGAGATTGCTGGGGGAGGAAAGATTCTGGGAAAACCTCTGGCATTCTCCATCATGTTCTTATCCCTAATTTACTAACACTAGAGATTTTGAGGATCTTAATCTTGTGATAAGTTCCAGGACTCACTATCTGTTGAACTGTTACTTTGCTTGCAAGAGAGGACCCTCTTTCTTCTATACTGCCTGGTATATTCATACCTTATAAGTATAGTTTCTCTGGTTTCTGTTTTGCTAATAATTTGGACAAATTGAATTTTTTTGACTAAGTCTATTTGTATTCTTTGTGGCGCTATTTGGTGGGAAGAAGGTGACCTTGTATATAGAGCTTGGAGACCTGCTTCTTCCTCAGAATTAAGTGATCAGAAGTTATGTATTACCAGAAAAACCACATCCTCTACAATAACAGTATTTAAGAGAGAAAAATAGATATTATTCTAGCTTGGTACTACTCTTCCCTAAGAAGGGGAGGGATCTCCTCCTCCTCCTGGCAGCAAATAAAGTCTTCCTTGGACATGGATGGGGGGAGAAAAGATACAATATGCTTATACTGTGTGTTTCAGTCACTCAAAGATACCCACCTCCCCATGCTACATGTCAGATATGATAGGAATGTTTCATTCCTTTCTCATAATAATTGTTAATGATGATGATGAAGATCAGAATGATAGCATTTCTACAGTTCTTTAAGGCTACATAGCTTTGCAAATTTTATCTCATTTTATCTTCATAACAATCCTGTGAGGTAGGTGATATTTATTTATATTTATATATTATTATTATTTATATTTCATGGATAAAAGAACTGAGCCAGACAGTGATAAAATTATTTCCCCAGGGTCACAGAGATTCTAAGTGTCAGATTTAAACTCCATTCTTCTTGATTCTAGATCTAGAGTTCTTGTTTTTAAGTTGCTGTTTTTCTACTAGGGAGAATATCCATAAAAGAAAAAATACAAAATGCCTGCAAAGTAAATGCAAAGTAATTTGGGCAGCAGATAAATGCTAACAGCTAACGTGTGGGTGTATCAGGAGAAGCCTTTTGTAAAAGACGGCTGAAGCACACACGAAGAGATGAATACCATAGCCTTGGGGCACAGAGCTGGGCAAAAGCATAGAGACAGGAAGACCATGTTTAGGAAGAGTAAGTAGATGCGTTTGGCTGGAATGTTGACTGGGTGAGGAGAAGTAAAGTGAAATAATTGATTTATGATATATCAAATCACAGATTTACTTTTTAACAGGTGCCCTTGATATCTTTTAAGAAAAGAAGCAGTTTATCAGAACTTATGCTAGGACTGAGTAGTGGGGATAACTGTGGACCATCTTCTTTGCTATCCCTCAAACTATAGCAGGGCTATGACCAATCAAATATCCCCAGCACTAAGCTTAGTCAGACCCCTTCACAGCTCAGCAGTTCCTAAAAAATATTAGATATTTGAGATATCTCTCTTAAAGTTGTTTATCCTTCCTTCTTCACCTTTTAATTCATTTAGGCTTTCATCTCTTGCTTTCTTTATTGTAAGATCATATATTCTGGGAAAGTAATATATTTGTCTAGTCTCATATTTGAATGTTCAAGATAATCACCAATTTATAAGTTTGGATTATGGGTTATTCACTCATAGACAACTCCCTAGAGTGTGATAGCAATTAATGACCTGTGGGGAATCCTGCATTTTAAATGGGGTAGAAACAAAATAGCAGTGACCTTGGGGGAAATCTTTCTCTGGCTTGGCAACAAGGAAAAGATCAGGGTTTTTGCAAACTGATCATTCAACCTATCCAATGGGACAATAATCACAAAAGTATTTTTGATTGTCAAATAGGATATAAACACAGAGCATTATTGTTGTTTAAGTCCCATTACAGAAAATAAATTAGGCAGATCTTTTCTTGAGGTGGGAGCTAGTTATATTCATAGTAGACATCTGAGGTATATAGACAGAAGGGATTCATTTATTAGATGAAAAAAATGGATAAATGGATGGATGGGTGAATGAATAAAGATGTGTGGATTTGATTTCTTTAGATTCTTGCTCTCTGCTAGCTAACATGAAAAGCTCATTAAAGCCAAAGTACTGATGGCTGCTAGTGGCTTAGGCTGGTTTCGCCTGAAGCTCCCAGAAAGAAGGTATTTTGGTACCAACTACTTAATTGAGGCATGTTGCTATTCCAGTATGCACATAACATTATTAATCTTTCTGAAGGGAGCTTAGACCTGGATGACTGCTTTTTATAAAAGCAAAGAACATTAATATGTAGTTGAACCAGATGGACTTATTGGTAGTTAAAGTGAGA